>NC_135139.1:606060-909090 GCF_051014445.1 Colletes latitarsis | reverse complement strand
GCAGCTGCCCTCGCTGCAACTTGGCCGCAGGGAGCGGCCGAGTTGCCGAGCATAGAGGAGGAGGTCGCCCGGCTCGGAGCATTGGTCGCGGGTATTTGCGACGCGGCGATGCCTCGGGTCGGGCGGGCTTCTCCTCGCCGGGCGGTGTACTGGTGGTCGCACGCGATCGCGGAGTTGCGAGTCGCGACTGTCCGCGCCCGACGCCAGTACACCCGCGCGCGCCGTCGTCAACGTACAGGCGACGGCGTGGCGCGAGCGAGGGCAGCTGATGACCTGTATGGAGCATACCGCGTGGCGCGGGTTGCTCTGCAGGTCGCCATCAAACGGGCCAAGACCCAGGCATGGAAGGAGCTCCTCCAGACCCTTGATGACGATCCATGGGGGCGCCCATATAAGGTGGTGCTGAATAAGCTCCGCCCGTGGGCGCCCCCCGTCACCGAGGGTCTTGACCCCCGGCTGCTGGAGGACGTGGTCAATACACTCTTCCCAATTGGGGAGAGGGGACCGCGTCCTCCGGTGGCGGCGGCTGTCCCAGTGGAGTGGACGGCCGAGCTGGGGGTCACGCAGGAGGAGTTGGCAGCGGCCATCAGACGGCTCGGGGTTCGTAACACGGCCCCGGGTCCGGATGGTGTGCCCGGCCGGGTTTGGGTCTTGACCCAGGGCGTCCTTGGGGCCGACCTCAGGCGGTTGTTCGACCGCTGCCTGAGGGACGGGCGATTCCCCCCCAGTTGGAAGGTGGCGAGGATGGTCCTCCTCCGGAAGGAGGGTCGGCCCGCGGAGTCTCCCTCCGCATACCGGCCCATTTGTCTCCTCGACGAGGTGGGCAAGCTCTTCGAGCGTGTGATTGCTGCCCGCCTCGTCGAGCACCTGTCGCGGGGTGATCCCGGTCTGGCCGACTGCCAGTTCGGTTTCCGGGGGGGCCGATCGACTATCGACGCGATAGGTCGTGTGAGGGCCCTCTCGGAGGCGGCCGTCTCCCGGGGAGGGGTGGCATTGGCAATATCCTTGGATATTGCCAATGCCTTTAACACCCTCCCCTGGGAAGAGATAAGGAGGGGACTCGAATATCATCGAGTCCCCCCTTGTCTCAGGGCGGTCGTCGGGGATTATCTCCGCGGCAGGTGGATCGAGTATCCGGGCCGGGATGGTGATATGCGGAGGGAGGTGTACTGCGGTGTTCCGCAGGGGTCGGTCCTCGGGCCACTCCTGTGGAACATCGCGTACGACTCGGTGTTGCGGGCCGGCCTCCCCGACGGCGTCAGCACGGTGTGTTATGCGGATGACACACTGGTGCTGGCCGTCGGGGCGCACTGGGGGAGGGCCATGCGTCGCGCGGAGGAGGGGTCGCAACGCGTCGTCGACCGTATCAGGGGGATGGGGATGACGGTGGCGGTCCATAAGACCGAGGTGATTGCGTTTCATTCACCTCGGCAGGATCCGCCACCCCCTCTGATTCGGGTGGGTGGGGCTGACATCGAGGTGAAGCCCCAGATCAGGTATCTAGGGCTGATCCTCGATAGCCACTGGCGTTTCGAGAAGCATTTCCGCTGCCTGGTCCCCCGGTTGGAAAGGATGGTTGCGGCTCTGGGCCGGATCCTGCCCAACCTGGGGGGCCCGGCGGGCCGAGTTCGTCGCCTCTATGTGGCAATGGTCCAGTCGGTGGCCCTATACGGGGCCCCCGTCTGGGCGGACGACCTGGCTGCCTCCCGGCGCAGCATGACTGTGCTGCGTCGGGTGCAGAGGCGCATGGCGCTCAGGGTCGTCCGCGGGTATCGGACCATGTCACATGAGGCGGCGACGGTTCTAGCGGGGATGCCGCCCATGGACCTGCTCGCGCGGTCGCACGCGGTGATGTACCGGCACCGCGTCGACCGTCGCGCGGGGGTGGGGGCGGTCCCGGGCGGGCAGGAACCTGCTTGGGGCGATTTGAAGCGCCAGGCCCGGCAGTCCGTGTTGCTCGCGTGGCAGGAGCGGCTGGCTCTGCCAACCGCGGGGCACCGGACTGTCGGGGCTGTTCGGCCACTCCTGAAGGAGTGGCTGGACAGAGGCCGTGGCAGCCTCACCTACCGGCTGGCACAGGTATTTTCCGGGCATGGCAGCTTCGGAAGATACCTGTGCCGGATAGGGAAGGAGCCGACGGCGCGTTGCTGCCACTGCGACACTGAGCAGGACACGGCGGATCATACCCTGGAGGTATGCCCCGCGTGGGAGGGGGAGCGCCGTGTCCTGGTCGGCATCGTCGGGCGGGATGTCTCGCTGCCGGGCGTGGTGCGCGCCATGCTCGGCAGCGAGGAGAAGTGGAGGGCCGTGGCCTCCTTCTGCGAGAACGTAATGTTGCAGAAGGAGGCCGCGGGGAGGGAGCGCGAGCTTCAGCGGCGTGCTGAAGCGCGCGCTCGTGCGGTGGCCCGAGGTCGTCGCCCGGTCGCGAGGCGTCGCGGGCGGCCGCCTCGGCGTGGCGGATGACCTAGGCTGGGAGGGGGGTCCTGAGGGGGCCCTCCTCCCGCCAGGCGGCGCCGGGTCGGACCGGTTGAGGGTAGGAGTGCCTTCCCCTACCGGTCCGACGCAAGAGGAGGCACCCTCGGCGGTCTGGTGCGGCCATGAACGCCCGGCCGCCGAGGGGTGGAAACGGGGTCGCGGGCGGTTGAGAGTTGGGGCTCGCAGCCGCCACTAAACGCGGCCCCGGGACGGATAGCGGCGGGATGGAGTGGCCCCGTCCCGCCGCTATGAGGCAGTGTGTCTACTGGGGGGACCGATTGTCCGCCCGGGGGATGGGCGCGAAAGCGCGGGCACGGGGAGGATACCGGAAGAATGCTTCGAGCGATTCCCGGTATCCCCCCAAAGCGTGCCGAAGGGTCACCGTGGGGTTTTTAGTGGGTAGGTCCCGCGCCTGTCGTTGTACGGGCGCGGGGAATCCCACACACCCCTCCCACCTCTCCCCAAGGAGGTGGGAGGGAGTCTTTCGAAGATTTTCCCCACGACAAAAAAAAAAAAAAAAAAAAAAAGGAATGTGGTAACACACTGAAGCAGTCAATTAAACCTGGTTTCGATCAATATTTTAGAGGATAACACCGGTTAGGTCTGGGTTAGGTCCGGGATATGCCCGCATCTGGCTCATGATTTTGCCTTCTTCGCATACTTGTTGGACAGATCCTGGGTATTTTCCGTGTTTGAATCACGTAGTAATGTGGTAACACACTGAAGCAGTCAATTAAACCTGGTTTCGATCAATATTTTAGAGGATAACACCGGTTAGGTCTGGGTTAGGTCTGGGTTATGCCCGCATCTGGCTCATGATTTTGCCTTCTTCGCATACTTGTTGGTCAGATCCTGGGTTTTTTTCGTGTTTGAATCAGGTAGGAATGTGGTAACACACTGAAGCAGTCAATTAAACCTGGTTTCGATCAATATTTTAGAGGATAACACCGGTTAGGTCTGGGTTAGGTCCGGGATATGCCCGCATCTGGCTCATGATTTTGCCTTCTTCGCATACTTGTTGGCCAGATCCTGGGTTTTTTTCGTGTTTGAATCACGTAGTAACGTGGTAACACACTGAAGCTGTCAATTCAACCTGGTTTCGATCAATATTTTAGAGGATAACACCGGTTAGGTCTGGGTTAGGTCTGGGTTATGCCCGCATCTGGCTCATGATTTTGCCTTCTTCGCATACTTGTTGGCCAGATCCTGGGTATTTTCCGTGTTTGAATCACGTAGTAATGTGGTAACACACTGAAGCAGTCAATTAAACCTGGTTTCGATCAATATTTTAGAGGATAACACCGGTTAGGTCTGGGATAGGTCCGGGATATGCCCGCATCTGGCTTATACTTTCGCCTTTTTCGCAAACTTGTTGGCCAGATCCCGGGTATTTTCCGTGTTTGAATCACGTAGTAATGTGGTAACACACTGAAGCAGTCAATTAAACCTGGTTTCGATCAATATTTTAGAGGATAACACCGGTTAGGTCTGGGATAGGTCCGGGATATGCCCGCATCTGGCTCATGATTTTGCCTTCTTCGGAAACTTGTTGGCCAGATCCCGGGTATTTTCCGTGTTTGAATCACGTAGTAATGTGGTAACACACTGAAGCAGTCAATTAAACCTGGTTTCGATCAATATTTTAGAGGATAACACCGGTTAGGTCTGGGATAGGTCCGGGATATGCCCGCATCTGGCTCATGATTTTGCCTTCTTCGCATACTTGTTGGCCAGATCCTGGGTTTTTTTCGTGTTTGAATCACGTAGTAATGTGGTAACACACTGAAGCAGTCAATTAAACCTGGTTTCGATCAATATTTCAGAGGATAACACTGGTTAGGTCTGGGTTAGGTCTGGGAAATGCGCGCATCTGGCTTATACTTTCGCCTTTTTCGCAAACTTGTTGGCCAGATCCTGGGTATTTTCCGTGTTTGAATCACGTAGTAATGTGGTAACACACTGAAGCAGTCAATTAAACCTGGTTTCGATCAATATTTCAGACGATAACACCGGTGAGGTCTGGGTTAGGTCTGGGAAATGCGCGCATCTGGCTTATACTTTCGCCTTTTTCGCAAACTTGTTGGCCAGATCCCGGGTATTTTCCGTGTTTGAATCACGTAGTGATGTGGTAACACACTGAAGCAGTCAATTAAACCTGGTTTCGATCAATATTTCAGAGGATAACACCGGTTAGGTCTGGGTTAGGTCTGGGTTATGCCCGCATCTGGCTCATGATTTTGCCTTCTTCGCATACTTGTTGGCCAGACCCTGGGTATTTTCCGTGTTTGAATCACGTAGTAATGTGGTAACACACTGAAGCAGTCAATTAAACCTGGTTTCGATCAATATTTTAGAGGATAACACCGGTTAGGTCTGTGTTAGGTCTGGGATTTGCGCGCATCTGGCTTATACTTTCGCATTTTTCGCAAACTTGTTGGCCAGATCCCGGGTATTTTCCGTGTTTGAATCACGTAGTAATGTGGTAACACACTGAAGCAGTCAATTAAACCTGGTTTCGATCAATATTTCAGAGGATAACACCGGTTAGGTCTGGGTTAGGTCTGGGTTATGCCCGCATCTGGCTCATGATTTTGCCTTCTTCGCATACTTGTTGGCCAGACCCTGGGTTTTTTTCGTGTTTGAATCATGTAGTAATGTGGTAACACACTGAAGCAGTCAATTAAACCTGGTTTCGCTCAATATTTCAGAGGATAACACCGGTTAGGTCTGGGTTAGGTCTGGGTTTTGCCCGCATCTGGCTCATGATTTTGCCTTCTTCGCATACTTGTTGGCCAGATCCTGGGTTTTTTTCGTGGTTGAATCACGTAGTAATGTGGTAACACACTGAAGCAGTCAATTAAACCTGGTTTCGATCAATATTTTAGAGGATAACACCGGTTAGGTCTGGGTTAGGTCTGGGTTATGCCCGCATCTGGCTCATGATTTTGCCTTCTTCGCATACTTGTTGGCCAGATCCTGGGTATTTCCCGTGTTTGAATCACGTAGTAATGTGGTAACACACTGAAGCAGTCAATTAAACCTGGTTTCGATCAATATTTTAGAGGATAACACCGGTTAGGTCTGGGTTAGGTCTGGGTTATGCCCGTATCTGGCTCATGATTTTGCCTTCTTCGCATACTTGTTGGCCAGATCCTGGGTATTTCCCGTGTTTGAATCACGTAGTAATGTGGTAACACACTGAAGCAGTCAATTAAACCTGGTTTCGATCAATATTTTAGAGGATAACACCGGTTAGGTCTGGGTTAGGTCTGGGATTTGCGCGCATCTGGCTTATACCTTCGCCTTTTTCGCAAACTTGTTGGCCAGATCCTGGGTTTTTTCCGTGTTTGAATCACGTAGTAATGTGGTAGCACACTGAAGCAGTCAATAAAACCTGGTTTCGATCAATATTTTAGAGGATAACAACGGTTAGGTCTGGGTTAGGTCTGGGATTTGCGCGCATCTGGCTTATACTTTCGCCTTTTTCGCAAACTTCTTGGCCAGATCCTGGGTATTTTTCGTGTTTGAATCACGTAGTAATGTGGTAACACTCTGAAGCAGTCAATTAAACCTGGTTTCGATCAATATTTCAGAGGATAACGCCGGTTAGGTCTGGGTTAGGTCTGGGTTATGCCCGCATCTGGCTCATGATTTTGCCTTCTTCGCATACTTGTTGGCCAGATCCTGGGTTTTTTCCGTGTATGAATCACGTAGTAATGTGGTAATACACTGAAGCAGTCAATAAAGCCTGGTTTCGATCAATATTTTAGAGGATAACACCGGTGAGGTCTGGGTTAGGTCTGGGTTATGCCCGCATCTAGCTCATGATTTTGCATTCTTCGCATAACTGTTGGCCAGATCCTGGGGTTTTTTCGTGTTTGAATCACGTAGTAATGTGGTAACACACTGAAGCGGTCAATTAAACCTGGTTTCGATCAATATTTTAGAGGATAAGACCGGTTAGGTCTGGGTTAGGTCTGGGATTTGCGCGCATCTGGCTTATACTTTCGCATTTTTCGCAAACTTGTTGGCCAGATCCCGGGTATTTTCCGTGTTTGAATCACGTAGTAATGTGGTAACACACTGAAGCAGTCAATTAAACCTGGTTTCGATCAATATTTCAGAGGATAACACCGGTTAGGTCTGGGTTAGGTCTGGGTTATGCCCGCATCTGGCTCATGATTTTGCCTTCTTCGCATACTTGTTGGCCAGACCCTGGGTTTTTTTCGTGTCTGAATCATGTAGTAATGTGGTAACACACTGAAGCAGTCAATTAAACCTGGTTTCGCTCAATATTTCAGAGGATAACACCGGTTAGGTCTGGGTTAGGTCTGGGTTATGCCCGCATCTGGCTCATGATTTTGCCTTTTTCGCAAACTTGTTGGCCAGATCCTGGGTATTTTCCGTGTTTGAATCACGTAGTAATGTGGTAACACACTGAAGCAGTCAATTAAACCTGGTTTCGATCAATATTTCAGACGATAACACCGGTGAGGTCTGGGTTAGGTCTGGGAAATGCGCGCATCTGGCTTATACTTTCGCCTTTTTCGCAAACTTGTTGGCCAGATCCCGGGTATTTTCCGTGTTTGAATCACGTAGTGATGTGGTAACACACTGAAGCAGTCAATTAAACCTGGTTTCGATCAATATTTCAGAGGATAACACCGGTTAGGTCTGGGTTAGGTCTGGGTTATGCCCGCATCTGGCTCATGATTTTGCCTTCTTCGCATACTTGTTGGCCAGACCCTGGGTATTTTCCGTGTTTGAATCACGTAGTAATGTGGTAACACACTGAAGCAGTCAATTAAACCTGGTTTCGATCAATATTTTAGAGGATAACACCGGTTAGGTCTGTGTTAGGTCTGGGATTTGCGCGCATCTGGCTTATACTTTCGCATTTTTCGCAAACTTGTTGGCCAGATCCCGGGTATTTTCCGTGTTTGAATCACGTAGTAATGTGGTAACACACTGAAGCAGTCAATTAAACCTGGTTTCGATCAATATTTCAGAGGATAACACCGGTTAGGTCTGGGTTAGGTCTGGGTTATGCCCGCATCTGGCTCATGATTTTGCCTTCTTCGCATACTTGTTGGCCAGACCCTGGGTTTTTTTCGTGTTTGAATCATGTAGTAATGTGGTAACACACTGAAGCAGTCAATTAAACCTGGTTTCGCTCAATATTTCAGAGGATAACACCGGTTAGGTCTGGGTTAGGTCTGGGTTTTGCCCGCATCTGGCTCATGATTTTGCCTTCTTCGCATACTTGTTGGCCAGATCCTGGGTTTTTTTCGTGGTTGAATCACGTAGTAATGTGGTAACACACTGAAGCAGTCAATTAAACCTGGTTTCGATCAATATTTTAGAGGATAACACCGGTTAGGTCTGGGTTAGGTCTGGGTTATGCCCGCATCTGGCTCATGATTTTGCCTTCTTCGCATACTTGTTGGCCAGATCCTGGGTATTTCCCGTGTTTGAATCACGTAGTAATGTGGTAACACACTGAAGCAGTCAATTAAACCTGGTTTCGATCAATATTTTAGAGGATAACACCGGTTAGGTCTGGGTTAGGTCTGGGTTATGCCCGTATCTGGCTCATGATTTTGCCTTCTTCGCATACTTGTTGGCCAGATCCTGGGTATTTCCCGTGTTTGAATCACGTAGTAATGTGGTAACACACTGAAGCAGTCAATTAAACCTGGTTTCGATCAATATTTTAGAGGATAACACCGGTTAGGTCTGGGTTAGGTCTGGGATTTGCGCGCATCTGGCTTATACCTTCGCCTTTTTCGCAAACTTGTTGGCCAGATCCTGGGTTTTTTCCGTGTTTGAATCACGTAGTAATGTGGTAGCACACTGAAGCAGTCAATAAAACCTGGTTTCGATCAATATTTTAGAGGATAACAACGGTTAGGTCTGGGTTAGGTCTGGGATTTGCGCGCATCTGGCTTATACTTTCGCCTTTTTCGCAAACTTCTTGGCCAGATCCTGGGTATTTTTCGTGTTTGAATCACGTAGTAATGTGGTAACACTCTGAAGCAGTCAATTAAACCTGGTTTCGATCAATATTTCAGAGGATAACGCCGGTTAGGTCTGGGTTAGGTCTGGGTTATGCCCGCATCTGGCTCATGATTTTGCCTTCTTCGCATACTTGTTGGCCAGATCCTGGGTTTTTTCCGTGTATGAATCACGTAGTAATGTGGTAATACACTGAAGCAGTCAATAAAGCCTGGTTTCGATCAATATTTTAGAGGATAACACCGGTGAGGTCTGGGTTAGGTCTGGGTTATGCCCGCATCTAGCTCATGATTTTGCATTCTTCGCATAACTGTTGGCCAGATCCTGGGGTTTTTTCGTGTTTGAATCACGTAGTAATGTGGTAACACACTGAAGCGGTCAATTAAACCTGGTTTCGATCAATATTTTAGAGGATAAGACCGGTTAGGTCTGGGTTAGGTCTGGGATTTGCGCGCATCTGGCTTATACTTTCGCATTTTTCGCAAACTTGTTGGCCAGATCCCGGGTATTTTCCGTGTTTGAATCACGTAGTAATGTGGTAACACACTGAAGCAGTCAATTAAACCTGGTTTCGATCAATATTTCAGAGGATAACACCGGTTAGGTCTGGGTTAGGTCTGGGTTATGCCCGCATCTGGCTCATGATTTTGCCTTCTTCGCATACTTGTTGGCCAGACCCTGGGTTTTTTTCGTGTCTGAATCATGTAGTAATGTGGTAACACACTGAAGCAGTCAATTAAACCTGGTTTCGCTCAATATTTCAGAGGATAACACCGGTTAGGTCTGGGTTAGGTCTGGGTTTTGCCCGCATCTGGCTCATGATTTTGCCTTCTTCGCATACTTGTTGGCCAGATCCTGGGTTTTTTTCGTGGTTGAATCACGTAGTAATGTGGTAACACACTGAAGCAGTCAATTAAACCTGGTTTCGATCAATATTTTAGAGGATAACACCGGTTAGGTCTGGGTTAGGTCTGGGTTATGCCCGCATCTGGCTCATGATTTTGCCTTCTTCGCATACTTGTTGGCCAGATCCTGGGTATTTCCCGTGTTTGAATCACGTAGTAATGTGGTAACACACTGAAGCAGTCAATTAAACCTGGTTTCGATCAATATTTTAGAGGATAACACCGGTTAGGTCTGGGTTAGGTCTGGGTTATGCCCGCATCTGGCTCATGATTTTGCCTTCTTCGCATACTTGTTGGCCAGATCCTGGGTATTTCCCGTGTTTGAATCACGTAGTAATGTGGTAACACACTGAAGCAGTCAATTAAACCTGGTTTCGATCAATATTTTAGAGGATAACACCGGTTAGGTCTGGGTTAGGTCTGGGATTTGCGCGCATCTGGCTTATACCTTCGCCTTTTTCGCAAACTTGTTGGCCAGATCCTGGGTTTTTTCCGTGTTTGAATCACGTAGTAATGTGGTAACACACTGAAGCAGTCAATAAAACCTGGTTTCGATCAATATTTTAGAGGATAACACCGGTTAGGTCTGGGTTAGGTCTGGGATTTGCGCGCATCTGGCTTATACTTTCGCCGTTTTCGCAAACTTCTTGGCCAGATCCTGGGTATTTTTCGTGTTTGAATCACGTAGTAATGTGGTAACACTCTGAAGCAGTCAATTAAACCTGGTTTCGATCAATATTTCAGAGGATAACGCCGGTTAGGTCTGGGTTAGGTCTGGGTTATGCCCGCATCTGGCTCATGATTTTGCCTTCTTCGCATACTTGTTGGCCAGATCCTGGGTTTTTTCCGTGTTTGAATCACGTAGTAATGTGGTAATACACTGAAGCAGTCAATAAAGCCTGGTTTCGATCAATATTTTAGAGGATAACACCGGTGAGGTCTGGGTTAGGTCTGGCTTATGCCCGCATCTAGCTCATGATTTTGCATTCTTCGCATACCTGTTGGCCAGATCCTGGGGTTTTTTCGTGTTTGAATCACGTAGTAATGTGGTAACACACTGAAGCAGTCAATTAAACCTGGTTTCGATCAATATTTTAGAGGATAACGCCGGTTAGGTCTGGGTTAGGTCTGGGAAATGCGCGCATCTGGCTTATACTTTCGCCTTCTTCGCATACTTGTTGGTCAGATCCTGGGTTTTTTTCGTGTTTGAATCACGTAGTAATGTGGTAACACACTGAAGCAGTCAATAAAACCTGGTTTCGATCAATATTTTAGAGGATAACACCGGTTAGGTCTGGGTTAGGTCTGGGATTTGCGCGCATCTGGCTTATACTTTCGCCTTTTTCGCAAACTTCTTGGCCAGATCCTGGGTATTTTTCGTGTTTGAATCACGTAGTAATGTGGTAACACTCTGAAGCAGTCAATTAAACCTGGTTTCGATCAATATTTCAGAGGATAACGCCGGTTAGGTCTGGGTTAGGTCTGGGTTATGCCCGCATCTAGCTCATGATTTTGCATTCTTCGCATACTTGTTGGCCAGATCCTGGGGTTTTTTCGTGTTTGAATCACGTAGTAATGTGGTAACACACTGAAGCAGTCAATTAAACCTGGTTTCGATCAATATTTTAGAGGATAAGACCGGTTAGGTCTGGGATAGGTCCGGGATATGCCCGCATCTGGCTCATGATTTTGCCTTCTTCGCATACTTGTTGGCCAGATCCTGGGGTTTTTTCGTGGTTGAATCACGTAGTAATGTGGTAACACACTGGAGCAGTCAATTAAACCTGGTTTCGATCAATATTTTAGAGGATAACACCGGTTAGGTCTGGGTTAGGTCTGGGTTATGCCCGCATCTGGCTCATGATTTTGCCTTCTTCGCATACTTGTTGGCCAGATCCTGGGTTTTTTTCGTGTTTGAATCACGTAGTAATGTGGTAATACACTGAAGCAGTCAATAAAACCTGGTTTCGATCAATATTTTAGAGGATAACACCGGTTAGGTCTGGGTTAGGTCTGGGTTATGCCCGCATCTAGCTCATGATTTTGCCTTCTTCGCATACTTGTTGGCAGATCCTGGGGTTTTTTCGTGTTTGAATCACGTAGTAATGTGGTAACACACTGAAGCAGTCAATTAAACCTGGTTTCGATCAATATTTTAGAGGATAAGACCGGTTAGGTCTGGGATAGGTCCGGAATATGCCCGCATCTGGCTCATGATTTTGCCTTCTTCGCATACTTGTTGGCCAGATCCTGGGTATTTTTCGTGGTTGGATCACGTAGTAATGTGGTAACACACTGAAGCAGTCAATTAAACCTGGTTTCGATCAATATTTTAGAGGATAACGCCGGTTAGGTCTGGGTTAGGTCTGGGAAATGCGCGCATCTGGCTTATACTTTCGCCTTCTTCGCATACTTGTTGGTCAGATCCTGGGTTTTTTTCGTGTTTGAATCAGGTAGGAATGTGGTAACACACTGAAGCAGTCAATTAAACCTGGTTTCGATCAATATTTTAGAGGATAACACCGGTTAGGTCTGGGTTAGGTCCGGGATATGCCCGCATCTGGCTCATGATTTTGCCTTCTTCGCATACTTGTTGGCCAGATCCTGGGTTTTTTTCGTGTTTGAATCACGTAGTAATGTGGTAACACACTGAAGCTGTCAATTAAACCTGGTTTCGATCAATATTTTAGAGGATAACACCGGTTAGGTCTGGGTTAGGTCTGGGTTATGCCCGCATCTGGCTCATGATTTTGCCTTCTTCGCATACTTGTTGGCCAGATCCTGGGTATTTTCCGTGTTTGAATCACGTAGTAATGTGGTAACACACTGAAGCAGTCAATTAAACCTGGATTCGATCAATATTTTAGAGGATAACACCGGTTAAGTCTGGGATAGGTCCGGGATATGCCCGCATCTGGCTTATACTTTCGCCTTTTTCGCAAACTTGTTGGCCAGATCCCGGGTATTTTCCGTGTTTGAATCACGTAGTAATGTGGTAACACACTGAAGCAGTCAATTAAACCTGGTTTCGATCAATATTTTAGAGGATAACACCGGTTAGGTCTGGGTTAGGTCTGGGATTTGCGCGCATCTGGCTTATACTTTCGCCTTTTTCGCAAACTTGTTGGCCAGATCCCGGGTATTTTCCGTGTTTGAATCACGTAGTAATGTGGTAACACACTGAAGCAGTCAATTAAACCTGGTTTCGATCAATATTTGAGAGGATAACACCGGTTAGGTCTGGGATAGGTCCGGGATATGCCCGCATCTGGCTTATACTTTCGCCTTTTTCGCAAACTTGTTGGCCAGATCCCGGGTATTTTCCGTGTTTGAATCACGTAGTAATGTGGTAACACACTGAAGCAGTCAATTAAACCTGGTTTCGATCAATATTTTAGAGGATAACACCGGTTAGGTCTGGGTTAGGTCTGGGATTTGCGCGCATCAGGCTTATACTTTCGCCTTTTTCGCAAACTTGTTGGCCAGATCCTGGGTATTTTCCGTGTTTGAATCACGTAGTAATGTGGTAATACACTGAAGCAGTCAATAAAACCTGGTTTCGATCAATATTTTAGAGGATAACACCGGTGAGGTCTGGGTTAGGTCTGGGTTATGCCCGCATCTAGCTCATGATTTTGCATTCTTCGCATACTTGTTGGCCAGATCCTGGGGTTTTTTCGTGTTTGAATCACGTAGTAATGTGGTAACACACTGAAGCAGTCAATTAAACCTGGTTTCGATCAATATTTTAGAGGATAAGACCGGTTAGGTCTGGGATAGGTCCGGGATATGCCCGCATCTGGCTCATGATTTTGCCTTCTTCGCAAACTTGTTGGCTAGATCCTGGGTTTTTTTCCGGTTTGAATAACGCAGTAATGTGGTACCACACTGAAGCAGTCAATTAAACCTGGTTTCGATCAATATTTCAGAGGATAACACCGGTTAGGTCTGGGTTAGGTCTGGGAAATGCGCGCATCTGGCTTATACTTTCGCCTTTTTCGCAAACTTGTTGGCCAGATCCTGGGTATTTTCCGTGTTTGAATCACGTAGTAATGTGGTAACACACTGAAGCAGTCAATTAAACCTGGTTTCGATCAATATTTCAGACGATAACACCAGTTAGGTCTGGGTTAGGTCTGGGAAATGCGCGCATCTGGCTTATACTTTCGCCTTTTTCGCAAACTTGTTGGCCAGATCCCGGGTATTTTCCGTGTTTGAATCACGTAGTAATGTGGTAACACACTGAAGCAGTCAATTAAACCTGGTTTCGATCAATATTTCAGAGGATAACACCGGTTAGGTCTGGGTTAGGTCTGGGTTATGCCCGCATCTGTCTCATGATTTTGCCTTCTTCGCATACTTGTTGGCCAGACCCTGGGTATTTTCCGTGTTTGAATCACGTAGTAATGTGGTAACACACTGAAGCAGTCAATTAAACCTGGTTTCGATCAATATTTTAGAGGATAACACCGGTTAGGTCTGGGTTAGGTCTGGGATTTGCGCGCATCTGGCTTATACTTTCGCATTTTTCGCAAACTTGTTGGCCAGATCCCGGGTATTTTCCGTGTTTGAATCACGTAGTAATGTGGTAACACACTGAAGCAGTCAATTAAACCTGGTTTCGATCAATATTTCAGAGGATAACACCGGTTAGGTCTGGGTTAGGTCTGGGTTATGCCCGCATCTGGCTCATGATTTTGCCTTCTTCGCATACTTGTTGGCCAGACCCTGGGTTTTTTTCGTGTTTGAATCATGTAGTAATGTGGTAACACACTGAAGCAGTCAATTAAACCTGGTTTCGATCAATATTTCAGAGGATAACACCGGTTAGGTCTGGGTTAGGTCTGGGTTTTGCCCGCATCTGGCTCATGATTTTGCCTTCTTCGCATACTTGTTGGCCAGATCCTGGGTTTTTTTCGTGGTTGAATCACGTAGTAATGTGGTAACACACTGAAGCAGTCAATTAAACCTGGTTTCGATCAATATTTTAGAGGATAACACCGGTTAGGTCTGGGTTAGGTCTGGGTTATGCCCGCATCTGGCTCATGATTTTGCCTTCTTCGCATACTTGTTGGCCAGATCCTGGGTATTTCCCGTGTTTGAATCACGTAGTAATGTGGTAACACACTGAAGCAGTCAATTAAACCTGGTTTCGATCAATATTTTAGAGGATAACACCGGTTAGGTCTGGGTTAGGTCTGGGATTTGCGCGCATCTGGCTTATACTTTCGCCTTTTTCGCATACTTGTTGGCCAGATCCTGGGTATTTCCCGTGTTTGAATCACGTAGTAATGTGGTAACACACTGAAGCAGTCAATTAAACCTGGTTTCGATCAATATTTTAGAGGATAACACCGGTTAGGTCTGGGTTAGGTCTGGGATTTGCGCGCATCTGGCTTATACCTTCGCCTTTTTCGCAAACTTGTTGGCCAGATCCTGGGTTTTTTCCGTGTTTGAATCACGTAGTAATGTGGTAACACACTGAAGCAGTCAATAAAACCTGGTTTCGATCAATATTTTAGAGGATAACACCGGTTAGGTCTGGGTTAGGTCTGGGATTTGCGCGCATCTGGCTTATACATTCGCCTTTTTCGCAAACTTCTTGGCCAGATCCTGGGTATTTTTCGTGTTTGAATCACGTAGTAATGTGGTAACACTCTGAAGCAGTCAATTAAACCTGGATTCGATCAATATTTCAGAGGATAACGCCGGTTAGGTCTGGGTTAGGTCTGGGTTATGCCCGCATCTGGCTCATGATTTTGCCTTCTTCGCATACTTGTTGGCCAGATCCTGGGTTTTTTCCGTGTTTGAATCTCGTAGTAATGTGGTAATACACTGAAGCAGTCAATAAAGCCTGGTTTCGATCAATATTTTAGAGGATAACACCGGTGAGGTCTGGGTTAGGTCTGGGTTATGCCCGCATCTAGCTCATGATTTTGCATTCTTCGCATACCTGTTGGCCAGATCCTGGGGTTTTTTCGTGTTTGAATTACGTAGTAATGTGGTAACACACTGACGCAGTCAATTAAACCTGGTTTCGATCAATATTTTAGAGGATAAGACCGGTTAGGTCTGGGATAGGTCCGGGATATGCCCGCATCTGGCTCATGATTTTGCCTTCTTCGCATACTTGTTGGCCAGATCCTGGGGTTTTTTCGTTGTTGAATCACGTAGTAATGTGGTAACACACTGGAGCAGTCAATTAAACCTGGTTTCGATCAATATTTTAGAGGATAACACCGGTTAGGTCTGGGTTAGGTCTGGGTTATGCCCGCATCTGGCTCATGATTTTGCATTCTTCGCATACCTGTTGGCCAGATCCTGGGGTTTTTTCGTGTTTGAATCACGTAGTAATGTGGTAACACACTGAAGCAGTCAATTAAACCTGGTTTCGATCAATATTTTAGAGGATAACACCGGTTAGGTCTGGGTTAGGTCTGGGTTATGCCCGCATCTAGCTCATGATTTTGCCTTCTTCGCATACTTGTTGGCCAGATCCTGGGGTTTTTTCGTGTTTGAATCACGTAGTAATGTGGTAACACACTGAAGCAGTCAATTAAACCTGGTTTCGATCAATATTTTAGAGGATAACACCGGTTAGGTCTGGGATAGGTCCGGGATATGCCCGCATCTGGCTCATGATTTTGCCTTCTTCGCATACTTGTTGGCCAGATCCTGGGTTTTTTTCGTGGTTGAATCACGTAGTAATGTGGTAACACACTGAAGCAGTCAATTAAACCTGGTTTCGATCAATATTTTAGTGGATAACGCCGGTTAGGTCTGGGTTAGGTCTGGGATATGCCCGCATCAGGCTTATACTTTCGCCTTTTTCGCAAACTTGTTGGCCAGATCCCGGGTATTTTCCGTGTTTGAATCACGTAGTAATGTGGTAACACACTGAAGCAGTCAATTAAACCTGGTTTCGATCAGTATTTCAGAGGATAACACCGGTTAGGTCTGGGTTAGGTCTGGGTTATGCCCGCATCTAGCTCATGATTTTGCCTTCTTCGCATACTTGTTGGCCAGATCCTGGGGTTTTTTCGTGGTTGAATCACGTAGTAATGTGGTAACACACTGGAGCAGTCAATTAAACCTGGTTTCGATCAATATTTTAGTGGATAACACCGGTTAGGTCTGGGTTAGGTCTGGGTTATGCCCGCATCTGGCTCATGATTTTGCCTTCTACGCATACTTGTTGGCCAGACCCTGGGTTTTTTTCGTGTTTGAATCATGTAGTAATGTGGTAACACACTGAAGCAGTCAATTAAACCTGGTTTCGATCAATATTTTAGAGGATAAGACCGGTTAGGTCTGGGATAGGTCCGGGATATGCCCGCATCTGGCTCATGATTTTGCCTTCTTCGCATACTTGTTGGCCAGATCCTGGGGTTTTTTCGTGGTTGAATCACGTAGTAATGTGGTAACACACTGGAGCAGTCAATTAAACCTGGTTTCGATCAATATTTTAGAAGATAACACCGGTTAGGTCTGGGTTAGGTCTGGGTTATGCCCGCATCTGGCTCATGATTTTGCCTTCTTCGCATACTTGTTGGCCAGATCCTGGGTTTTTTTCGTGTTTGAATCACGTAGTAATGTGGTAATACACTGAAGCAGTCAATAAAACCTGGTTTCGATCAATATTTTAGAGGATAACACCGGTTAGGTCTGGGTTAGGTCTGGGTTATGCCCGCATCTAGCTCATGATTTTGCCTTCTTCGCATACTTGTTGGCCAGATCCTGGGGTTTTTCCGTGTTTGAATCACGTAGTAATGTGGTAACACACTGAAGCAGTCAATTAAACCTGGTTTCGATCAATATTTTAGAGGATAACACCGGTTAGGTCTGGGATAGGTCCGGGATATGCCCGCATCTGGCTCATGATTTTGCCTTCTTCGCATACTTGTTGGCCAGATCCTGGGTTTTTTTCGTGGTTGAATCACGTAGTAATGTGGTAACACACTGAAGCAGTCAATTAAACCTGGTTTCGATCAATATTTTAGAGGATAACGCCGGTTAGGTCTGGGTTAGGTCTGGGATATGCCCGCATCAGGCTTATACTTTCGCCTTTTTCGCAAACTTGTTGGCCAGATCCCGGGTATTTTCCGTGTTTGAATCACGCAGTAATGTGGTAACACACTGAAGCAGTAAATTAAACCTGGTTTCGATCAATATTTCAGAGGATAACACCGGTTAGGTCTGGGTTAGGTCTGGGAAATGCGCGCATCTGGCTTATACTTTCGCCTTTTTCGCATACTTGTTGGCCAGATCCTGGGTATTTTCCGTGTTTGAATCACGTAGTAATGTGGTAATACACTGAAGCAGTCAATAAAACCTGGTTTCGATCAATATTTTAGAGGATAACACCGGTGAGGTCTGGGTTAGGTCTGGGTTATGCCCGCATCTAGCTCATGATTTTGCATTCTTCGCATACTTGTTGGCCAGATCCTGGGTATTTTCCGTGTTTGAATCACGTAGTAATGTGGTAACACACTGAAGCAGTCAATTAAACCTGGTTTCGATCAATATTTTAGAGGATAACACCGGTTACGTCTGGGATAGGTCCGGGATATGCCCGCATCAGGCTTATACTTTCGCCTTTTTCGCAAACTTGTTGGCCAGATCCCGGGTATTTTCCGTGTTTGAATCACGTAGTAATGTGGTAACACACTGAAGCAGTCAATTAAACCTGGTTTCGATCAATATTTCAGAGGATAACACCGGTTAGGTCTGGGTTAGGTCTGGGAAATGCGCGCATCTGGCTTATACTTTCGCCTTCTTCGCATACTTGTTGGTCAGATCGTGGGTTTTTTTCGTGTTTGAATCAGGTAGGAATGTGGTAACACACTGAAGCAGTCAATTAAACCTGGTTTCGATCAATATTTTAGAGGATAACACCGGTTAGGTCTGGGTTAGGTCTGGGATTTGCGCGCATCTGGCTTATACTTTCGCCTTTTTCGCAAACTTGTTGGCCAGATCCCGGGTATTTTCCGTGTTTGAATCACGTAGTAATGTGGTAACACACTGAAGCAGTCAATTAAACCTGGTTTCGATCAATATTTTAGAGGATAACACCGGTTAGGTCTGGGTTAGGTCTGGGATTTGCGCGCATCTGGCTTATACTTTCGCCTTTTTCGCAAACTTGTTGGCCAGATCCTGGGTATTTTCCGTGTTTGAATCACGTAGTAATGTGGTAATACACTGAAGCAGTCAATAAAACCTGGTTTCGATCAATATTTTAGAGGATAACACCGGTGAGGTCTGGGTTAGGTCTGGGTTATGCCCGCATCTAGCTCATGATTTTGCATTCTTCGCATACTTGTTGGCCAGATCCTGGGGTTTTTTCGTGTTTGAATCACGTAGTAATGTGGTAACACACTGACGCAGTCAATTAAACCTGGTTTCGATCAATATTTTAGAGGATAAGACCGGTTAGGTCTGGGATAGGTCCGGGATATGCCCGCATCTGGCTCATGATTTTGCCTTCTTCGCAAACTTGTTGGCTAGATCCTGGGTTTTTTTCCGGTTTGAATAACGCAGTAATGTGGTACCACACTGAAGCAGTCAATTAAACCTGGTTTCGATCAATATTTCAGAGGATAACACCGGTTAGGTCTGGGTTAGGTCTGGGAAATGCGCGCATCTGGCTTATACTTTCGCCTTTTTCGCAAACTTGTTGGCCAGATCCTGGGTATTTTCCGTGTTTGAATCACGTAGTAATGTGGTAACACACTGAAGCAGTCAATTAAACCTGGTTTCGATCAATATTTCAGACGATAACACCGGTTAGGTCTGGGTTAGGTCTGGGAAATGCGCGCATCTGGCTTATACTTTCGCCTTTTTCGCAAACTTGTTGGCCAGATCCCGGGTATTTTCCGTGTTTGAATCACGTAGTAATGTGGTAACACACTGAAGCAGTCAATTAAACCTGGTTTCGATCAATATTTCAGAGGATAACACCGGTTAGGTCTGGGTTAGGTCTGGGTTATGCCCGCATCTGTCTCATGATTTTGCCTTCTTCGCATACTTGTTGGCCAGACCCTGGGTATTTTCCGTGTTTGAATCACGTAGTAATGTGGTAACACACTGAAGCAGTCAATTAAACCTGGTTTCGATCAATATTTTAGAGGATAAGACAGGTTAGGTCTGGGATAGGTCCGGGATATGCCCGCATCTGGCTCATGATTTTGCCTTCTTCGCATACTTGTTGGCCAGATCCTGGGGTTTTTTAGTTGTTGAATCACGTAGTAATGTGGTAACACACTGGAGCAGTCAATTAAACCTGGTTTCGATCAATATTTTAGAGGATAACACCGGTTAGGTCTGGGTTAGGTCTGGGATTTGCGCGCATCTGGCTTATACTTTCGCCTTTTTCGCAAACTTGTTGGCCAGATCCCGGGTATTTTCCGTGTTTGAATCACGTAGTAATGTGGTAACACACTGAAGCAGTCAATTAAACCTGGTTTCGATCAATATTTTAGAGGATAACACCGGTTAGGTCTGGGATAGGTCCGGGATATGCCCGCATCTGGCTTATACTTTCGCCTTTTTCGCAAACTTGTTGGCCAGATCCCGGGTATTTTCCGTGTTTGAATCACGTAGTAATGTGGTAACACACTGAAGCAGTCAATTAAACCTGGTTTCGATCAATATTTTAGAGGATAACACCGGTTAGGTCTGGGTTAGGTCTGGGATTTGCGCGCATCTGGCTTATACTTTCGCCTTTTTCGCAAACTTGTTGGCCAGATCCTGGGTATTTTCCGTGTTTGAATCACGTAGTAATGTGGTAATACACTGAAGCAGTCAATAAAACCTGGTTTCGATCAATATTTTAGAGGATAACACCGGTGAGGTCTGGGTTAGGTCTGGGTTATGCCCGCATCTAGCTCATGATTTTGCATTCTTCGCATACTTGTTGGCCAGATCCTGGGGTTTTTTCGTGTTTGAATCACGTAGTAATGTGGTAACACACTGAAGCAGTCAATTAAACCTGGTTTCGATCAATATTTTAGAGGATAAGACCGGTTAGGTCTGGGATAGGTCCGGGATATGCCCGCATCTGGCTCATGATTTTGCCTTCTTCGCAAACTTGTTGGCTAGATCCTGGGTTTTTTTCCGGTTTGAATAACGCAGTAATGTGGTACCACACTGAAGCAGTCAATTAAACCTGGTTTCGATCAATATTTCAGAGGATAACACCGGTTAGGTCTGGGTTAGGTCTGGGAAATGCGCGCATCTGGCTTATACTTTCGCCTTTTTCGCAAACTTGTTGGCCAGATCCTGGGTATTTTCCGTGTTTGAATCACGTAGTAATGTGGTAACACACTGAAGCAGTCAATTAAACCTGGTTTCGATCAATATTTCAGACGATAACACCGGTTAGGTCTGGGTTAGGTCTGGGAAATGCGCGCATCTGGCTTATACTTTCGCCTTTTTCGCAAACTTGTTGGCCAGATCCCGGGTATTTTCCGTGTTTGAATCACGTAGTAATGTGGTAACACACTGAAGCAGTCAATTAAACCTGGTTTCGATCAATATTTCAGAGGATAACACCGGTTAGGTCTGGGTTAGGTCTGGGTTATGCCCGCATCTGTCTCATGATTTTGCCTTCTTCGCATACTTGTTGGCCAGACCCTGGGTATTTTCCGTGTTTGAATCACGTAGTAATGTGGTAACACACTGAAGCAGTCAATTAAACCTGGTTTCGATCAATATTTTAGAGGATAAGACAGGTTAGGTCTGGGATAGGTCCGGGATATGCCCGCATCTGGCTCATGATTTTGCCTTCTTCGCATACTTGTTGGCCAGATCCTGGGGTTTTTTAGTTGTTGAATCACGTAGTAATGTGGTAACACACTGGAGCAGTCAATTAAACCTGGTTTCGATCAATATTTTAGAGGATAACACCGGTTAGGTCTGGGTTAGGTCTGGGTTATGCCCGCATCTGGCTCATGATTTTGCATTCTTCGCATACCTGTTGGCCAGATCCTGGGGTTTTTTCGTGTTTGAATCACGTAGTAATGTGGTAACACACTGAAGCAGTCAATTAAACCTGGTTTCGATCAATATTTTAGAGGATAACACCGGTTAGGTCTGGGTTAGGTCTGGGTTATGCCCGCATCTAGCTCATGATTTTGCCTTCTTCGCATACTTGTTGGCCAGATCCTGGGGTTTTTTCGTGTTTGAATCACGTAGTAATGTGGTAACACACTGAAGCAGTCAATTAAACCTGGTTTCGATCAATATTTTAGAGGATAACACAGGTTAGGTCTGGGATAGGTCCGGGATATGCCCGCATCTGGCTCATGATTTTGCCTTCTTCGCATACTTGTTGGCCAGATCCTGGGGTTTTTTAGTTGTTGAATCACGTAGTAATGTGGTAACACACTGGAGCAGTCAATTAAACCTGGTTTCGATCAATATTTTAGAGGATAACACCGGTTAGGTCTGGGTTAGGTCTGGGTTATGCCCGCATCTGGCTCATGATTTTGCATTCTTCGCATACCTGTTGGCCAGATCCTGGGGTTTTTTCGTGGTTGAACCACGTAGTAATGTGGTAACACACTGAAGCAGTCAATTAAACCTGGTTTCGATCAATATTTTAGAGGATAACGCCGGTTAGGTCTGGGTTAGGTCTGGGATATGCCCGCATCAGGCTTATACTTTCGCCTTTTTCGCAAACTTGTTGGCCAGATCCCGGGTATTTTCCGTGTTTGAATCACGTAGTAATGTGGTAACACACTGAAGCAGTCAATTAAACCTGGTTTCGATCAATATTTCAGAGCATAACACCGGTTAGGTCTGGGTTAGGTCTGGGTTATGCCCGCATCTAGCTCATGATTTTGCCTTCTTCGCATACTTGTTGGCCAGATCCTGGGGTTTTTTCGTGGTTGAATCACGTAGTAATGTGGTAACACACTGGAGCAGTCAATTAAACCTGGTTTCGATCAATATTTTAGAGGATAACACCGGTTAGGTCTGGGTTAGGTCTGGGTTATGCCCGCATCTGGCTCATGATTTTGCCTTCTACGCATACTTGTTGGCCAGACCCTGGGTTTTTTTCGTGTTTGAATCATGTAGTAATGTGGTAACACACTGAAGCAGTCAATTAAACCTGGTTTCGATCAATATTTTAGAGGATAAGACCGGTTAGGTCTGGGATAGGTCCGGGATATGCCCGCATCTGGCTCATGATTTTGCCTTCTTCGCATACTTGTTGGCCAGATCCTGGGGTTTTTTCGTGGTTGAATCACGTAGTAATGTGGTAACACACTGGAGCAGTCAATTAAACCTGGTTTCGATCAATATTTTAGAGGATAACACCGGTTAGGTCTGGGTTTGGTCTGGGTTATGCCCGCATCTGGCTCATGATTTTGCCTTCTTCGCATACTTGTTGGCCAGATCCTGGGTTTTTTTCGTGTTTGAATCACGTAGTAATGTGGTAATACACTGAAGCAGTCAATAAAACCTGGTTTCGATCAATATTTTAGAGGATAACACCGGTTAGGTCTGGGTTAGGTCTGGGTTATGCCCGCATCTAGCTCATGATTTTGCCTTCTTCGCATACTTGTTGGCCAGATCCTGGGGTTTTTTCGTGTTTGAATCACGTAGTAATGTGGTAACACACTGAAGCAGTCAATTAAACCTGGTTTCGATCAATATTTTAGAGGATAACACCGGTTAGGTCTGGGATAGGTCCGGGATATGCCCGCATCTGGCTCATGATTTTGCCTTCTTCGCATACTTGTTGGCCAGATCCTGGGTTTTTTTCGTGGTTGAATCACGTAGTAATGTGGTAACACACTGAAGCAGTCAATTAAACCTGGTTTCGATCAATATTTTAGAGGATAACGCCGGTTAGGTCTGGGTTAGGTCTGGGATATGCCCGCATCTGGCTTATACTTTCGCCTTTTTCGCAAACTTGTTGGCCAGATCCCGGGTATTTTCCGTGTTTGAATCACGTAGTAATGTGGTAACACACTGAAGCAGTCAATTAAACCTGGTTTCGATCAATATTTTAGAGGATAACACCGGTTAGGTCTGGGTTAGGTCTGGGATTTGCGCGCATCTGGCTTATACTTTCGCCTTTTTCGCAAACTTGTTGGCCAGATCCTGGGTATTTTCCGTGTTTGAATCACGTAGTAATGTGGTAATACACTGAAGCAGTCAATAAAACCTGGTTTCGATCAATATTTTAGAGGATAACACCGGTGAGGTCTGGGTTAGGTCTGGGTTATGCCCGCATCTAGCTCATGATTTTGCATTCTTCGCATACTTGTTGGCCAGATCCTGGGGTTTTTTCGTGTTTGAATCACGTAGTAATGTGGTAACACACTGAAGCAGTCAATTAAACCTGGTTTCGATCAATATTTTAGAGGATAAGACCGGTTAGGTCTGGGATAGGTCCGGGATATGCCCGCATCTGGCTCATGATTTTGCCTTCTTCGCAAACTTGTTGGCTAGATCCTGGGTTTTTTTCCGGTTTGAATAACGCAGTAATGTGGTACCACACTGAAGCAGTCAATTAAACCTGGTTTCGATCAATATTTCAGAGGATAACACCGGTTAGGTCTGGGTTAGGTCTGGGAAATGCGCGCATCTGGCTTATACTTTCGCCTTTTTCGCAAACTTGTTGGCCAGATCCTGGGTATTTTCCGTGTTTGAATCACGTAGTAATGTGGTAACACACTGAAGCAGTCAATTAAACCTGGTTTCGATCAATATTTCAGACGATAACACCGGTTAGGTCTGGGTTAGGTCTGGGAAATGCGCGCATCTGGCTTATACTTTCGCCTTTTTCGCAAACTTGTTGGCCAGATCCCGGGTATTTTCCGTGTTTGAATCACGTAGTAATGTGGTAACACACTGAAGCAGTCAATTAAACCTGGTTTCGATCAATATTTCAGAGGATAACACCGGTTAGGTCTGGGTTAGGTCTGGGTTATGCCCGCATCTGTCTCATGATTTTGCCTTCTTCGCATACTTGTTGGCCAGACCCTGGGTATTTTCCGTGTTTGAATCACGTAGTAATGTGGTAACACACTGAAGCAGTCAATTAAACCTGGTTTCGATCAATATTTTAGAGGATAAGACAGGTTAGGTCTGGGATAGGTCCGGGATATGCCCGCATCTGGCTCATGATTTTGCCTTCTTCGCATACTTGTTGGCCAGATCCTGGGGTTTTTTAGTTGTTGAATCACGTAGTAATGTGGTAACACACTGGAGCAGTCAATTAAACCTGGTTTCGATCAATATTTTAGAGGATAACACCGGTTAGGTCTGGGTTAGGTCTGGGTTATGCCCGCATCTGGCTCATGATTTTGCATTCTTCGCATACCTGTTGGCCAGATCCTGGGGTTTTTTCGTGTTTGAATCACGTAGTAATGTGGTAACACACTGAAGCAGTCAATTAAACCTGGTTTCGATCAATATTTTAGAGGATAACACCGGTTAGGTCTGGGTTAGGTCTGGGTTATGCCCGCATCTAGCTCATGATTTTGCCTTCTTCGCATACTTGTTGGCCAGATCCTGGGGTTTTTTCGTGTTTGAATCACGTAGTAATGTGGTAACACACTGAAGCAGTCAATTAAACCTGGTTTCGATCAATATTTTAGAGGATAACACAGGTTAGGTCTGGGATAGGTCCGGGATATGCCCGCATCTGGCTCATGATTTTGCCTTCTTCGCATACTTGTTGGCCAGATCCTGGGGTTTTTTAGTTGTTGAATCACGTAGTAATGTGGTAACACACTGGAGCAGTCAATTAAACCTGGTTTCGATCAATATTTTAGAGGATAACACCGGTTAGGTCTGGGTTAGGTCTGGGTTATGCCCGCATCTGGCTCATGATTTTGCATTCTTCGCATACCTGTTGGCCAGATCCTGGGGTTTTTTCGTGGTTGAACCACGTAGTAATGTGGTAACACACTGAAGCAGTCAATTAAACCTGGTTTCGATCAATATTTTAGAGGATAACGCCGGTTAGGTCTGGGTTAGGTCTGGGATATGCCCGCATCAGGCTTATACTTTCGCCTTTTTCGCAAACTTGTTGGCCAGATCCCGGGTATTTTCCGTGTTTGAATCACGTAGTAATGTGGTAACACACTGAAGCAGTCAATTAAACCTGGTTTCGATCAATATTTCAGAGCATAACACCGGTTAGGTCTGGGTTAGGTCTGGGTTATGCCCGCATCTAGCTCATGATTTTGCCTTCTTCGCATACTTGTTGGCCAGATCCTGGGGTTTTTTCGTGGTTGAATCACGTAGTAATGTGGTAACACACTGGAGCAGTCAATTAAACCTGGTTTCGATCAATATTTTAGAGGATAACACCGGTTAGGTCTGGGTTAGGTCTGGGTTATGCCCGCATCTGGCTCATGATTTTGCCTTCTACGCATACTTGTTGGCCAGACCCTGGGTTTTTTTCGTGTTTGAATCATGTAGTAATGTGGTAACACACTGAAGCAGTCAATTAAACCTGGTTTCGATCAATATTTTAGAGGATAAGACCGGTTAGGTCTGGGATAGGTCCGGGATATGCCCGCATCTGGCTCATGATTTTGCCTTCTTCGCATACTTGTTGGCCAGATCCTGGGGTTTTTTCGTGGTTGAATCACGTAGTAATGTGGTAACACACTGGAGCAGTCAATTAAACCTGGTTTCGATCAATATTTTAGAGGATAACACCGGTTAGGTCTGGGTTTGGTCTGGGTTATGCCCGCATCTGGCTCATGATTTTGCCTTCTTCGCATACTTGTTGGCCAGATCCTGGGTTTTTTTCGTGTTTGAATCACGTAGTAATGTGGTAATACACTGAAGCAGTCAATAAAACCTGGTTTCGATCAATATTTTAGAGGATAACACCGGTTAGGTCTGGGTTAGGTCTGGGTTATGCCCGCATCTAGCTCATGATTTTGCCTTCTTCGCATACTTGTTGGCCAGATCCTGGGGTTTTTTCGTGTTTGAATCACGTAGTAATGTGGTAACACACTGAAGCAGTCAATTAAACCTGGTTTCGATCAATATTTTAGAGGATAACACCGGTTAGGTCTGGGATAGGTCCGGGATATGCCCGCATCTGGCTCATGATTTTGCCTTCTTCGCATACTTGTTGGCCAGATCCTGGGTTTTTTTCGTGGTTGAATCACGTAGTAATGTGGTAACACACTGAAGCAGTCAATTAAACCTGGTTTCGATCAATATTTTAGAGGATAACGCCGGTTAGGTCTGGGTTAGGTCTGGGATATGCCCGCATCAGGCTTATACTTTCGCCATTTTCGCAAACTTGTTGCCCAGATCCCGGGTATTTTCCGTGTTTGAATCACGTAGTAATGTGGTAACACACTGAAGCAGTCAATTAAACCTGGTTTCGATCAATATTTCAGAGGATAACACCGGTTAGGTCTGGGTTAGGTCTGGGAAATGCGCGCATCTGGCTTATACTTTCGCCTTTTTCGCATACTTGTTGGCCAGATCCTGGGTATTTTCCGTGTTTGAATCACGTAGTAATGTGGTAATACACTGAAGCAGTCAATAAAACCTGGTTTCGATCAATATTTTAGAGGATAACACCGGTGAGGTCTGGGTTAGGTCTGGGTTATGCCCGCATCTAGCTCATGATTTTGCATTCTTCGCATACTTGTTGGCCAGATCCTGGGTATTTTCCGTGTTTGAATCACGTAGTAATGTGGTAACACACTGAAGCAGTCAATTAAACCTGGTTTCGATCAATATTTTAGAGGATAACACCGGTTAGGTCTGGGATAGGTCCGGGATATGCCCGCATCAGGCTTATACTTTCGCCTTTTTCGCAAACTTGTTGGCCAGATCCCGGGTATTTTCCGTGTTTGAATCACGTAGTAATGTGGTAACACACTGAAGCAGTCAATTAAACCTGGTTTCGATCAATATTTCAGAGGATAACACCGGTTAGGTCTGGGTTAGGTCTGGGAAATGCGCGCATCTGGCTTATACTTTCGCCTTCTTCGCATACTTGTTGGTCAGATCGTGGGTTTTTTTCGTGTTTGAATCAGGTAGGAATGTGGTAACACACTGAAGCAGTCAATTAAACCTGGTTTCGATCAATATTTTAGAGGATAACACCGGTTAGGTCTGGGTTAGGTCCGGGATATGCCCGCATCTGGCCCATGATTTTGCCTTCTTCGCATACTTGTTGGCCAGATCCTGGGTTTTTTTCGTGTTTGAATCACGTAGTAATGTGGTAACACACTGAAGCTGTCAATTAAACCTGGTTTCGATCAATATTTTAGAGGATAACACCGGTTAGGTCTGGGTTAGGTCTGGGATATGCCCGCATCAGGCTTATACTTTCGCCTTTTTCGCAAACTTGTTGGCCAGATCCCGGGTATTTTCCGTGTTTGAATCACGTAGTAATGTGGTAACACACTGAAGCAGTCAATTAAACCTGGTTTCGATCAATATTTTAGAGGATAACACCGGTTAGGTCTGGGATAGGTCAGGGATATGCCCGCATCAGGCTTATACTTTCGCCTTTTTCGCAAACTTGTTGGCCAGATCCCGCGTATTTTCCGTGTTTGAATCACGTAGTAATGTGGTAACACACTGAAGCAGTCAATTAAACCTGGTTTCGATCAATATTTCAGAGGATAACACCGGTTAGGTCTGGGTTAGGTCTGGGAAATGCGCGCATCTGGCTTATACTTTCGCCTTTTTCGCAAACTTGTTGGCCAGATCCTGGGTATTTTCCGTGTTTGAATCACGTAGTAATGTGGTAATACACTGAAGCAGTCAATAAAACCTGGTTTCGATCAATATTTTAGAGGATAACTCCGGTGAGGTCTGGGTTAGGTCTGGGTTATGCCCGCATCTAGCTCATGATTTTGCATTCTTCGCATACTTGTTGGCCAGATCCTGGGGTTTTTTAGTTGTTGAATCACGTAGTAATGTGGTAACACACTGAAGCAGTCAATTAAACCTGGTTTCGATCAATATTTCAGAGGATAACACCGGTTAGGTCTGGGTTAGGTCTGGGTTATGCCCGCATCTGTCTCATGATTTTGCCTTCTTCGCATACTTGTTGGCCAGACCCTGGGTATTTTCCGTGTTTGAATCACGTAGTAATGTGGTAACACACTGAAGCAGTCAATTAAACCTGGTTTCGATCAATATTTTAGAGGATAAGACAGGTTAGGTCTGGGATAGGTCCGGGATATGCCCGCATCTGGCTCATGATTTTGCCTTCTTCGCATACTTGTTGGCCAGATCCTGGGGTTTTTTAGTTGTTGAATCACGTAGTAATGTGGTAACACACTGGAGCAGTCAATTAAACCTGGTTTCGATCAATATTTTAGAGGATAACACCGGTTAGGTCTGGGTTAGGTCTGGGATTTGCGCGCATCTGGCTTATACTTTCGCCTTTTTCGCAAACTTGTTGGCCAGATCCCGGGTATTTTCCGTGTTTGAATCACGTAGTAATGTGGTAACACACTGAAGCAGTCAATTAAACCTGGTTTCGATCAATATTTTAGAGGATAACACCGGTTAGGTCTGGGATAGGTCCGGGATATGCCCGCATCTGGCTTATACTTTCGCCTTTTTCGCAAACTTGTTGGCCAGATCCCGGGTATTTTCCGTGTTTGAATCACGTAGTAATGTGGTAACACACTGAAGCAGTCAATTAAACCTGGTTTCGATCAATATTTTAGAGGATAACACCGGTTAGGTCTGGGTTAGGTCTGGGATTTGCGCGCATCTGGCTTATACTTTCGCCTTTTTCGCAAACTTGTTGGCCAGATCCTGGGTATTTTCCGTGTTTGAATCACGTAGTAATGTGGTAATACACTGAAGCAGTCAATTAAACCTGGTTTCGATCAATATTTTAGAGGATAAGACCGGTTAGGTCTGGGATAGGTCCGGGATATGCCCGCATCTGGCTCATGATTTTGCCTTCTTCGCAAACTTGTTGGCTAGATCCTGGGTTTTTTTCCGGTTTGAATAACGCAGTAATGTGGTACCACACTGAAGCAGTCAATTAAACCTGGTTTCGATCAATATTTCAGAGGATAACACCGGTTAGGTCTGGGTTAGGTCTGGGAAATGCGCGCATCTGGCTTATACTTTCGCCTTTTTCGCAAACTTGTTGGCCAGATCCTGGGTATTTTCCGTGTTTGAATCACGTAGTAATGTGGTAACACACTGAAGCAGTCAATTAAACCTGGTTTCGATCAATATTTCAGACGATAACACCGGTTAGGTCTGGGTTAGGTCTGGGAAATGCGCGCATCTGGCTTATACTTTCGCCTTTTTCGCAAACTTGTTGGCCAGATCCCGGGTATTTTCCGTGTTTGAATCACGTAGTAATGTGGTAACACACTGAAGCAGTCAATTAAACCTGGTTTCGATCAATATTTCAGAGGATAACACCGGTTAGGTCTGGGTTAGGTCTGGGTTATGCCCGCATCTGTCTCATGATTTTGCCTTCTTCGCATACTTGTTGGCCAGACCCTGGGTATTTTCCGTGTTTGAATCACGTAGTAATGTGGTAACACACTGAAGCAGTCAATTAAACCTGGTTTCGATCAATATTTTAGAGGATAAGACCGGTTAGGTCTGGGATAGGTCCGGGATATGCCCGCATCTGGCTCATGATTTTGCCTTCTTCGCATACTTGTTGGCCAGATCCTGGGGTTTTTTCGTGGTTGAATCACGTAGTAATGTGGTAACACACTGGAGCAGTCAATTAAACCTGGTTTCGATCAATATTTTAGAAGATAACACCGGTTAGGTCTGGGTTAGGTCTGGGTTATGCCCGCATCTGGCTCATGATTTTGCCTTCTTCGCATACTTGTTGGCCAGATCCTGGGTTTTTTTCGTGTTTGAATCACGTAGTAATGTGGTAATACACTGAAGCAGTCAATAAAACCTGGTTTCGATCAATATTTTAGAGGATAACACCGGTTAGGTCTGGGTTAGGTCTGGGTTATGCCCGCATCTAGCTCATGATTTTGCCTTCTTCGCATACTTGTTGGCCAGATCCTGGGGTTTTTCCGTGTTTGAATCACGTAGTAATGTGGTAACACACTGAAGCAGTCAATTAAACCTGGTTTCGATCAATATTTTAGAGGATAACACCGGTTAGGTCTGGGATAGGTCCGGGATATGCCCGCATCTGGCTCATGATTTTGCCTTCTTCGCATACTTGTTGGCCAGATCCTGGGTTTTTTTCGTGGTTGAATCACGTAGTAATGTGGTAACACACTGAAGCAGTCAATTAAACCTGGTTTCGATCAATATTTTAGAGGATAACACCGGTTAGGTCTGGGATAGGTCCGGGATATGCCCGCATCAGGCTTATACTTTCGCCTTTTTCGCAAACTTGTTGGCCAGATCCCGGGTATTTTCCGTGTTTGAATCACGTAGTAATGTGGTAACACACTGAAGCAGTCAATTAAACCTGGTTTCGATCAATATTTCAGAGGATAACACCGGTTAGGTCTGGGTTAGGTCTGGGAAATGCGCGCATCTGGCTTATACTTTCGCCTTCTTCGCATACTTGTTGGTCAGATCGTGGGTTTTTTTCGTGTTTGAATCAGGTAGGAATGTGGTAACACACTGAAGCAGTCAATTAAACCTGGTTTCGATCAATATTTTAGAGGATAACACCGGTTAGGTCTGGGTTAGGTCTGGGATTTGCGCGCATCTGGCTTATACTTTCGCCTTTTTCGCAAACTTGTTGGCCAGATCCCGGGTATTTTCCGTGTTTGAATCACGTAGTAATGTGGTAACACACTGAAGCAGTCAATTAAACCTGGTTTCGATCAATATTTTAGAGGATAACACCGGTTAGGTCTGGGTTAGGTCTGGGATTTGCGCGCATCTGGCTAATACTTTCGCCTTTTTCGCAAACTTGTTGGCCAGATCCTGGGTATTTTCCGTGTTTGAATCACGTAGTAATGTGGTAATACACTGAAGCAGTCAATAAAACCTGGTTTCGATCAATATTTTAGAGGATAACACCGGTGAGGTCTGGGTTAGGTCTGGGTTATGCCCGCATCTAGCTCATGATTTTGCATTCTTCGCATACTTGTTGGCCAGATCCTGGGGTTTTTTCGTGTTTGAATCACGTAGTAATGTGGTAACACACTGACGCAGTCAATTAAACCTGGTTTCGATCAATATTTTAGAGGATAAGACCGGTTAGGTCTGGGATAGGTCCGGGATATGCCCGCATCTGGCTCATGATTTTGCCTTCTTCGCAAACTTGTTGGCTAGATCCTGGGTTTTTTTCCGGTTTGAATAACGCAGTAATGTGGTACCACACTGAAGCAGTCAATTAAACCTGGTTTCGATCAATATTTCAGAGGATAACACCGGTTAGGTCTGGGTTAGGTCTGGGAAATGCGCGCATCTGGCTTATACTTTCGCCTTTTTCGCAAACTTGTTGGCCAGATCCTGGGTATTTTCCGTGTTTGAATCACGTAGTAATGTGGTAACACACTGAAGCAGTCAATTAAACCTGGTTTCGATCAATATTTCAGACGATAACACCGGTTAGGTCTGGGTTAGGTCTGGGAAATGCGCGCATCTGGCTTATACTTTCGCCTTTTTCGCAAACTTGTTGGCCAGATCCCGGGTATTTTCCGTGTTTGAATCACGTAGTAATGTGGTAACACACTGAAGCAGTCAATTAAACCTGGTTTCGATCAATATTTCAGAGGATAACACCGGTTAGGTCTGGGTTAGGTCTGGGTTATGCCCGCATCTGTCTCATGATTTTGCCTTCTTCGCATACTTGTTGGCCAGACCCTGGGTATTTTCCGTGTTTGAATCACGTAGTAATGTGGTAACACACTGAAGCAGTCAATTAAACCTGGTTTCGATCAATATTTTAGAGGATAAGACAGGTTAGGTCTGGGATAGGTCCGGGATATGCCCGCATCTGGCTCATGATTTTGCCTTCTTCGCATACTTGTTGGCCAGATCCTGGGGTTTTTTAGTTGTTGAATCACGTAGTAATGTGGTAACACACTGGAGCAGTCAATTAAACCTGGTTTCGATCAATATTTTAGAGGATAACACCGGTTAGGTCTGGGTTAGGTCTGGGATTTGCGCGCATCTGGCTTATACTTTCGCCTTTTTCGCAAACTTGTTGGCCAGATCCCGGGTATTTTCCGTGTTTGAATCACGTAGTAATGTGGTAACACACTGAAGCAGTCAATTAAACCTGGTTTCGATCAATATTTTAGAGGATAACACCGGTTAGGTCTGGGATAGGTCCGGGATATGCCCGCATCTGGCTTATACTTTCGCCTTTTTCGCAAACTTGTTGGCCAGATCCCGGGTATTTTCCGTGTTTGAATCACGTAGTAATGTGGTAACACACTGAAGCAGTCAATTAAACCTGGTTTCGATCAATATTTTAGAGGATAACACCGGTTAGGTCTGGGTTAGGTCTGGGATTTGCGCGCATCTGGCTTATACTTTCGCCTTTTTCGCAAACTTGTTGGCCAGATCCTGGGTATTTTCCGTGTTTGAATCACGTAGTAATGTGGTAATACACTGAAGCAGTCAATAAAACCTGGTTTCGATCAATATTTTAGAGGATAACACCGGTGAGGTCTGGGTTAGGTCTGGGTTATGCCCGCATCTAGCTCATGATTTTGCATTCTTCGCATACTTGTTGGCCAGATCCTGGGGTTTTTTCGTGTTTGAATCACGTAGTAATGTGGTAACACACTGAAGCAGTCAATTAAACCTGGTTTCGATCAATATTTTAGAGGATAAGACCGGTTAGGTCTGGGATAGGTCCGGGATATGCCCGCATCTGGCTCATGATTTTGCCTTCTTCGCAAACTTGTTGGCTAGATCCTGGGTTTTTTTCCGGTTTGAATAACGCAGTAATGTGGTACCACACTGAAGCAGTCAATTAAACCTGGTTTCGATCAATATTTCAGAGGATAACACCGGTTAGGTCTGGGTTAGGTCTGGGAAATGCGCGCATCTGGCTTATACTTTCGCCTTTTTCGCAAACTTGTTGGCCAGATCCTGGGTATTTTCCGTGTTTGAATCACGTAGTAATGTGGTAACACACTGAAGCAGTCAATTAAACCTGGTTTCGATCAATATTTCAGACGATAACACCGGTTAGGTCTGGGTTAGGTCTGGGAAATGCGCGCATCTGGCTTATACTTTCGCCTTTTTCGCAAACTTGTTGGCCAGATCCCGGGTATTTTCCGTGTTTGAATCACGTAGTAATGTGGTAACACACTGAAGCAGTCAATTAAACCTGGTTTCGATCAATATTTCAGAGGATAACACCGGTTAGGTCTGGGTTAGGTCTGGGTTATGCCCGCATCTGTCTCATGATTTTGCCTTCTTCGCATACTTGTTGGCCAGACCCTGGGTATTTTCCGTGTTTGAATCACGTAGTAATGTGGTAACACACTGAAGCAGTCAATTAAACCTGGTTTCGATCAATATTTTAGAGGATAAGACAGGTTAGGTCTGGGATAGGTCCGGGATATGCCCGCATCTGGCTCATGATTTTGCCTTCTTCGCATACTTGTTGGCCAGATCCTGGGGTTTTTTAGTTGTTGAATCACGTAGTAATGTGGTAACACACTGGAGCAGTCAATTAAACCTGGTTTCGATCAATATTTTAGAGGATAACACCGGTTAGGTCTGGGTTAGGTCTGGGTTATGCCCGCATCTGGCTCATGATTTTGCATTCTTCGCATACCTGTTGGCCAGATCCTGGGGTTTTTTCGTGTTTGAATCACGTAGTAATGTGGTAACACACTGAAGCAGTCAATTAAACCTGGTTTCGATCAATATTTTAGAGGATAACACCGGTTAGGTCTGGGTTAGGTCTGGGTTATGCCCGCATCTAGCTCATGATTTTGCCTTCTTCGCATACTTGTTGGCCAGATCCTGGGGTTTTTTCGTGTTTGAATCACGTAGTAATGTGGTAACACACTGAAGCAGTCAATTAAACCTGGTTTCGATCAATATTTTAGAGGATAACACCGGTTAGGTCTGGGATAGGTCCGGGATATGCCCGCATCTGGCTCATGATTTTGCCTTCTTCGCATACTTGTTGGCCAGATCCTGGGTTTTTTTCGTGGTTGAATCACGTAGTAATGTGGTAACACACTGAAGCAGTCAATTAAACCTGGTTTCGATCAATATTTTAGAGGATAACGCCGGTTAGGTCTGGGTTAGGTCTGGGATATGCCCGCATCAGGCTTATACTTTCGCCTTTTTCGCAAACTTGTTGGCCAGATCCCGGGTATTTTCCGTGTTTGAATCACGTAGTAATGTGGTAACACACTGAAGCAGTCAATTAAACCTGGTTTCGATCAATATTTCAGAGCATAACACCGGTTAGGTCTGGGTTAGGTCTGGGTTATGCCCGCATCTAGCTCATGATTTTGCCTTCTTCGCATACTTGTTGGCCAGATCCTGGGGTTTTTTCGTGGTTGAATCACGTAGTAATGTGGTAACACACTGGAGCAGTCAATTAAACCTGGTTTCGATCAATATTTTAGAGGATAACACCGGTTAGGTCTGGGTTAGGTCTGGGTTATGCCCGCATCTGGCTCATGATTTTGCCTTCTACGCATACTTGTTGGCCAGACCCTGGGTTTTTTTCGTGTTTGAATCATGTAGTAATGTGGTAACACACTGAAGCAGTCAATTAAACCTGGTTTCGATCAATATTTTAGAGGATAAGACCGGTTAGGTCTGGGATAGGTCCGGGATATGCCCGCATCTGGCTCATGATTTTGCCTTCTTCGCATACTTGTTGGCCAGATCCTGGGGTTTTTTCGTGGTTGAATCACGTAGTAATGTGGTAACACACTGGAGCAGTCAATTAAACCTGGTTTCGATCAATATTTTAGAGGATAACACCGGTTAGGTCTGGGTTTGGTCTGGGTTATGCCCGCATCTGGCTCATGATTTTGCCTTCTTCGCATACTTGTTGGCCAGATCCTGGGTTTTTTTCGTGTTTGAATCACGTAGTAATGTGGTAATACACTGAAGCAGTCAATAAAACCTGGTTTCGATCAATATTTTAGAGGATAACACCGGTTAGGTCTGGGTTAGGTCTGGGTTATGCCCGCATCTAGCTCATGATTTTGCCTTCTTCGCATACTTGTTGGCCAGATCCTGGGGTTTTTTCGTGTTTGAATCACGTAGTAATGTGGTAACACACTGAAGCAGTCAATTAAACCTGGTTTCGATCAATATTTTAGAGGATAACACCGGTTAGGTCTGGGATAGGTCCGGGATATGGCCGCATCTGGCTCATGATTTTGCCTTCTTCGCATACTTGTTGGCCAGATCCTGGGTTTTTTTCGTGGTTGAATCACGTAGTAATGTGGTAACACACTGAAGCAGTCAATTAAACCTGGTTTCGATCAATATTTTAGAGGATAACGCCGGTTAGGTCTGGGTTAGGTCTGGGATATGCCCGCATCAGGCTTATACTTTCGCCATTTTCGCAAACTTGTTGCCCAGATCCCGGGTATTTTCCGTGTTTGAATCACGTAGTAATGTGGTAACACACTGAAGCAGTCAATTAAACCTGGTTTCGATCAATATTTCAGAGGATAACACCGGTTAGGTCTGGGTTAGGTCTGGGAAATGCGCGCATCTGGCTTATACTTTCGCCTTTTTCGCATACTTGTTGGCCAGATCCTGGGTATTTTCCGTGTTTGAATCACGTAGTAATGTGGTAATACACTGAAGCAGTCAATAAAACCTGGTTTCGATCAATATTTTAGAGGATAACACCGGTGAGGTCTGGGTTAGGTCTGGGTTATGCCCGCATCTAGCTCATGATTTTGCATTCTTCGCATACTTGTTGGCCAGATCCTGGGTATTTTCCGTGTTTGAATCACGTAGTAATGTGGTAACACACTGAAGCAGTCAATTAAACCTGGTTTCGATCAATATTTTAGAGGATAACACCGGTTAGGTCTGGGATAGGTCCGGGATATGCCCGCATCAGGCTTATACTTTAGCCTTTTTCGCAAACTTGTTGGCCAGATCCCGGGTATTTTCCGTGTTTGAATCACGTAGTAATGTGGTAACACACTGAAGCAGTCAATTAAACCTGGTTTCGATCAATATTTCAGAGGATAACACCGGTTAGGTCTGGGTTAGGTCTGGGAAATGCGCGCATCTGGCTTATACTTTCGCCTTCTTCGCATACTTGTTGGTCAGATCGTGGGTTTTTTTCGTGTTTGAATCAGGTAGGAATGTGGTAACACACTGAAGCAGTCAATTAAACCTGGTTTCGATCAATATTTTAGAGGATAACACCGGTTAGGTCTGGGTTAGGTCCGGGATATGCCCGCATCTGGCCCATGATTTTGCCTTCTTCGCATACTTGTTGGCCAGATCCTGGGTTTTTTTCGTGTTTGAATCACGTAGTAATGTGGTAACACACTGAAGCTGTCAATTAAACCTGGTTTCGATCAATATTTTAGAGGATAACACCGGTTAGGTCTGGGTTAGGTCTGGGATATGCCCGCATCAGGCTTATACTTTCGCCTTTTTCGCAAACTTGTTGGCCAGATCCCGGGTATTTTCCGTGTTTGAATCACGTAGTAATGTGGTAACACACTGAAGCAGTCAATTAAACCTGGTTTCGATCAATATTTTAGAGGATAACACCGGTTAGGCCTGGGATAGGTCAGGGATATGCCCGCATCAGGCTTATACTTTCGCCTTTTTCGCAAACTTGTTGGCCAGATCCCGCGTATTTTCCGTGTTTGAATCACGTAGTAATGTGGTAACACACTGAAGCAGTCAATTAAACCTGGTTTCGATCAATATTTCAGAGGATAACACCGGTTAGGTCTGGGTTAGGTCTGGGAAATGCGCGCATCTGGCTTATACTTTCGCCTTTTTCGCAAACTTGTTGGCCAGATCCTGGGTATTTTCCGTGTTTGAATCACGTAGTAATGTGGTAATACACTGAAGCAGTCAATAAAACCTGGTTTCGATCAATATTTTAGAGGATAACTCCGGTGAGGTCTGGGTTAGGTCTGGGTTATGCCCGCATCTAGCTCATGATTTTGCATTCTTCGCATACTTGTTGGCCAGATCCTGGGGTTTTTTAGTTGTTGAATCACGTAGTAATGTGGTAACACACTGAAGCAGTCAATTAAACCTGGTTTCGATCAATATTTCAGAGGATAACACCGGTTAGGTCTGGGTTAGGTCTGGGTTATGCCCGCATCTGTCTCATGATTTTGCCTTCTTCGCATACTTGTTGGCCAGACCCTGGGTATTTTCCGTGTTTGAATCACGTAGTAATGTGGTAACACACTGAAGCAGTCAATTAAACCTGGTTTCGATCAATATTTTAGAGGATAAGACAGGTTAGGTCTGGGATAGGTCCGGGATATGCCCGCATCTGGCTCATGATTTTGCCTTCTTCGCATACTTGTTGGCCAGATCCTGGGGTTTTTTAGTTGTTGAATCACGTAGTAATGTGGTAACACACTGGAGCAGTCAATTAAACCTGGTTTCGATCAATATTTTAGAGGATAACACCGGTTAGGTCTGGGTTAGGTCTGGGATTTGCGCGCATCTGGCTTATACTTTCGCCTTTTTCGCAAACTTGTTGGCCAGATCCCGGGTATTTTCCGTGTTTGAATCACGTAGTAATGTGGTAACACACTGAAGCAGTCAATTAAACCTGGTTTCGATCAATATTTTAGAGGATAACACCGGTTAGGTCTGGGATAGGTCCGGGATATGCCCGCATCTGGCTTATACTTTCGCCTTTTTCGCAAACTTGTTGGCCAGATCCCGGGTATTTTCCGTGTTTGAATCACGTAGTAATGTGGTAACACACTGAAGCAGTCAATTAAACCTGGTTTCGATCAATATTTTAGAGGATAACACCGGTTAGGTCTGGGTTAGGTCTGGGATTTGCGCGCATCTGGCTTATACTTTCGCCTTTTTCGCAAACTTGTTGGCCAGATCCTGGGTATTTTCCGTGTTTGAATCACGTAGTAATGTGGTAATACACTGAAGCAGTCAATAAAACCTGGTTTCGATCAATATTTTAGAGGATAACACCGGTGAGGTCTGGGTTAGGTCTGGGTTATGCCCGCATCTAGCTCATGATTTTGCATTCTTCGCATACTTGTTGGCCAGATCCTGGGGTTTTTTCGTGTTTGAATCACGTAGTAATGTGGTAACACACTGAAGCAGTCAATTAAACCTGGTTTCGATCAATATTTTAGAGGATAAGACCGGTTAGGTCTGGGATAGGTCCGGGATATGCCCGCATCTGGCTCATGATTTTGCCTTCTTCGCAAACTTGTTGGCTAGATCCTGGGTTTTTTTCCGGTTTGAATAACGCAGTAATGTGGTACCACACTGAAGCAGTCAATTAAACCTGGTTTCGATCAATATTTCAGAGGATAACACCGGTTAGGTCTGGGTTAGGTCTGGGAAATGCGCGCATCTGGCTTATACTTTCGCCTTTTTCGCAAACTTGTTGGCCAGATCCTGGGTATTTTCCGTGTTTGAATCACGTAGTAATGTGGTAACACACTGAAGCAGTCAATTAAACCTGGTTTCGATCAATATTTCAGACGATAACACCGGTTAGGTCTGGGTTAGGTCTGGGAAATGCGCGCATCTGGCTTATACTTTCGCCTTTTTCGCAAACTTGTTGGCCAGATCCCGGGTATTTTCCGTGTTTGAATCACGTAGTAATGTGGTAACACACTGAAGCAGTCAATTAAACCTGGTTTCGATCAATATTTCAGAGGATAACACCGGTTAGGTCTGGGTTAGGTCTGGGTTATGCCCGCATCTGTCTCATGATTTTGCCTTCTTCGCATACTTGTTGGCCAGACCCTGGGTATTTTCCGTGTTTGAATCACGTAGTAATGTGGTAACACACTGAAGCAGTCAATTAAACCTGGTTTCGATCAATATTTTCGAGGATAAGACAGGTTAGGTCTGGGATAGGTCCGGGATATGCCCGCATCTGGCTCATGATTTTGCCTTCTTCGCATACTTGTTGGCCAGACCCTGGGGTTTTTTAGTTGTTGAATCACGTAGTAATGTGGTAACACACTGGAGCAGTCAATTAAACCTGGTTTCGATCAATATTTTAGAGGATAACACCGGTTAGGTCTGGGTTAGGTCTGGGTTATGCCCGCATCTGGCTCATGATTTTGCATTCTTCGCATACCTGTTGGCCAGATCCTGGGGTTTTTTCGTGTTTGAATCACGTAGTAATGTGGTAACACACTGAAGCAGTCAATTAAACCTGGTTTCGATCAATATTTTAGAGGATAACACCGGTTAGGTCTGGGTTAGGTCTGGGTTATGCCCGCATCTAGCTCATGATTTTGCCTTCTTCGCATACTTGTTGGCCAGATCCTGGGGTTTTTTCGTGTTTGAATCACGTAGTAATGTGGTAACACACTGAAGCAGTCAATTAAACCTGGTTTCGATCAATATTTTAGAGGATAACACCGGTTAGGTCTGGGATAGGTCCGGGATATGCCCGCATCTGGCTCATGATTTTGCCTTCTTCGCATACTTGTTGGCCAGATCCTGGGTTTTTTTCGTGGTTGAATCACGTAGTAATGTGGTAACACACTGAAGCAGTCAATTAAACCTGGTTTCGATCAATATTTTAGAGGATAACGCCGGTTAGGTCTGGGTTAGGTCTGGGATATGCCCGCATCAGGCTTATACTTTCGCCTTTTTCGCAAACTTGTTGGCCAGATCCCGGGTATTTTCCGTGTTTGAATCACGTAGTAATGTGGTAACACACTGAAGCAGTCAATTAAACCTGGTTTCGATCAATATTTCAGAGCATAACACCGGTTAGGTCTGGGTTAGGTCTGGGTTATGCCCGCATCTAGCTCATGATTTTGCCTTCTTCGCATACTTGTTGGCCAGATCCTGGGGTTTTTTCGTGGTTGAATCACGTAGTAATGTGGTAACACACTGGAGCAGTCAATTAAACCTGGTTTCGATCAATATTTTGGAGGATAACACCGGTTAGGTCTGGGTTAGGTCTGGGTTATGCCCGCATCTGGCTCATGATTTTGCCTTCTACGCATACTTGTTGGCCAGACCCTGGGTTTTTTTCGTGTTTGAATCATGTAGTAATGTGGTAACACACTGAAGCAGTCAATTAAACCTGGTTTCGATCAATATTTTAGAGGATAAGACCGGTTAGGTCTGGGATAGGTCCGGGATATGCCCGCATCTGGCTCATGATTTTGCCTTCTTCGCATACTTGTTGGCCAGATCCTGGGGTTTTTTCGTGGTTGAATCACGTAGTAATGTGGTAACACACTGGAGCAGTCAATTAAACCTGGTTTCGATCAATATTTTAGAGGATAACACCGGTTAGGTCTGGGTTTGGTCTGGGTTGTGCCCGCATCTGGCTCATGATTTTGCCTTCTTCGCATACTTGTTGGCCAGATCCTGGGTTTTTTTCGTGTTTGAATCACGTAGTAATGTGGTAATACACTGAAGCAGTCAATAAAACCTGGTTTCGATCAATATTTTAGAGGATAACACCGGTTAGGTCTGGGTTAGGTCTGGGTTATGCCCGCATCTAGCTCATGATTTTGCCTTCTTCGCATACTTGTTGGCCAGATCCTGGGGTTTTTTCGTGTTTGAATCACGTAGTAATGTGGTAACACACTGAAGCAGTCAATTAAACCTGGTTTCGATCAATATTTTAGAGGATAACACCGGTTAGGTCTGGGATAGGTCCGGGATATGCCCGCATCTGGCTCATGATTTTGCCTTCTTCGCATACTTGTTGGCCAGATCCTGGGTTTTTTTCGTGGTTGAATCACGTAGTAATGTGGTAACACACTGAAGCAGTCAATTAAACCTGGTTTCGATCAATATTTTAGAGGATAACGCCGGTTAGGTCTGGGTTAGGTCTGGGATATGCCCGCATCAGGCTTATACTTTCGCCATTTTCGCAAACTTGTTGCCCAGATCCCGGGTATTTTCCGTGTTTGAATCACGTAGTAATGTGGTAACACACTGAAGCAGTCAATTAAACCTGGTTTCGATCAATATTTCAGAGGATAACACCGGTTAGGTCTGGGTTAGGTCTGGGAAATGCGCGCATCTGGCTTATACTTTCGCCTTTTTCGCATACTTGTTGGCCAGATCCTGGGTATTTTCCGTGTTTGAATCACGTAGTAATGTGGTAATACACTGAAGCAGTCAATAAAACCTGGTTTCGATCAATATTTTAGAGGATAACACCGGTGAGGTCTGGGTTAGGTCTGGGTTATGCCCGCATCTAGCTCATGATTTTGCATTCTTCGCATACTTGTTGGCCAGATCCTGGGTATTTTCCGTGTTTGAATCACGTAGTAATGTGGTAACACACTGAAGCAGTCAATTAAACCTGGTTTCGATCAATATTTTAGAGGATAACACCGGTTAGGTCTGGGATAGGTCCGGGATATGCCCGCATCAGGCTTATACTTTCGCCTTTTTCGCAAACTTGTTGGCCAGATCCCGGGTATTTTCCGTGTTTGAATCACGTAGTAATGTGGTAACACACTGAAGCAGTCAATTAAACCTGGTTTCGATCAATATTTCAGAGGATAACACCGGTTAGGTCTGGGTTAGGTCTGGGAAATGCGCGCATCTGGCTTATACTTTCGCCTTCTTCGCATACTTGTTGGTCAGATCGTGGGTTTTTTTCGTGTTTGAATCAGGTAGGAATGTGGTAACACACTGAAGCAGTCAATTAAACCTGGTTTCGATCAATATTTTAGAGGATAACACCGGTTAGGTCTGGGTTAGGTCCGGGATATGCCCGCATCTGGCCCATGATTTTGCCTTCTTCGCATACTTGTTGGCCAGATCCTGGGTTTTTTTCGTGTTTGAATCACGTAGTAATGTGGTAACACACTGAAGCTGTCAATTAAACCTGGTTTCGATCAATATTTTAGAGGATAACACCGGTTAGGTCTGGGATAGGTCAGGGATATGCCCGCATCTGGCTTATACTTTCGCCTTTTTCGCAAACTTGTTGGCCAGATCCCGCGTATTTTCCGTGTTTGAATCACGTAGTAATGTGGTAACACACTGAAGCAGTCAATTAAACCTGGTTTCGATCAATATTTCAGAGGATAACACCGGTTAGGTCTGGGTTAGGTCTGGGAAATGCGCGCATCTGGCTTATACTTTCGCCTTTTTCGCAAACTTGTTGGCCAGATCCTGGGTATTTTCCGTGTTTGAATCACGTAGTAATGTGGTAATACACTGAAGCAGTCAATAAAACCTGGTTTCGATCAATATTTTAGAGGATAACTCCGGTGAGGTCTGGGTTAGGTCTGGGTTATGCCCGCATCTAGCTCATGATTTTGCATTCTTCGCATACTTGTTGGCCAGATCCTGGGGTTTTTTCGTGTTTGAATCACGTAGTAATGTGGTAACACACTGAAGCAGTCAATTTAACCTGGTTTCGATCAATATTTTAGAGGATAAGACCGGTTAGGTCTGGGATAGGTCCGGGATGTGCCCGCATCTGGCTCATGATTTTGCCTTCTTCGCAAACTTGTTGGCTAGATCCTGGGTTTTTTTCCGGTTTGAATAACGCAGTAATGTGGTACCACACTGAAGCAGTCAATTAAACCTGGTTTCGATCAATATTTCACAGGATAACACCGGTTAGGTCTGTGTTAGGTCCGGGATATGCCCGCTTCTGGCTAATGATTTTGCCATCTTCGCATACTTGTTGGCCAGATCCTGGGTTTTTTCCGTGTTTGAATCACGTAGTAATGTGGTAACACACTGAAGCAGTCAATTAAACCTGGTTTCGATCAATATTTCAGAGGATAACACCGGTTAGGTCTGGGTTAGGTCTGGGAAATGCGCGCATCTGGCTTATACTTTCGCCTTTTTCGCAAACTTGTTGGCCAGATCCTGGGTATTTTCCGTGTTTGAATGACGTAGTAGTGTGGTAACACACTGAAGCAGTCAATTAAACCTGGTTTCGATCAATATTTCAAACGATAACACCGGTTAGGTCTGGGTTAGGTCTGGGAAATGCGCGCATCTGGCTTATACTTTCGCCTTTTTCGCAAACTTGTTGGCCAGATCCTGGGTTTTTTTCGTGTTTGAATCACGTAGTAATGTGGTAATACACTGAAGCAGTCAATAAAACCTGGTTTCGATTAATATTTTAGAGGATAACACCGGTTAGGTCTGGGTTAGGTCTGGGATTTGCGCGCATCTGGCTTATACTTTCGCCTTTTTCGCAAACTTGTTGGCCAGATCCCGCGTATTTTCCGTGTTTGAATCACGTAGTAATGTGGTAACACACTGAAGCAGTAAATTAAACCTGGTTTCGATCAATATTTCAGAGGATAACACCGGTTAGGTCTGGGTTAGGTCTGGGAAATGCGCGCATCTGGCTTATACTTTCGCCTTTTTCGCATACTTGTTGGCCAGATCCTGGGTATTTTCCGTGTTTGAATCACGTAGTAATGTGGTAATACACTGAAGCAGTCAATAAAACCTGGTTTCGATCAATATTTTAGAGGATAACACCGGTGAGGTCTGGGTTAGGTCTGGGTTATGCCCGCATCTGGCTCATGATTTTGCCTTCTTCGCATACTTGTTGGCCAGACCCTGGGTTTTTTTCGTGTTTGAATCATGTAGTAATGTGGTAACACACTGAAGCAGTCAATTAAACCTGGTTTCGATCAATATTTCAGAGGATAACACCGGTTAGGTCTGGGTTAGGTCTGGGTTTTGCCCGCATCTGGCTCATGATTTTGCCTTCTTCGCATACTTGTTGGCCAGATCCTGAGTTTTTTTCGTGGTTGAATCACGTAGTAATGTGGTAACACACTGAAGCAGTCAATTAAACCTGGTTTCGATCAATATTTTAGAGGATAACACCGGTTAGGTCTGGGTTAGGTCTGGGTTATGCCCGCATCTGGCTCATGATTTTGCCTTCTTCGCATACTTGTTGGCCAGATCCTGGGTATTTCCCGTGTTTGAATCACGTAGTAATGTGGTAACACACTGAAGCAGTCAATTAAACCTGGTTTCGATCAATATTTTAGAGGATAACACCGGTTAGGTCTGGGTTAGGTCTGGGTTATGCCTGCATCTGGCTCATGATTTTGCCTTCTTCGCATACTTGTTGGCCAGATCCTGGGTATTTCCCGTGTTTGAATCACGTAGTAATGTGGTAACACACTGAAGCAGTCAATTAAACCTGGTTTCGATCAATATTTTAGAGGATAACACCGGTTAGGTCTGGGTTAGGTCTGGGTTATGCCCGCATCTAGCTCATGATTTTGCCTTCTTCGCAAACTTGTTGGCCAGATCCTGGGTTTTTTCCGTGTTTGAATCACGTAGTAATGTGGTAACACACTGAAGCAGTCAATAAAACCTGGTTTCGATCAATATTTTAGAGGATAACACCGGTTAGGTCAGGGTTAGGTCTGGGATTTGCACGCATCTGGCTTATACTTTCGCCTTTTTCGCAAACTTCTTGGCCAGATCCTGGGTATTTTTCGTGTTTGAATCACGTAGTAATGTGGTAACACTCTGAAGCAGTCAATTAAACCTGGTTTCGATCAATATTTCAGAGGATAACGCCGGTTAGGTCTGGGTTAGGTCTGGGTTATGCCCGCATCTGGCTCATGATTTTGCCTTCTTCGCATACTTGTTGGCCAGATCCTGGCTTTTTTCCGTGTTTGAATCACGTAGTAATGTGGTAATACACTGAAGCAGTCAATAAAGCCTGGTTTCGATCAATATTTTAGAGGATAACACCGGTGAGGTCTGGGTCAGGTCTGGGTTATGCCCGCATCTAGCTCATGATTTTGCATTCTTCGCATACTTGTTGGCCAGATCCTGGGGTTTTTTCGTGTTTGAATCACGTAGTAATGTGGTAACACACTGAAGCAGTCAATTAAACCTGGTTTCGATCAATATTTTAGAGGATAAGACCGGTTAGGTCTGGGATAGGTCCGGGATATGCCCGCATCTGGCTCATGATTTTGCCTTCTTCGCATACTTGTTGGCCAGATCCTGGGGTTTTTTCGTGGTTGAATCACGTAGTAATGTGGTAACACACTGGAGCAGTCAATAAAACCTGGTTTCGATCAATATTTTAGAGGATAACACCGGTTAGGTCTGGGTTAGGTCTGGGTTATGCCCGCATCTAGCTCATGATTTTGCCTTCTTCGCATACTTGTTGGCCAGATCCTGGGGTTTTTTCGTGTTTGAATCACGTATGTAATGTGGTAACACACTGAAGCAGTCAATTAAACCTGGTTTCGATCAATATTTTAGAGGATAACACCGGTTAGGTCTGGGATAGGTCCGGGATATGCCCGCATCTGGCTCATGATTTTGCCTTCTTCGCATACTTGTTGGCCAGATCCTGGGTTTTTTTCGTGGTTGAATCACGTAGTAATGTGGTAACACACTGAAGCAGTCAATTAAACCTGGTTTCGATCAATATTTTAGAGGATAACGCCGGTTAGGTCTGGGTTAGGTCTGGGAAATGCGCGCATCTGGCTTATACTTTCGCCTTCTTCGCATACTTGTTGGCCAGATCCTGGGTTTTTTTCGTGTTTGAATCACGTAGTAGTGTGGTAACACACTGAAGCAGTCAATTAAACCTGGTTTCGATCAATATTTCAGAGGATAACACCGGTTAGGTCTGGGTTAGGTCTGGGAAATGCGCGCATCTGGCTTATACTTTCGCCTTTTTCGCAAACTTGTTGGCCAGATCCTGGGTATTTTCCGTGTTTGAATCACGTAGTAATGTGGTAACACACTGAAGCAGTCAATTAAACCTGGTTTCGATCAATATTTCAAACGATAACACCGGTTAGGTCTGGGTTAGGTCTGGGAAATGCGCGCATCTGGCTTATACTTTCGCCTTTTTCGCAAACTTGTTGGCCAGATCCTGGGTTTTTTTCGTGTTTGAATCACGTAGTAATGTGGTAATACACTGAAGCAGTCAATAAAACCTGGTTTCGATTAATATTTTAGAGGATAACACCGGTTAGGTCTGGGTTAGGTCTGGGATTTGCGCGCATCTGGCTTATACTTTCGCCTTTTTCGCAAACTTGTTGGCCAGATCCCGGGTATTTTCCGTGTTTGAATCACGTAGTAATGTGGTAACACACTGAAGCAGTCAATTAAACCTGGTTTCGATCAATATATCAGAGGATAACACCGGTTAGGTCTGGGTTAGGTCTGGGTTATGCCCGCATCTGGCTCATGATTTTGCCTTCTTCGCATACTTGTTGGCCAGATCCTGGGTATTTCCCGTGTTTGAATCACGTAGTAATGTGGTAACACACTGAAGCAGTCAATTAAACCTGGTTTCGATCAATATTTTAGAGGATAACACCGGTTAGGTCTGGGTTAGGTCTGGGTTATGCCCGCATCTGGCTCATGATTTTGCCTTCTTCGCATACTTGTTGGCCAGATCCTGGGTATTTCCCGTGTTTGAATCACGTAGTAATGTGGTAACACACTGAAGCAGTCAATTAAACCTGGTTTCGATCAATATTTTAGAGGATAACACCGGTTAGGTCTGGGTTAGGTCTGGGATTTGCGCGCATCTGGCTTATACCTTCGCCTTTTTCGCAAACTTGTTGGCCAGATCCTGGGTTTTTTCCGTGTTTGAATCACGTAGTAATGTGGTAACACACTGAAGCAGTCAATAAAACCTGGTTTCGATCAATATTTTAGAGGATAACACCGGTTAGGTCAGGGTTAGGTCTGGGATTTGCACGCATCTGGCTTATACTTTCGCCTTTTTCGCAAACTTCTTGGCCAGATCCTGGGTATTTTTCGTGTTTGAATCACGTAGTAATGTGGTAACACTCTGAAGCAGTCAATTAAACCTGGTTTCGATCAATATTTCAGAGGATAACGCCGGTTAGGTCTGGGTTAGGTCTGGGTTATGCCCGCATCTGGCTCATGATTTTGCCTTCTTCGCATACTTGTTGGCCAGATCCTGGGTTTTTTCCGTGTTTGAATCACGTAGTAATGTGGTAATACACTGAAGCAGTCAATAAAGCCTGGTTTCGATCAATATTTTAGAGGATAACACCGGTGAGGTCTGGGTCAGGTCTGGGTTATGCCCGCATCTAGCTCATGATTTTGCATTCTTCGCATACTTGTTGGCCAGATCCTGGGGTTTTTTCGTGTTTGAATCACGTAGTAATGTGGTAACACACTGAAGCAGTCAATTATACCTGGTTTCGATCAATATTTTAGAGGATAAGAACGGTTAGGTCTGGGATAGGTCCGGGATATGCCCGCATCTGGCTCATGATTTTGCCTTCTTCGCATACTTGTTGGCCAGATCCTGGGGTTTTTTCGTGGTTGAATCACGTAGTAATGTGGTAACACACTGGAGCAGTCAATAAAACCTGGTTTCGATCAATATTTTAGAGGATAACACCGGTTAGGTCTGGGTTAGGTCTGGGTTATGCCCGCATCTAGCTCATGATTTTGCCTTCTTCGCATACTTGTTGGCCAGATCCTGGGGTTTTTTCGTGTTTGAATCACGTATGTAATGTGGTAACACACTGGAGCAGTCAATAAAACCTGGTTTCGATCAATATTTTAGAGGATAACACCGGTTAGGTCTGGGTTAGGTCTGGGTTATGCCCGCATCTAGCTCATGATTTTGCCTTCTTCGCATACTTGTTGGCCAGATCCTGGGGTTTTTTCGTGTTTGAATCACGTAGGAATGTGGTAACACACTGAAGCAGTCAATTAAACCTGGTTTCGATCAATATTTTAGAGGATAACACCGGTTAGGTCTGGGTTAGGTCCGGGATATGCCCGCATCTGGCTCATGATTTTGCCTTCTTCGCATACTTGTTGGCCAGATCCTGGGTTTTTTTCGTGGTTGAATCACGTAGTAATGTGGTAACACACTGATGCAGTCAATTAAACCTGGTTTCGATCAATATTTTAGAGGATAACGCCGGTTAGGTCTGGGTTAGGTCTGGGAAATGCGCGCATCTGGCTTATACTTTCGCCTTCTTCGCATACTTGTTGGTCAGATCCTGGGTTTTTTTCGTGTTTGAATCAGGTAGGAATGTGGTAACACAATGAAGCAGTCAATTAAACCTGGTTTCGATCAATATTTTAGAGGATAACACCGGTTAGGTCTGGGTTAGGTCTGGGATATGCCCGCATCTGGCTCATGATTTTGCCTTCTTCGCATACTTGTTGGCCAGATCCTGGGTTTTTTTCGTGTTTGAATCACGTAGTAATGTGGTAACACACTGAAGCTGTCAATTAAACCTGGTTTCGATCAATATTTTAGAGGATAACACCGGTTAGGTCTGGGTTAGGTCTGGGTTATGCCCGCATCTGGCTCATGATTTTGTCTTCTTCGCATACTTGTTGGCCAGATCCTGGGTATTTTCCGTGTTTGAATCACGTAGTAATGTGGTAACACACTGAAGCAGTCAATTAAACCTGGTTTCGATCAATATTTTAGAGGATAACACCGGTTAGGTCTGGGTTAGGTCTGGGATTTGCGCGCATCTGGCTTATACTTTCGCCATTTTCGCAAACATGTTGGCCAGATCCTGGGTATTTTCCGTGTTTGAATCACGTAGTAATGTGGTAACACACTGAAGCAGTCAATTAAACCTGGTTTCGATCAATATTTTAGAGGATAACACCGGTGAGGTCTGGGTTAGGTCTGGGTTATGCCCGCATCTGGCTCATGATTTTGCCTTCTTCGCATACTTGTTGGCCAGATCCTGGGTTTTTTTCGTGTTTGAATCACGTAGTAATGTGGTAATACACTGAAGCAGTCAATTAAACCTGGTTTCGATCAATATTTTAGAGGATAACACCGGTTAGGTCTGGGTTAGGTCTGGGTTATGCCCGCATCTGGCTCATGATTTTGCCTTCTTCGCATACTTGTTGGCCAGATCCTGGGTTTTTTTCGTGTTTGAATCACGTAGTAATGTGGTAACACACTGAAGCAGTCAATTAAACCTGGTTTCGATCAATATTTTAGAGGATAACGCCGGTTAGGTCTGGGATAGGTCCGGGAAATGCGCGCATCTGGCTTATACTTTCGCCTTCTTCGCATACTTGTTGGTCAGATCCTGGGTTTTTTTCGTGTTTGAATCACGTAGGAATGTGGTGACACACTGAAGCAGTCAATTAAACCTGGTTTCGATCAATATTTTAGAGGATAACACCGGTTAGGTCTGGGTTAGGTCCTGGATATGCCCGCATCTGGCTCATGATTTTGCCTTCTTCGCATACTTGTTGGCCAGATCCTGGGTTTTTTTCGTGGTTGAATCACGTAGTAATGTGGTAACACACTGAAGCAGTCAATTAAACCTGGTTTCGATCAATATTTTAGAGGATAACGCCGGTTAGGTCTGGGTTAGGTCTGGGAAATGCGCGCAACTGGCTTATACTTTCGCCTTCTTCGCATACTTGTTGGTCAGATCCTGGGTATTTTCCGTGTTTGAATCACGTAGTAATGTGGTAACACACTGAAGCAGTCTATTAAACCTGGTTTCGATCAATATTTTAGAGGATAACACCGGTTAGGTCTGGGTTAGGTCTGGGATTTGCGCGCATCTGGCTTATACTTTCGCCATTTTCGCAAACATATTGGCCAGATCCTGGGTATTTTTGCGTGTTTGAATCACGTAGTAATGTGGTAACATACTGAAGCTGTCAATTAAACCTGGTTTCGTTCAATATTTTAGAGGATAACACCGGTTAGGTCTGGGTTAGGTCTGGGTTATGCCCGCATCTGGCTCATGATTTTGCCTTCTTCGCATACTTGTTGGCCAGATCCTGGGTTTTTTTCGTATTTGAATCACGTAGTAATGTGGTAACACACTGAAGCAGTCAATTAAACCTGGTTTCGATCAATATTTTAGAGGATAACACCGGTTAGGTCTGGGATAGGTCCGGGATATGCCCGCATCTGGCTTATACTTTCGCCTTTTTCGCAAACTTGTTGGCTAGATCCTGGGTTTTTTCCGGTTTGTATAACGCAGTAATGTGGTACCACACTGAAGCAGTCAATTAAACCTGGTTTCGATCAATACTTCAGAGGAAAATACCGGTTAGGTCTGGGTTAGGTCCGGGATATGCCCGCGTCTGGCTCATGATTTTGCCTTCTTCGCATTCTTGTTGGCCAGATCCTGGGTTTTTTTCGTGTTTGAATCACGTAGTAATGTGGTAACACACTGAAGCAGTCAATTAAACCTGGTTTCGATCAATATTTCAGACGATAACACCGGTTAGGTCTGGGTTAGGTCTGGGAAATGCGCGCATCTGGCTTATACTTTCGTCTTTTTCGCAAACTTGTTGGCCAGATCCTGGGTTTTTTTCGTGTTTGAATCACGTAGTAATGTGGTAATACACTGAAGCAGTCAATAAAACCTGGTTTCGATTAATATTTTAGAGGATAACACCGGTTAGGTCTGGGTTAGGTCTGGGATTTGCGCGCATCTGGCGTATACTTTCGCCTTTTTCGCAAACTTGTTGGCCAGATCCCGGGTATTTTCCGTGTTTGAATCACGTAGTAATGTGGTAACACACTGAAGCAGTCAATTAAACCTGGTTTCGATCAATATTTCAGAGGATAACACCGGTTAGGTCTGGGTTAGGTCTGGGTTATGCCCGCATCTGGCTCATGATTTTGCCTTCTTCGCATACTTGTTGGCCAGATCCTGGGTATTTTCCGTGTTTGAATCACGTAGTAATGTGGAAACACACTGAAGCAGTCAATTAAACCTGGTTTCGATCAATATTTTAGAGGATAACACCGGCTAGGTCTGGGTTAGGTCTGGGATTTGCGCGCATCTGGCTTATACTTTAGCCTTTTTCGCAAACCTGTTGGCCAGATCCCGGGTATATTCCGTGTTTGAATCACGTAGTAATGTGGTAACACATTGAAGCAGTCAATTAAACCTGGTTTCGATCAATATTTCAGAGGATAACACCGGTTAGGTCTGGGTTAGGTCTGGGTTATGCCCGCATCTGGCTCATGATTTTGCCTTCTTCGCATACTTGTTGGCCAGATCCTGGGTTTTTTTCGTGTTTGAATCATGTAGTAATGTGGTAACACACAGAAGCAGTCAATTAAACCTGGTTTCGATCAATATTTCAGAGGATAACACCGGTTAGGTCTGGGTTAGGTCTGGGTTTTGCCCGCATCTGGCTCATGATTTTGCCTTCTTCGCATACTTGTTGGCCAGATCCTGGTTTTTTTTCGTGGTTGAATCACGTAGTAATGTGGTAACACACTGAAGCAGTCAATTAAACCTGGTTTCGATCAATATTTTAGAGGATAACACCGGTTAGGTCTGGGTTAGGTCTGGGTTATGCCCGCATCTGGCTCATGATTTTGCCTTCTTCGCATACTTGTTGGCCAGATCCTGGGTATTTCCCGTGTTTGAATCACGTAGTAATGTGGTGACACACTGAAGCAGTCAATTAAACCTGGTTTCGATCAATATTTTAGAGGATAACACCGGTTAGGTCTGGGTTAGGTCCTGGATATGCCCGCATCTGGCTCATGATTTTGCCTTCTTCGCATACTTGTTGGCCAGATCCTGGGTTTTTTTCGTGGTTGAATCACGTAGTAATGTGGTAACACACTGAAGCAGTCAATTAAACCTGGTTTCGATCAATATTTTAGAGGATAACGCCGGTTAGGTCTGGGTTAGGTCTGGGAAATGCGCGCAACTGGCTTATACTTTCGCCTTCTTCGCATACTTGTTGGTCAGATCCTGGGTATTTTCCGTGTTTGAATCACGTAGTAATGTGGTAACACACTGAAGCAGTCTATTAAACCTGGTTTCGATCAATATTTTAGAGGATAACACCGGTTAGGTCTGGGTTAGGTCTGGGATTTGCGCGCATCTGGCTTATACTTTCGCCATTTTCGCAAACATATTGGCCAGATCCTGGGTATTTTTGCGTGTTTGAATCACGTAGTAATGTGGTAACATACTGAAGCTGTCAATTAAACCTGGTTTCGTTCAATATTTTAGAGGATAACACCGGTTAGGTCTGGGTTAGGTCTGGGTTATGCCCGCATCTGGCTCATGATTTTGCCTTCTTCGCATACTTGTTGGCCAGATCCTGGGTTTTTTTCGTATTTGAATCACGTAGTAATGTGGTAACACACTGAAGCAGTCAATTAAACCTGGTTTCGATCAATATTTTAGAGGATAACACCGGTTAGGTCTGGGATAGGTCCGGGATATGCCCGCATCTGGCTTATACTTTCGCCTTTTTCGCAAACTTGTTGGCTAGATCCTGGGTTTTTTCCGGTTTGTATAACGCAGTAATGTGGTACCACACTGAAGCAGTCAATTAAACCTGGTTTCGATCAATACTTCAGAGGAAAATACCGGTTAGGTCTGGGTTAGGTCCGGGATATGCCCGCGTCTGGCTCATGATTTTGCCTTCTTCGCATTCTTGTTGGCCAGATCCTGGGTTTTTTTCGTGTTTGAATCACGTAGTAATGTGGTAACACACTGAAGCAGTCAATTAAACCTGGTTTCGATCAATATTTCAGACGATAACACCGGTTAGGTCTGGGTTAGGTCTGGGAAATGCGCGCATCTGGCTTATACTTTCGTCTTTTTCGCAAACTTGTTGGCCAGATCCTGGGTTTTTTTCGTGTTTGAATCACGTAGTAATGTGGTAATACACTGAAGCAGTCAATAAAACCTGGTTTCGATTAATATTTTAGAGGATAACACCGGTTAGGTCTGGGTTAGGTCTGGGATTTGCGCGCATCTGGCGTATACTTTCGCCTTTTTCGCAAACTTGTTGGCCAGATCCCGGGTATTTTCCGTGTTTGAATCACGTAGTAATGTGGTAACACACTGAAGCAGTCAATTAAACCTGGTTTCGATCAATATTTCAGAGGATAACACCGGTTAGGTCTGGGTTAGGTCTGGGTTATGCCCGCATCTGGCTCATGATTTTGCCTTCTTCGCATACTTGTTGGCCAGATCCTGGGTATTTTCCGTGTTTGAATCACGTAGTAATGTGGAAACACACTGAAGCAGTCAATTAAACCTGGTTTCGATCAATATTTTAGAGGATAACACCGGCTAGGTCTGGGTTAGGTCTGGGATTTGCGCGCATCTGGCTTATACTTTAGCCTTTTTCGCAAACCTGTTGGCCAGATCCCGGGTATATTCCGTGTTTGAATCACGTAGTAATGTGGTAACACATTGAAGCAGTCAATTAAACCTGGTTTCGATCAATATTTCAGAGGATAACACCGGTTAGGTCTGGGTTAGGTCTGGGTTATGCCCGCATCTGGCTCATGATTTTGCCTTCTTCGCATACTTGTTGGCCAGATCCTGGGTTTTTTTCGTGTTTGAATCATGTAGTAATGTGGTAACACACAGAAGCAGTCAATTAAACCTGGTTTCGATCAATATTTCAGAGGATAACACCGGTTAGGTCTGGGTTAGGTCTGGGTTTTGCCCGCATCTGGCTCATGATTTTGCCTTCTTCGCATACTTGTTGGCCAGATCCTGGTTTTTTTTCGTGGTTGAATCACGTAGTAATGTGGTAACACACTGAAGCAGTCAATTAAACCTGGTTTCGATCAATATTTTAGAGGATAACACCGGTTAGGTCTGGGTTAGGTCTGGGTTATGCCCGCATCTGGCTCATGATTTTGCCTTCTTCGCATACTTGTTGGCCAGATCCTGGGTATTTCCCGTGTTTGAATCACGTAGTAATGTGGTAACACACTGAAGCAGTCAATTAAACCTGGTTTCGATCAATATTTTAGAGGATAACACCGGTTAGGTCTGGGTTAGGTCTGGGATTTGCGCGCATCTGGCTTATACCTTCGCCTTTTTCGCAAACTTGTTCGCCAGATCCTGGGTTTTTTCCGTGTTTAAATCACGTAGTAATGTGGTAACACACTGAAGCAGTCAATAAAACCTGGTTTCGATCAATATTTTAGAGGATAACACCGGTTAGGTCTGGGTTAGGTCAGGGATTGGCGCGCATCTAGCTTATACTTTCGCCTTTTTCGCAAACTTCTTGGCCAGATCCTGGGTATTTTTCGTGTTTGAATCAGGTAGTAATGTGGTAACACTCTGAAGCAGTCAATTAAACCTGATTTCGATCAATATTTCAGAGGATAACGCCGGTTAGGTCTGGGTTAGGTCTGGGTTATGCCCACATCTGGCTCATGATTTTGCCTTCTTCGCATACTTGTTGGCCAGATCCTGGGTTTTTTTCGTGTTTGAATCACGTAGTAATGTGGTAATACACTGAAGCAGTTAATAAAACCTGGTGTCGATCAATATTTTAGAGGATAACACCGGTGAGGTCTGGGTTAGGTCTGGGTTATGCCCGCATCTAGCTCATGATTTTGCATTCTTCGCATACTTGTTGGCCAGATCCTGGGGTTTTTCGTGTTTGAATCACGTAGTAATGTGGTAACACACTGAAGCAGTCAATTAAACCTGGTTTCGATCAATATTTTAGAGGATAACACCGGTGAGGTCTGGGTTAGGTCCGGGATATGCCCGCATCTGGCTCATGATTTTGCCTTCTTCGCATACTTGTTGGCCAGATCCTGGGGTTTTTTCGTGTTTGAATCACGTAGTAATGTGGTAACACACTGGAGCAGTCAATTAAACCTGGTTTCGATCAATATTTTAGAGGATAACACCGGTTAGGTCTGGGTTAGGTCCGGGATATGCCCGCATCTGGCTCATGATTTTGCCTTCTTCGCATACTTGTTGGCCAGATCCTGGGTTTTTTTCGTGTTTGAATCACGTAGTAATGTGGTAACACACTGAAGCTGTCAATTAAACCTGGTTTCGATCAATATTTTAGAGGATAACACCGGTTAGGTCTGGGTTAGGTCTGGGTTATGCCCGCATCTGGCTCATGATTTTGCCTTCTTCGCATACTTGTTGGCCAGATCCTGGGTATTTTCCGTGTTTGAATCACGTAGTAATGTGGTAACACACTGAAGCAGTCTATTAAACCTGGGTTCGATCAATATTTTAGAGGATAACACCGGTTAGGTCTGGGTTAGGTCTGGGATTTGCGCGCATCTGGCTTATACTTTCGCCATTTTCGCAAACATGTTGGCCAGATCCTGGGTATTTTCCGTGTTTGAATCTCGTAGTAATGTGGTAACACACTGAAGCAGTCAATTAAACCTGGTTTCGATCAATATTTCAGAGGATAACACCGGTTAGGTCTGGGTTAGGTCTGGATTATGCCCGCATCTGGCTCATGATTTTGCCTTCTTCGCATACTTGTTGGCCAGACCCTGGGTTTTTTTCGTGTTTGAATCATGTAGTAATGTGGTAACACACTGAAGCAGTCAATTAAACCTGGTTTCGATCAATATTTCAGAGGATAACACCGGTTAGGTGTGGGTTAGGTCTGTGTTCTGCCCGCATCTGGCTCATGATTTTGCCTTCTTCGCATACTTGTTGGACAGACCCTGGGTTTTTTTCGTGTTTGAATCACGTAGTAATGTGGTAATACACTGAAGCAGTCAATTAAAGCTTGTTTCGATCAATATTTTAGAGGATAACACCGGTTAGGTCTGGGTTAGGTCTGGGTTATGCCCGCATCTGGCTCATGATTTTGCCTTCTTCGCATACTTGTTGGCCAGATCCTGGGTTTTTTTCGTGTTTGAATCACGTAGTAATGTGGTAACACACTGAAGCAGTCAATTAAACCTGGTTTCGATAAATATTTTAGAGGATAACACCGGTTAGGTCTGGGATAGGTCCGGGATATGCCCGCATCTGGCTTATACTTTCGCATTTTTCGCAAACTTGTTGGCTAGATCCTGGGTTTTTTTCCGGTTTGAATAACGCAGTAATGTGGTACCACACTGAAGCAGTCAATTAAACCTGGTTTCGATCAATATTTCAGAGGATAACACCGGTTAGGTCTGGGTTAGGTCCGGGATACGCCCGCATCTGGCTCATGATTTTGCCTTCTTCGCATACTTGTTGGCCAGATCCTGGGTTTTTTTCGTGTTTGAATCACGTAGTAATGTGGTGACGCATTGAAGCAGTCAATTAAACCTGGTTTCGATCAATATTTCAGAGGATAACACCGGTTAGGTCTGGGTTAGGTCTGGGAAATGCGCGCATCTGGCTTATACTTTCGCCTTTTTCGCAAACTTGTTGGCCAGATCCTGGGTATTTTCCGTGTTTGAATCACGTAGTAATGTGGAAACACACTGAAGCAGTCAATTAAACCTGGTTTCGATCAATATTTCAGACGATAACACCGGTTAGGTCTGGGTTAGGTCTGGGAAATGCGCGCATCTGGCTTATACTTTCGCCTTTTTCGCAAACTTGTTGGCCAGATCCTGGGTTTTTTCCGTGTTTGAATCACGTAGTAATGTGGTAACACACTGAAGCAGTCAATTAAACCTGGTTTCGATCAATATTTTAGAGGATAACACCGGTTAGGTCTGGGTTAGGTCTGGGATTTGCGCGCATCTGGCTTATACCTTCGCCTTTTTCGCAAACTTGTTCGCCAGATCCTGGGTTTTTTCCGTGTTTGAATCACGTAGTAATGTGGTAACACACTGAAGCAGTCAATAAAACCTGGTTTCGATCAATATTTTAGAGGATAACACCGGTTAGGTCTGGGTTAGGTCTGGGATTTGCGCGCATCTAGCTTATACTTTCGCCTTTTTCGCAAACTTCTTGGCCAGATCCTGGGTATTTTTCGTGTTTGAATCACGTAGTAATGTGGTAACACTCTGAAGCAGTCAATTAAACCTGATTTCGATCAATATTTCAGAGGATAACGCCGGTTAGGTCTGGGTTAGGTCTGGGTTATGCCCGCATCTGGCTCATGATTTTGCCTTCTTCGCATACTTGTTGGCCAGATCCTGGGTTTTTTTCGTGTTTGAATCACGTAGTAATGTGGTAATACACTGAAGCAGTTAATAAAACCTGGTTTCGATCAATATTTTAGAGGATAACACCGGTGAGGTCTGGGTTAGGTCTGGGTTATGCCCGCATCTAGCTCATGATTTTGCATTCTTCGCATACTTGTTGGCCAGATCCTGGGGTTTTTCGTGTTTGAATCACGTAGTAATGTGGTAACACACTGAAGCAGTCAATTAAACCTGGTTTCGATCAATATTTTGGAGGATAAGACCGGTTAGGTCTGGGTTAGGTCCGGGATATGCCCGCATCTGGCTTATACTTTCGCCATTTTCGCAAACATGTTGGCCAGATCCTGGGTATTTTCCGTGTTTGAATCACGTAGTAATGTGGTAACACACTGAAGCAGTCAATTAAACCTGGTTTCGATCAATATTTCAGAGGATAACACCTGTTAGGTCTGGGTTAGGTCTGGATTATGCCCGCATCTGGCTCATGATTTTGCCTTCTTCGCATACTTGTTGGCCAGACCCTGGGTTTTTTTCGTGTTTGATTCATGTAGTAATGTGGTAACACACTGAAGAAGTCAATTAAACCTGGTTTCGGTCAATATTTCAGAGGATAACACCGGTTAGGTCTGGGTTAGGTCTGGGTTATGCCCGCATCTGGCTCATGATTTTGCCTTCTTCGCATACTTGTTGGCCAGACCCTGGGTTTTTTTCGTGTCTGAATCACGTAGTAATATGGTAATACACTGAAGCAGTCAATTAAACCTGGTTTCGATCAATATTTTAGAGGATAACACCAGTTAGGTCTGGGTTAGGTCTGGGTTATGCCCGCATCTGGCTCATGATTTTGCCTTCTTCGCATACTTGTTGGCCAGATCCTGGGTTTTTTTCGTGTTTGAATCACGTAGTAATGTGGTACCACACTGAAGCAGTCAATTAAACCTGGTTTCGATCAATATTTCAGAGGATAACACCGGTTAGGTCTGGGTTAGGTCCGGGATATGCCCGCATCTGGCTCATGATTTTGCCTTCTTCGCATACTTGTTGGCCAGATCCTGGGTTTTTTTCGTGTTTGAATCACGTAGTAATGTGGTGACACACTGAAGCAGTCAATTAAACCTGGTTTCGATCAATATTTCAGAGGATAACACCGGTTAGGTCTGGGTTAGGTCTGGGAAATGCGCGCATCTGGCTTATACTTTCGCCTTTTTCGCAAACTTGTTGGCCAGATCCTGGGTATTTTCCGTGTTTGAATCACGTAGTAATGTGGTAACACACTGAAGCAGTCAATTAAACCTGGTTTCGATCAATATTTCAGACGATAACACCGGTTAGGTCTGGGTTAGGTCTGGGAAATGCGCGCATCTGGCTTATACTTTCGCCTTTTTCGCAAACTTGTTGGCCAGATCCTGGGTTTTTTTCGTGTTTGAATCACGTAGTAATGTGGTAATACACTGAAGCAGTCAATAAAACCTGGTTTCGATTAATATTTCAGAGGATAACACCGGTTAGGTCTGGGTTAGGTCTGGGATTTGCGCGCATCTGGCTTATACTTTCGCCTTTTTCGCAAACTTGTTGGCCAGATCCCGGGTATTTTCCGTGTTTGAATCACGTAGTAATGTGGTAACACACTGAAGCAGTCAATTAAACCTGGTTTCGATCAATATTTCAGAGGATAACACCGGTTAGGTCTGGGTTAGGTCTGGGTTATGGCCGCATCTGGCTCATGATTTTGCCTTCTTCGCAAACTTGTTGGCCAGATCCTGGGTTTTTTTCGTGTTTGAATCACGTAGTAATGTGGTAATACACTGAAGCAGTCAATAAAACCTGGTTTCGATTAATATTTCAGAGGATAACACCGGTTAGGTCTGGGTTAGGTCTGGGATTTGCGCGCATCTGGCTTATACTTTCGCCTTTTTCGCAAACTTGTTGGCCAGATCCCGGGTATTTTCCGTGTTTGAATCACGTAGTAATGTGGTAACACACTGAAGCAGTCAATTAAACCTGGTTTCGATCAATATTTCAGAGGATAACACCGGTTAGGTCTGGGTTAGGTCTGGGTTATGGCCGCATCTGGCTCATGATTTTGCCTTCTTCGCATACTTGTTGGCCAGATCCTGGGTTTTTTTCGTGTTTGAATCATGTAGTAATGTGGTAACACACTGAAGCAGTCAATTAAACCTGGTTTCGATCAATATTTCAGAGGATAACATCGGTTAGGTCTGGGTTAGGTCTGGGTTTTGCCCGCATCTGGCTCATGATTTTGCCTTCTTCGCATACTTGTTGGCCAGATCCTGGGGTTTTTTCGTGGTTGAATCACGTAGTAATGTGGTAACACACTGAAGCAGTCAATTAAACCTGGTTTCGATCAATATTTTAGAGGATAACGCCGGTTAGGTCTGGGTTAGGTCTGGGAAATGCGCGCATCTGGCTTATACTTTCGCCTTCTTCGCATACTTGTTGGTCAGATCCTGGGTTTTTTTCGTGTTTGAATCACGTAGGAATGTGGTAACACACTGAAGCAGTCAATTAAACCTGGTTTCGATCAATATTTTAGAGGATAACACCGGTTAGGTCTGGGTTAGGCCCGGGATATGCCCGCATCTGGCTCATGATTTTGCCTTCTTCGCATACTTGTTGGTCAGATCCTGGGTTTTTTTCGTGTTGGAATCACGTAGTAATGTGGTAACACACTGAAGCTGTCAATTAAACCTGGTTTCGATCAATATTTTAGACGATAACACCGGTTAGGTCTGGGTTAGGTCTGGGTTATGCCCGCATCTGGCTCATGATTTTGCCTTCTTCGCATACTTGTTGGCCAGACCCTGGGTTTTTTTCGTGTTTGAATCATGTAGTAATGTGGTAACACACTGAAGCAGTCAATTAAACCTGGTTTCGATCAATATTTTAGAGGATAACACCGGTTAGGTCTGGGTTAGGACCGGGATATGCCCGCATCTGGCTCATGATTTTGCCTTCTTCGCATACTTGTTGGCCAGATCCTGGGTTTTTTTCGTGGTTGAATCACGTAGTAATGTGGTAACACACTGAAGCAGTCAATTAAACCTGGTTTCGATCAATATTTTAGAGGATAACGCCGGTTAGGTCTGGGTTTGGTCTGGGAAATGCGCGCATCTGGCTTATACTTTCGCCTTCTTCGCATACTTGTTGGTCAGATCCTGGGTTTTTTTCGTGTTTGAATCACGTAGGAATGTGGTAACACACTGAAGCAGTCAATTAAACCTGGTTTCGATCAATATTTTAGAGGATAACACCGGTTAGGTCTGGGTTAGGTCTGGGTTATGCCCGCATCTGGCTCAAGATTTTGCCTTCTTCGCATACTTGTTGGCCAGACCCTGGGTTTTTTTCGTGTTTGAATCATGTAGTAATGTGGTAACACACTGAAGCAGTCAATTAAACCTGGTTTCGATCAATATTTCAAACGATAACACCGGTTAGGTCTGGGTTAGGTCTGGGAAATGCGCGCATCTGGCTTATACTTTCGCCTTTTTCGCAAACTTGTTGGCCAGATCCTGGGTTTTTTTCGTGTTTGAATCACGTAGTAATGTGGTAATACACTGAAGCAGTCAATAAAACCTGGTTTCGATTAATATTTTAGAGGATAACACCGGTTAGGTCTGGGTTAGGTCTGGGATTTGCGCGCATCTGGCTTATACTTTCGCCTTTTTCGCAAACTTGTTGGCCAGATTCCGGGTATTTTCCGTGTTTGAATCACGTAGTAATGTGGTAACACACTGAAGCAGTCAATTAAACCTGGTTTCGATCAATATATCAGAGGATAACACCGGTTAGGTCTGGGTTAGGTCTGGGTTATGCCCGCATCTGGCTCATGATTTTGCCTTCTTCGCATACTTGTTGGCCAGACCCTGGGTTTTTTTCGTGTTTGAATCATGTAGTAATGTGGTAACACACTGAAGCAGTCATTTAAACCTGGTTTCGATCAATATTTCAGAGGATAACACCGGTTAGGTCTGGGTTAGGTCTGGGTTTTGCCCGCATCTGGCTCATGATTTTGCCTTCTTCGCATACTTGTTGGCCAGATCCTGAGTTTTTTTCGTGGTTGAATCACGTAGTAATGTGGTAACACACTGAAGCAGTCAATTAAACCTGGTTTCGATCAATATTTTAGAGGATAACACCGGTTAGGTCTGGGTTAGGTCTGGGTTATGCCCGCATCTGGCTCATGATTTTGCCTTCTTCGCATACTTGTTGGCCAGATCCTGGGTATTTCCCGTGTTTGAATCACGTAGTAATGTGGTAACACACTGAAGCAGTCAATTAAACCTGGTTTCGATCAATATTTTAGAGGATAACACCGGTTAGGTCTGGGTTAGGTCTGGGTTATGCCCGCATCTGGCTCATGATTTTGCCTTCTTCGCATACTTGTTGGCCAGATCCTGGGTATTTCCCGTGTTTGAATCACGTAGTAATGTGGTAACACACTGAAGCAGTCAATTAAACCTGGTTTCGATCAATATTTTAGAGGATAACACCGGTTAGGTCTGGGTTAGGTCTGGGATTTGCGCGCATCTGGCTTATACCTTCGCCTTTTTCGCAAACTTGTTGGCCAGATCCTGGGTTTTTTCCGTGTTTGAATCACGTAGTAATGTGGTAACACACTGAAGCAGTCAATAAAACCTGGTTTCGATCAATATTTTAGAGGATAACACCGGTTAGGTCAGGGTTAGGTCTGGGATTTGCACGCATCTGGCTTATACTTTCGCCTTTTTCGCAAACTTCTTGGCCAGATCCTGGGTATTTTTCGTGTTTGAATCACGTAGTAATGTGGTAACACTCTGAAGCAGTCAATTAAACCTGGTTTCGATCAATATTTCAGAGGATAACGCCGGTTAGGTCTGGGTTAGGTCTGGGTTATGCCCGCATCTGGCTCATGATTTTGCCTTCTTCGCATACTTGTTGGCCAGATCCTGGGGTTTTTTCGTGGTTGAATCACGTAGTAATGTGGTAACACACTGGAGCAGTCAATAAAACCTGGTTTCGATCAATATTTTAGAGGATAACACCGGTTAGGTCTGGGATAGGTCTGGGTTATGCCCGCATCTAGCTCATGATTTTGCCTTCTTCGCATACTTGTTGGCCAGATCCTGGGGTTTTTTCGTGTTTGAATCACGTATGTAATGTGGTAACACACTGGAGCAGTCAATAAAACCTGGTTCCGATCAATATTTTAGAGGATAACACCGGTTAGGTCTGGGTTAGGTCTGGGTTATGCCCGCATCTAGCTCATGATTTTGCCTTCTTCGCATACTTGTTGGCCAGATCCTGGGGTTTTTTCGTGTTTGAATCACGTAGGAATGTGGTAACACACTGAAGCAGTCAATTAAACCTGGTTTCGATCAATATTTTAGAGGATAACACCGGTTAGGTCTGGGTTAGGTCCGGGATATGCCCGCATCTGGCTCATGATTTTGCCTTCTTCGCATACTTGTTGGCCAGATCCTGGGTTTTTTTCGTGGTTGAATCACGTAGTAATGTGGTAACACACTGAAGCAGTCAATTAAACCTGGTTTCGATCAATATTTTAGAGGATAACGCCGGTTAGGTCTGGGTTAGGTCTGGGAAATGCGCGCATCTGGCTTATACTTTCGCCTTCTTCGCATACTTGTTGGTCAGATCCTGGGTTTTTTTCGTGTTTGAATCAGGTAGGAATGTGGTAACACAATGAAGCAGTCAATTAAACCTGGTTTCGATCAATATTTTAGAGGATAACACCGGTTAGGTCTGGGTTAGGTCTGGGATATGCCCGCATCTGGCTCATGATTTTGCCTTCTTCGCATACTTGTTGGCCAGATCCTGGGTTTTTTTCGTGTTTGAATCACGTAGTAATGTGGTAACACACTGAAGCTGTCAATTAAACCTGGTTTCGATCAATATTTTAGAGGATAACACCGGTTAGGTCTGGGTTAGGTCTGGGTTATGCCCGCATCTGGCTCATGATTTTGTCTTCTTCGCATACTTGTTGGCCAGATCCTGGGTATTTTCCGTGTTTGAATCACGTAGTAATGTGGTAACACACTGAAGCAGTCTATTAAACCTGGTTTCGATCAATATTTTAGAGGATAACACCGGTTAGGTCTGGGTTAGGTCTGGGATTTGCGCGCATCTGGCTTATACTTTCGCCATTTTCGCAAACATGTTGGCCAGATCCTGGGTATTTTCCGTGTTTGAATCACGTAGTAATGTGGTAACACACTGAAGCAGTCAATTAAACCTGGTTTCGATCAATATTTTAGAGGATAACACCGGTGAGGTCTGGGTTAGGTCTGGGTTATGCCCGCATCTGGCTCATGATTTTGCCTTCTTCGCATACTTGTTGGCCAGATCCTGGGTTTTTTTCGTGTTTGAATCACGTAGTAATGTGGTAATACACTGTAGCAGTCAATTAAACCTGGTTTCGATCAATATTTTAGAGGATAACACCGGTTAGGTCTGGGTTAGGTCTGGGTTATGCCCGCATCTGGCTCATGATTTTGCCTTCTTCGCATACTTGTTGGCCAGATCCTGGGTTTTTTTCGTGTTTGAATCACGTAGTAATGTGGTAACACACTGAAGCAGTCAATTAAACCTGGTTTCGATCAATATTTTAGAGGATAACGCCGGTTAGGTCTGGGATAGGTCCGGGAAATGCGCGCATCTGGCTTATACTTTCGCCTTCTTCGCATACTTGTTGGTCAGATCCTGGGTTTTTTTCGTGTTTGAATCACGTAGGAATGTGGTAACACACTGAAGCAGTCGATTAAACCTGGTTTCGATCAATATTTTAGAGGATAACACCGGTTAGGTCTGGGTTAGGTCCTGGATATGCCCGCATCTGGCTCATGATTTTGCCTTCTTCGCATACTTGTTGGCCAGATCCTGGGTTTTTTTCGTGGTTGAATCACGTAGTAATGTGGTAACACACTGAAGCAGTCAATTAAACCTGGTTTCGATCAATATTTTAGAGGATAACGCCGGTTAGGTCTGGGTTAGGTCTGGGAAATGCGCGCAACTGGCTTATACTTTCGCCATTTTCGCAAACATATTGGCCAGATCCTGGGTATTTTTGCGTGTTTGAATCACGTAGTAATGTGGTAACACACTGAAGCTGTCAATTAAACCTGGTTTCGATCAATATTTTAGAGGATAACACCGGTTAGGTCTGGGTTAGGTCTGGGTTATGCCCGCATCTGGCTCATGATTTTGCCTTCTTCGCATACTTGTTGGCCAGATCGTGGGTTTTTTTCGTGTTTGAATCACGTAGTAATGTGGTAACACACTGAAGCAGTCAATTAAACCTGGTTTCGATCAATATTTTAGAGGATAACACCGGTTAGGTCTGGGATAGGTCCGGGATATGCCCGCATCTGGCTTATACTTTCGCCTTTTTCGCAAACTTGTTGGCTAGATCCTGGGTTTTTTCCGGTTTGTATAACGCAGTAATGTGGTACCACACTGAAGCAGTCAATTAAACCTGGTTTCGATCAATATTTCAGAGGAAAATACCGGTTAGGTCTGGGTTAGGTCCGGGATATGCCCGCGTCTGGCTCATGATTTTGCCTTCTTCGCATTCTTGTTGGCCAGATCCTGGGTTTTTTTCGTGTTTGAATCGCGTAGTAATGTGGTAACACACTGAAGCAGTCAATTAAACCTGGTTTCGATCAATATTTCAGACGATAACACCGGTTAGGTCTGGGTTAGGTCTGGGAAATGCGCGCATCTGGCTTATACTTTCGCCTTTTTCGCAAACTTGTTGGCCAGATCCTGGGTTTTTTTCGTGTTTGAATCACGTAGTAATGTGGTAATACACTGAAGCAGTCAATAAAACCTGGTTTCGATTAATATTTTAGAGGATAACACCGGTTAGGTCTGGGTTAGGTCTGGGATTTGCGCGCATCTGGCGTATACTTTCGCCTTTTTCGCAAACTTGTTGGCCAGATCCCGGGTATTTTCCGTGTTTGAATCACGTAGTAATGTGGTAACACACTGAAGCAGTCAATTAAACCTGGTTTCGATCAATATTTCAGAGGATAACACCGGTTAGGTCTGGGTTAGGTCTGGGTTATGCCCGCATCTGGCTCATGATTTTGCCTTCTTCGCATACTTGTTGGCCAGATCCTGGGTATTTTCCGTGTTTGAATCACGTAGTAATGTGGAAACACACTGAAGCAGTCAATTAAACCTGGTTTCGATCAATATTTTAGAGGATAACACCGGCTAGGTCTGGGTTAGGTCTGGGATTTGCGCGCATCTGGCATATACTTTCGCCTTTTTCGCAAACCTGTTGGCCAGATCCCGGGTATATTCCGTGTTTGAATCACGTAGTAATGTGGTAACACACTGAAGCAGTCAATTAAACCTGGTTTCGATCAATATTTCAGAGGATAACACCGGTTAGGTCTGGGTTAGGTCTGGGTTATGCCCGCATCTGGCTCATGATTTTGCCTTCTTCGCATACTTGTTGGCCAGATCCTGGGTTTTTTTCGTGTTTGAATCATGTAGTAATGTGGTAACACACAGAAGCAGTCAATTAAACCTGGTTTCGATCAATATTTCAGAGGATAACACCGGTTAGGCCTGGGTTAGGTCTGGGTTTTGCCCGCATCTGGCTCATGATTTTGCCTTCTTCGCATACTTGTTGGCCAGATCCTGGTTTTTTTTCGTGGTTGAATCACGTAGTAATGTGGTAACACACTGAAGCAGTCAATTAAACCTGGTTTCGATCAATATTTTAGAGGATAACACCGGTTAGGTCTGGGTTAGGTCTGGGTTATGCCCGCATCTGGCTCATGATTTTGCCTTCTTCGCATACTTGTTGGCCAGATCCTGGGTATTTCCCGTGTTTGAATCACGTAGTAATGTGGTAACACACTGAAGCAGTCAATTAAACCTGGTTTCGATCAATATTTTAGAGGATAACACCGGTTAGGTCTGGGTTAGGTCTGGGATTTGCGCGCATCTGGCTTATACCTTCGCCTTTTTCGCAAACTTGTTCGCCAGATCCTGGGTTTTTTCCGTGTTTAAATCACGTAGTAATGTGGTAACACACTGAAGCAGTCAATAAAACCTGGTTTCGATCAATATTTTAGAGGATAACACCGGTTAGGTCTGGGTTAGGTCTGGGATTGGCGCGCATCTAGCTTATACTTTCGCCTTTTTCGCAAACTTCTTGGCCAGATCCTGGGTATTTTTCGTGTTTGAATCACGTAGTAATGTGGTAACACTCTGAAGCAGTCAATTAAACCTGATTTCGATCAATATTTCAGAGGATAACGCCGGTTAGGTCTGGGTTAGGTCTGGGTTATGCCCGCATCTGGCTCATGATTTTGCCTTCTTCGCATACTTGTTGGCCAGATCCTGGGTTTTTTTCGTGTTTGAATCACGTAGTAATGTGGTAATACTCTGAAGCAGTTAATAAAACCTGGTTTCGATCAATATTTTAGAGGATAACACCGGTGAGGTCTGGGTTAGGTCTGGGTTATGCCCGCATCTAGCTCATGATTTTGAATTCTTCGCATACTTGTTGGCCAGATCCTGGGGTTTTTCGTGTTTGAATCACGTAGTAATGTGGTAACACACTGAAGCAGTCAATTAAACCTGGTTTCGATCAATATTTTAGAGGATAAGACCGGTTAGGTCTGGGATAGGTCCGGGATATGCCCGCATCTGGCTCATGATTTTGCCTTCTTCGCATACTTGTTGGCCAGATCCTGGGGTTTTTTCGTGTTTGAATCACGTAGTAATGTGGTAACACACTGGAGCAGTCAATTAAACCTGGTTTCGATCAATATTTTAGAGGATAACACCGGTTAGGTCTGGGTTAGGTCCGGGATATGCCCGCATCTGGCTCATGATTTTGCCTTCTTCGCATACTTGTTGGCCAGATCCTGGGTTTTTTTCGTGTTTGAATCACGTAGTAATGTGGTAACACACTGAAGCTGTCAATTAAACCTGGTTTCGATCAATATTTTAGAGGATAACACCGGTTAGGTCTGGGTTAGGTCTGGGTTATGCCCGCATCTGGCTCATGATTTTGCCTTCTTCGCATACTTGTTGGCCAGATCCTGGGTATTTTCCGTGTTTGAATCACGTAGTAATGTGGTAACACACTGAAGCAGTCTATTAAACCTGGTTTCGATCAATATTTTAGAGGATAACACCGGTTAGGTCTGGGTTAGGTCTGGGATTTGCGCGCATCTGGCTTATACTTTCGCCATTTTCGCAAACATGTTGGCCAGATCCTGGGTATTTTCCGTGTTTGAATCACGTAGTAATGTGGTAACACACTGAAGCAGTCAATTAAACCTGGTTTCGATCAATATTTCAGAGGATAACACCGGTTAGGTCTGGGTTAGGTCTGGATTATGCCCGCATCTGGCTCATGATTTTGCCTTCTTCGCATACTTGTTGGCCAGACCCTGGGTTTTTTTCGTGTTTGAATCATGTAGTAATGTGGTAACACACTGAAGCAGTCAATTAAACCTGGTTTCGATCAATATTTCAGAGGATAACACCGGTTAGGTGTGGGTTAGGTCTGTGTTCTGCCCGCATCTGGCTCATGATTTTGCCTTCTTCGCATACTTGTTGGCCAGACCCTGGGTTTTTTTCGTGTTTGAATCACGTAGTAATGTGGTAACACACTGAAGCTGTCAATTAAACCTGGTTTCGATCAATATTTTAGAGGATAACACCGGTTAGGTCTGGGTTAGGTCTGGGAAATGCGCGCATCTGGCTTATACTTTCGCCTTTTTCGCAAACTTGTTGGCCAGATCCTGGGTATTTTCCGTGTTTGAATCACGTAGTAATGTGGTAACACACTGAAGCAGTCTATTAAACCTGGTTTCGATCAATATTTTAGAGGATAACACCGGTTAGGTCTGGGTTAGGTCTGGGATTTGCGCGCATCTGGCTTATACTTTCGCCATTTTCGCAAACATGTTGGCCAGATCCTGGGTATTTTCCGTGTTTGAATCACGTAGTAATGTGGTAACACACTGAAGCAGTCAATTAAACCTGGTTTCGATCAATATTTCAGAGGATAACACCGGTTAGGTCTGGGTTAGGTCTGGATTATGCCCGCATCTGGCTCATGATTTTGCCTTCTTCGCATACTTGTTGGCCAGACCCTGGGTTTTTTTCGTGTTTGAATCATGTAGTAATGTGGTAACACACTGAAGCAGTCAATTAAACCTGGTTTCGATCAATATTTCAGAGGATAACACCGGTTAGGTGTGGGTTAGGTCTGTGTTCTGCCCGCATCTGGCTCATGATTTTGCCTTCTTCGCATACTTGTTGGCCAGACCCTGGGTTTTTTTCGTGTTTGAATCACGTAGTAATGTGGTAACACACTGAAGCAGTCAATTAAACCTGGTTTCGATAAATATTTTAGAGGATAACACCGGTTAGGTCTGGGATAGGTCCGGGATATGCCCGCATCTGGCTTATACTTTCGCATTTTTCGCAAACTTGTTGGCTAGATCCTGGGTTTTTTTCCGGTTTGAATAACGCAGTAATGTGGTACCACACTGAAGCAGTCAATTAAACCTGGTTTCGATCAATATTTCAGAGGATAACACCGGTTAGGTCTGGGTTAGGTCCGGGATATGCCCGCATCTGGCTCATGATTTTGCCTTCTTCGCATACTTGTTGGCCAGATCCTGGGTTTTTTTCGTGTTTGAATCACGTAGTAATGTGGTGACACATTGAAGCAGTCAATTAAACCTGGTTTCGATCAATATTTCAGAGGATAACACCGGTTAGGTCTGGGTTAGGTCTGGGAAATGCGCGCATCTGGCTTATACTTTCGCCTTTTTCGCAAACTTGTTGGCCAGATCCTGGGTATTTTCCGTGTTTGAATCACGTAGTAATGTGGAAACACACTGAAGCAGTCAATTAAACCTGGTTTCGATCAATATTTCAGACGATAACACCGGTTAGGTCTGGGTTAGGTCTGGGAAATGCGCGCATCTGGCTTATACTTTCGCCTTTTTCGCAAACTTGTTGGCCAGATCCTGGGTTTTTTCCGTGTTTGAATCACGTAGTAATGTGGTAACACACTGAAGCAGTCAATTAAACCTGGTTTCGATCAATATTTTAGAGGATAACACCGGTTAGGTCTGGGTTAGGTCTGGGATTTGCGCGCATCTGGCTTATACCTTCGCCTTTTTCGCAAACTTGTTCGCCAGATCCTGGGTTTTTTCCGTGTTTGAATCACGTAGTAATGTGGTAACACACTGAAGCAGTCAATAAAACCTGGTTTCGATCAATATTTTAGAGGATAACACCGGTTAGGTCTGGGTTAGGTCTGGGATTTGCGCGCATCTAGCTTATACTTTCGCCTTTTTCGCAAACTTCTTGGCCAGATCCTGGGTATTTTTCGTGTTTGAATCACGTAGTAATGTGGTAACACTCTGAAGCAGTCAATTAAACCTGATTTCGATCAATATTTCAGAGGATAACGCCGGTTAGGTCTGGGTTAGGTCTGGGTTATGCCCGCATCTCGCTCATGATTTTGCCTTCTTCGCATACTTGTTGGCCAGATCCTGGGTTTTTTTCGTGTTTGAATCACGTAGTAATGTGGTAATACACTGAAGCAGTTAATAAAACCTGGTTTCGATCAATATTTTAGAGGATAACACCGGTGAGGTCTGGGTTATGTCTGGGTTATGCCCGCATCTAGCTCATGATTTTGCATTCTTCGCATACTTGTTGGCCAGATCCTGGGGTTTTTCGTGTTTGAATCACGTAGTAATGTGGTAACACACTGAAGCAGTCAATTAAACCTGGTTTCGATCAATATTTTGGAGGATAAGACCGGTTAGGTCTGGGATAGGTCCGGGATATGCCCGCATCTGGCTCATGATTTTGCCTTCTTCGCATACTTGTTGGCCAGATCCTGGGGTTTTTTCGTGTTTAAATCACGTAGTAATGTGGTAACACACTGAAGCAGTCAATAAAACCTGGTTTCGATCAATATTTTAGAGGATAACGCCGGTTAGGTCTGGGTTAGGTCTGGGAAATGCGCGCATCTGGCTCATACTTTCGCCTTCTTCGCATACTTGTTGGTCAGATACTGGGTTTTTTTCGTGTTTGAATCACGTAGTAATGTGGTAACACACTGAAGCTGTCAATTAAACCTGGTTTCGATCAATATTTTAGAGGATAACACCGGTTAGGTCTGGGTTAGGTCTGGGTTATGCCCGCATCTGGCTCATGATTTTGCCTTCTTCGCATACTTGTTGGCCAGATCCTGGGTATTTTCCGTGTTTGAATCACGTAGTAATGTGGTAACACACTGAAGCAGTCTATTAAACCTGGTTTCGATCAATATTTTAGAGGATAACACCGGTTAGGTCTGGGATTTGCGCGCATCTGGCTTATACTTTCGCCTTTTTCGCAAACTTGTTGGCCAGATCCCGGGTATTTTCCGTGTTTGAATCACGTAGTAATGTGGTAACACACTGAAGCAGTCAATTAAACCTGGTTTCGATCAATATTTCAGAGGATAACACCGGTTAGGTCTGGGTTAGGTCTGGGTTATGCCCGCATCTGGCTCATGATTTTGCCTTCTTCGCATACTTGTTGGCCAGATCCTGGGTTTTTTTCGTGTTTGAATCATGTAGTAATGTGGTAACACACTGAAGCAGTCAATTAAACCTGGTTTCAATCAATATTTCAGAGGATAACACCGGTTAGGTCTGGGTTAGGTCTGGGTTTTGCCCGCATCTGGCTCATGATTTTGCCTTCTTCGCATACTTGTTGGCCAGATCCTGGGTTTTTTTCGTGGTTGAATCACGTAGTAATGTGGTAACACACTGAAGCAGTCAATTAAACCTGGTTTCGATCAATATTTTAGAGGATAACGCCGGTTAGGTCTGGGTTAGGTCTGGGAAATGCGCGCATCTGGCTTATACTTTCGCCTTCTTCGGATACTTGTTGGTCAGATCCTGGGTTTTTTTCGTGTTTGAATCACGTAGGAATGTGGTAACACACTGAAGCAGTCAATTAAACCTGGTTTCGATCAATATTTTAGAGGATAACACCGGTTAGGTCTGGGTTAGGTCTGGGTTATGCCCGCATCTGGCTCATGATTTTGCCTTCTTCGCATACTTGTTGGCCAGACCCTGGGTTTTTTTCGTGTCTGAATAACGTAGTAATATGGTAATACACTGAAGCAGTCAATTAAACCTGGTTTCGATCAATATTTTAGAGGATAACACCGGTTAGGTCTGGGTTAGGTCTGGGTTATGCCCGCATCTGGCTCATGATTTTGCCTTCTTCGCATACTTGTTGGCCAGATCCTGGGTTTTTTTCGTGTTTGAATCACGTAGTAATGTGGTACCACACTGAAGCAGTCAATTAAACCTGGTTTCGATCAATATTTCAGAGGATAACACCGGTTAGGTCTGGGTTAGGTCCGGGATATGCCCGCATCTGGCTCATGATTTTGCCTTCTTCGCATACTTGTTGGCCAGATCCTGGGTTTTTTTCGTGTTTGAATCACGTAGTAATGTGGTGACACACTGAAGCAGTCAATTAAACCTGGTTTCGATCAATATTTCAGAGGATAACATCGGTTAGGTCTGGGTTAGGTCTGGGAAATGCGCGCATCTGGCTTATACTTTCGCCTTTTTCGCAAACTTGTTGGCCAGATCCTGGGTATTTTCCGTGTTTGAATCACGTAGTAATGTGGTAACACACTGAAGCAGTCAATTAAACCTGGTTTCGATCAATATTTCAGACGATAACACCGGTTAGGTCTGGGTTAGGTCTGGGAAATGCGCGCATCTGGCTTATACTTTCGCCTTTTTCGCAAACTTGTTGGCCAGATCCTGGGTTTTTTTCGTGTTTGAATCACGTAGTAATGTGGTAATACACTGAAGCAGTCAATAAAACCTGGTTTCGATCAATATTTTAGAGGATAACACCGGTTAGGTCTGGGTTAGGCCCGGGATATGCCCGCATCTGGCTCATGATTTTGCCTTCTTCGCATACTTGTTGGTCAGATCCTGGGTTTTTTTCGTGTTTGAATCACGTAGTAATGTGGTAACACACTGAAGCTGTCAATTAAACCTGGTTTCGATCAATATTTTAGACGATAACACCGGTTAGGTCTGGGTTAGGTCTGGGTTATGCCCGCATCTGGCTCATGATTTTGCCTTCTTCGCATACTTGTTGGCCAGATCCTGGGTATTTTCCGTGTTTGAATCACGTAGTAATGTGGTAACACACTGAAGCAGTCTATTAAACCTGGTTTCGATCAATATTTTAGAGGATAACACCGGTTAGGTCTGGGTTAGGTCTGGGATTTGCGCGCATCTGGCTTATACTTTCGCCTTCTTCGCATACTTGTTGGTCAGATCCTGGGTTTTTTTCGTGTTTGAATCACGTAGGAATGTGGTAACACACTGAAGCAGTCAATTAAACCTGGTTTCGATCAATATTTTAGAGGATAACACCGGTTAGGTCTGGGTTAGGCCCGGGATATGCCCGCATCTGGCTCATGATTTTGCCTTCTTCGCATACTTGTTGGTCAGATCCTGGGTTTTTTTCGTGTTTGAATCACGTAGTAATGTGGTAACACACTGAAGCTGTCAATTAAACCTGGTTTCGATCAATATTTTAGACGATAACACCGGTTAGGTCTGGGTTAGGTCTGGGTTATGCCCGCATCTGGCTCATGATTTTGCCTTCTTCGCATACTTGTTGGCCAGATCCTGGGTATTTTCCGTGTTTGAATCACGTAGTAATGTGGTAACACACTGAAGCAGTCTATTAAACCTGGTTTCGATCAATATTTTAGGGGTAACACCGGTTAGGTCTGGGTTAGGTCTGGGATTTGCGCGCATCTGGCTTATACTTTCGCCATTTTCGCAAACATGTTGGCCAGATCCTGGGTATTTTCCGTGTTTGAATCACGTAGTAATGTGGTAACACACTGAAGCAGTCAATTAAACCTGGTTTCGATCAATATTTCAGAGGATAACACCGGTTAGGTCTGGGTTAGGTCTGGGTTATGCCCGCATCTGGCTCATGATTTTGCCTTCTTCGCATACTTGTTGGCCAGACCCTGGGTTTTTTTCGTGTTTGAATCATGTAGTAATGTGGTAACACACTGAAGCAGTCAATTAAACCTGGTTTCGATCAATATTTCAGAGGATAACACCGGTTAGGTCTGGGTTAGGTCTGGGTTATGCCCGCATCTGGCTCATGATTTTGCCTTCTTCGCATACTTGTTGGCCAGATCCTGGGTTTTTTTCGTGTTTGAATCACGTAGTAATGTGGTAATACACTGAAGCAGTCAATTAAACCTGGTTTCGATCAATATTTTAGAGGATAACACCGGTTCGGTCTGGGTTAGGTCTGGGTTATGCCCGCATCTGGCTCATGATTTTGCCTTCTTCGCATACTTGTTGGCCAGACCCTGGGTTTTTTTCGTGTTTGAATCATGTAGTAATGTGGTAACACACTGAAGCAGTCAATTAAACCTGGTTTCGATTAATATTTTAGAGGATAACACCGGTTAGGTCTGGGTTAGGTCTGGGTTATGCCCGCATCTGGCTCATGATTTTGCCTTCTTCGCATACTTGTTGGCCAGACACTGGGTTTTTTTCGTGTTTGAATCACGTAGTAATGTGGTAATACACTGAAGCAGTCAATAAAACCTGGTTTCGATTAATATTTTAGAGGATAACACCGGTTAGGTCTGGGTTAGGTCTGGGATTTGCGCGCATCTGGCTTATACTTTCGCCTTTTTCGCAAACTTGTTGGCCAGATCCCGGGTATTTTCCGTGTTTGAATCACGTAGTAATGTGGTAACACACTGAAGCAGTCAATTAAACCTGGTTTCGATCAATATTTCAGAGGATAACACCGGTTAGGTCTGGGTTAGGTCCGGGATATGCCCGCATCTGGCTCATGATTTTGCCTTCTTCGCATACTTGTTAGCCAGATCCTGGGTTTTTTTCGTGTTTGAATCACGTAGTAATGTGGTAACACACTGAAGCAGTCAATTAAACCTGGTTTCGATCAATATTTCACAGGATAACACCGGTTAGGTCTGGGTTAGGTCTGGGAAATGCGCGCATCTGGCTTATACTTTCGCCGTTTTCGCAAACTTGTTGGCCAGATCCTGGGTATTTTCCGTGTTTGAATCACGTAGTAATGTGGTAACACACTGAAGCAGTCAATTAAACCTGGTTTCGATCAATATTTCAGACGATAACACCGGTTAGGTCTGGGTTAGGTCTGGGAAATGCGCGCATCTGGCTTATACTTTCGCCTTTTTCGCAAACTTGTTGGCCAGATCCTGGGTTTTTTTCGTGTTTGAATCACGTAGTAATGTGGTAATACACTGAAGCAGTCAATAAAACCTGGTTTCGATTAATATTTTAGAGGATAACACCGGATAGGTCTGGGTTAGGTCTGGGATTTGCGCGCATCTGGCTTATACTTTCGCCTTTTTCGCAAACTTGTTGGCCAGATCCCGGGTATTTTCCGTGTTTGAATCACGTAGTAATGTGGTAACACACTGAAGCAGTCAATTAAACCTGGTTTCGATCAATATTTTAGAGGATAACACCGGTTAGGTCTGGGTTAGGTCTGGGTTATGCCCGCATCTGGCTCATGATTTTGCCTTCTTCGCATACTTGTCGGCCAGATCCTGGGTATTTTCCGTGTTTGAATCACGTAGTAATGTGGTAACACACTGAAGCAGTCAATTAAACCTGGTTTCGATCAATATTTTAGAGGATAACACCGGTTAGGTCTGGGTTAGGTCTGGGATTTGCGCGCATCTGGCTTATACTTTCGCCTTTTTCGCAAACTTGTTGGCCAGATCCCGGGTATTTTCCGTGTTTGAATCACGTAGTAATGTGGTAACACACTGAAGCAGTCAATTAAACCTGGTTTCGATCAATATTTTAGAGGATAACACCGGTTAGGTCTGGGTTAGGTCTGGGTTATGCCCGCATCTGGCTCATGATTTTGCCTTCTTCGCATACTTGTTGGCCAGACCCTGGGTTTTTTTCGTGTTTGAATCATGTAGTAATGTGGTAACACACTGAAGCAGTCAATTAAACCTGGTTTCGATCAATATTTCAGAGGATAACACCGGTTAGGTCTGGGTTAGGTCTGGGTTATGCCCGCATCTGGCTCATGATTTTGCCTTCTTCGCATACTTGTTGGCCAGATCCTGGGTTTTTTTCGTGTTTGAATCACGTAGTAATGTGGTAATACACTGAAGCAGTCAATTAAACCTGGTTTCGATCAATATTTTAGAGGATAACACCGGTTCGGTCTGGGTTAGGTCTGGGTTATGCCCGCATCTGGCTCATGATTTTGCCTTCTTCGCATACTTGTTGGCCAGATCCTGGGTTTTTTTCGTGTTTGAATCACGTAGTAATGTGGTAATACACTGAAGCAGTCAATAAAACCTGGTTTCGATTAATATTTTAGAGGATAACACCGGTTAGGTCTGGGTTAGGTCTGGGATTTGCGCGCATCTGGCTTATACTTTCGCCTTTTTCGCAAACTTGTTGGCCAGATCCCGGGTATTTTCCGTGTTTGAATCACGTAGTAATGTGGTAACACACTGAAGCAGTCAATTAAACCTGGTTTCGATCAATATTTCAGAGGATAACACCGGTTAGGTCTGGGTTAGGTCCGGGATATGCCCGTATCTGGCTCATGATTTTGCCTTCTTCGCATACTTGTTAGCCAGATCCTGGGTTTTTTTCGTGTTTGAATCACGTAGTAATGTGGTAACACACTGAAGCAGTCAATTAAACCTGGTTTCGATCAATATTTCAGAGGATAACACCGGTTAGGTCTGGGTTAGGTCTGGGAAATGCGCGCATCTGGCTTATACTTTCGCCGTTTTCGCAAACTTGTTGGCCAGATCCTGGGTTTTTTTCGTGTTTGAATCACGTAGTAATGTGGTAATACACTGAAGCAGTCAATAAAACCTGGTTTCGATTAATATTTTAGAGGATAACACCGGATAGGTCTGGGTTAGGTCTGGGATTTGCGCGCATCTGGCTTATACTTTCGCCTTTTTCGCAAACTTGTCGGCCAGATCCTGGGTATTTTCCGTGTTTGAATCATGTAGTAATGTGGTAACACACTGAAGCAGTCAATTAAACCTGGTTTCGATCAATATTTCAGAGGATAACACCGGTTAGGTCTGGGTTAGGTCTGGGTTATGCCCGCATCTGGCTCATGATTTTGCCTTCTTCGCATACTTGTTGGCCAGATCCTGGGTTTTTTTCGTGTTTGAATCACGTAGTAATGTGGTAATACACTGAAGCAGTCAATTAAACCTGGTTTCGATCAATATTTTAGAGGATAACACCGGTTCGGTCTGGGTTAGGTCTGGGTTATGCCCGCATCTGGCTCATGATTTTGCCTTCTTCGCATACTTGTTGGCCAGACCCTGGGTTTTTTTCGTGTTTGAATCATGTAGTAATGTGGTAACACACTGAAGCAGTCAATTAAACCTGGTTTCGATTAATATTTTAGAGGATAACACCGGTTAGGTCTGGGTTAGGTCTGGGTTATGCCCGCATCTGGCTCATGATTTTGCCTTCTTCGCATACTTGTTGGCCAGACCCTGGGTTTTTTTCGTGTTTGAATCACGTAGTAATGTGGTAATACACTGAAGCAGTCAATAAAACCTGGTTTCGATTAATATTTTAGAGGATAACACCGGTTAGGTCTGGGTTAGGTCTGGGATTTGCGCGCATCTGGCTTATACTTTCGCCTTTTTCGCAAACTTGTTGGCCAGATCCCGGGTATTTTCCGTGTTTGAATCACGTAGTAATGTGGTAACACACTGAAGCAGTCAATTAAACCTGGTTTCGATCAATATTTCAGAGGATAACACCGGTTAGGTCTGGGTTAGGTCCGGGATATGCCCGCATCTGGCTCATGATTTTGCCTTCTTCGCATACTTGTTAGCCAGATCCTGGGTTTTTTTCGTGTTTGAATCACGTAGTAATGTGGTAACACACTGAAGCAGTCAATTAAACCTGGTTTCGATCAATATTTCAGAGGATAACACCGGTTAGGTCTGGGTTAGGTCTGGGAAATGCGCGCATCTGGCTTATACTTTCGCCGTTTTCGCAAACTTGTTGGCCAGATCCTGGGTATTTTCCGTGTTTGAATCACGTAGTAATGTGGTAACACACTGAAGCAGTCAATTAAACCTGGTTTCGATCAATATTTCAGACGACAACACCGGTTAGGTCTGGGTTAGGTCTGGGAAATGCGCGCATCTGGCTTATACTTTCGCCTTTTTCGCAAACTTGTTGGCCAGATCCTGGGTTTTTTTCGTGTTTGAATCACGTAGTAATGTGGTAATACACTGAAGCAGTCAATAAAACCTGGTTTCGATTAATATTTTAGAGGATAACACCGGATAGGTCTGGGTTAGGTCTGGGATTTGCGCGCATCTGGCTTATACTTTCGCCTTTTTCGCAAACTTGTTGGCCAGATCCCGGGTATTTTCCGTGTTTGAATCACGTAGTAATGTGGTAACACACTGAAGCAGTCAATTAAACCTGGTTTCGATCAATATTTTAGAGGATAACACCGGTTAGGTCTGGGTTTGGTCTGGGTTATGCCCGCATCTGGCTCATGATTTTGCCTTCTTCGCATACTTGTCGGCCAGATCCTGGGTATTTTCCGTGTTTGAATCACGTAGTAATGTGGTAACACACTGAAGCAGTCAATTAAACCTGGTTTCGATCAATATTTTAGAGGATAACACCGGTTAGGTCTGGGTTAGGTCTGGGATTTGCGCGCATCTGGCTTATACTTTCGCCTTTTTCGCAAACTTGTTGGCCAGATCCCGGGTATTTTCCGTGTTTGAATCACGTAGTAATGTGGTAACACACTGAAGCAGTCAATTAAACCTGGTTTCGATCAATATTTTAGAGGATAACACCGGTTAGGTCTGGGTTAGGTCTGGGTTATGCCCGCATCTGGCTCATGATTTTGCCTTCTTCGCATGCTTGTTGGCCAGATCCTGGGTTTTTTTCGTGTTTGAATCACGTAGTAATGTGGTAATACACTGAAGCAGTCAATTAAACCTGGTTTCGATCAATATTTTAGAGGATAACACCGGTTCGGTCTGGGTTAGGTCTGGGTTATGCCCGCATCTGGCTCATGATTTTGCCTTCTTCGCATACTTGTTGGCCAGATCCTGGGTTTTTTTCGTGTTTGAATCACGTAGTAATGTGGTAATACACTGAAGCAGTCAATAAAACCTGGTTTCGATTAATATTTTAGAGGATAACACCGGTTAGGTCTGGGTTAGGTCTGGGATTTGCGCGCATCTGGCTTATACTTTCGCCTTTTTCGCAAACTTGTTGGCCAGATCCCGGGTATTTTCCGTGTTTGAATCACGTAGTAATGTGGTAACACACTGAAGCAGTCAATTAAACCTGGTTTCGATCAATATTTCAGAGGATAACACCGGTTAGGTCTGGGTTAGGTCCGGGATATGCCCGCATCTGGCTCATGATTTTGCCTTCTTCGCATACTTGTTAGCCAGATCCTGGGTTTTTTTCGTGTTTGAATCACGTAGTAATGTGGTAACACACTGAAGCAGTCAATTAAACCTGGTTTCGATCAATATTTCAGAGGATAACACCGGTTAGGTCTGGGTTAGGTCTGGGAAATGCGCGCATCTGGCTTATACTTTCGCCGTTTTCGCAAACTTGTTGGCCAGATCCTGGGTATTTTCCGTGTTTGAATCACGTAGTAATGTGGTAACACACTGAAGCAGTCAATTAAACCTGGTTTCGATCAATATTTCAGACGATAACACCGGTTAGGTCTGGGTTAGGTCTGGGAAATGCGCGCATCTGGCTTATACTTTCGCCTTTTTCGCAAACTTGTTGGCCAGATCCTGGGTTTTTTTCGTGTTTGAATCACGTAGTAATGTGGTAATACACTGAAGCAGTCAATAAAACCTGGTTTCGATTAATATTTTAGAGGATAACACCGGATAGGTCTGGGTTAGGTCTGGGATTTGCGCGCATCTGGCTTATACTTTCGACTTTTTCGCAAACTTGTTGGCCAGATCCCGGGTATTTTCCGTGTTTGAATCACGTAGTAATGTGGTAACACACTGAAGCAGTCAATTAAACCTGGTTTCGATCAATATTTTAGAGGATAACACCGGTTAGGTCTGGGTTAGGTCTGGGTTATGCCCGCATCTGGCTCATGATTTTGCCTTCTTCGCATACTTGTCGGCCAGATCCTGGGTATTTTCCGTGTTTGAATCACGTAGTAATGTGGTAACACACTGAAGCAGTCAATTAAACCTGGTTTCGATCAATATTTTAGAGGATAACACCGGTTAGGTCTGGGTTAGGTCTGGGATTTGCGCGCATCTGGCTTATACTTTCGCCTTTTTCGCAAACTTGTTGGCCAGATCCCGGGTATTTTCCGTGTTTGAATCACGTAGTAATGTGGTAACACACTGAAGCAGTCAATTAAACCTGGTTTCGATCAATATTTCAGAGGATAACACCGGTTAGGTCTGGGTTAGGTCTGGGTTATGCCCGCATCTGGCTCATGATTTTGCCTTCTTCGCATACTTGTTGGCCAGATCCTGGGTTTTTTTCGTGTTTGAATCATGTAGTAATGTGGTAACACACTGAAGCAGTCAATTAAACCTGGTTTCGATCAATATTTTAGAGGATAACACCGGTTCGGTCTGGGTTAGGTCTGGGTTATGCCCGCATCTGGCTCATGATTTTGCCTTCTTCGCATACTTGTTGGCCAGATCCTGGGTTTTTTTCGTGTTTGAATCACGTAGTAATGTGGTAACACACTGAAGCAGTCAATTAAACCTGGTTTCGATCAATATTTTAGAGGATAACACCGGTTAGGTCTGGGATAGGTCCGGGATATGCCCGCATCTGGCTTATACTTTCGCCTTTTTCGCAAACTTGTTGGCTAGATCCTGGGACTTTTTCCGGTTTGAATAACGCAGTAATGTGGTACCACACTGAAGCAGTCAATTAAACCTGGTTTCGATCAATATTTTAGAGGATAACACCGGTTAGGTCTGGGTTAGGTCTGGGAAATGCGCGCATCTGGCTTATACTTTCGCCTTTTTCGCAAACTTGTTGGCCAGATCCTGGGTTTTTTTCGTGTTTGAATCACGTAGTAATGTGGTAATACACTGAAGCAGTCAATAAAACCTGGTTTCGATCAATATTTCAGAGGATAACACCGGTTAGGTCTGGGTTAGGTCTGGGTTATGCCCGCATCTGGCTCATGATTTTGCCTTCTTCGCATACTTGTTGGCCAGATCCTGGGTTTTTTTCGTGTTTGAATCACGTAGTAATGTGGTAATACACTGAAGCAGTCAATAAAACCTGGTTTCGATTAATATTTTAGAGGATAACACCGGTTAGGTCTCGGTTAGGTCTGGGATTTGCGCGCATCTGGCTTATACATTCGCCTTTTTCGCAAACTTGTTGGCCAGATCCCGGGTATTTTCCGTGTTTGAATCACGTAGTAATGTGGTAACACACTGAAGCAGTCAATTAAACCTGGTTTCGATCAATATTTTAGAGGATAACACCGGTTCGGTCTGGGTTAGGTCTGGGTTATGCCCGCATCTGGCTCATGATTTTGCCTTCTTCGCATACTTGTTGGCCAGATCCCGGGTATTTTCCGTGTTTGAATCACGTAGTAATGTGGTAACACACTGAAGCAGTCAATTAAACCTGGTTTCGATCAATATTTTAGAGGATAACACCGGTTAGGTCTGGGTTAGGTCTGGGATTTGCGCGCATCTGGCTTATACTTTCGCCTTTTTCGCAAACTTGTTGGCCAGATCCCGGGTATTTTCCGTGTTTGAATCACGTAGTAATGTGGTAACACACTGAAGCAGTCAATTAAACCTGGTTTCGATCAATATTTTAGAGGATAACACCGGTTCGGTCTGGGTTAGGTCTGGGTTATGCCCGCATCTGGCTCATGATTTTGCCTTCTTCGCATACTTGTTGGCCAGATCCCGGGTATTTTCCGTGTTTGAATCACGTAGTAATGTGGTAACACACTGAAGCAGTCAATTAAACCTGGTTTCGATCAATATTTTAGAGGATAACACCGGTTAGGTCTGGGTTAGGTCTGGGATTTGCGCGCATCTGGCTTATACTTTCGCCTTTTTCGCAAACTTGTTGGCCAGATCCCGGGTATTTTCCGTGTTTGAATCACGTAGTAATGTGGTAACACACTGAAGCAGTCAATTAAACCTGGTTTCGATCAATATTTTAGAGGATAACACCGGTTAGGTCTGGGTTAGGTCTGGGTTATGCCCGCATCTGGCTCATGATTTTGCCTTCTTCGCATACTTGTTGGCCAGACCCTGGGTTTTTTTCGTGTTTGAATCATGTAGTAATGTGGTAACACACTGAAGCAGTCAATTAAACCTGGTTTCGATCAATATTTCAGAGGATAACACCGGTTAGGTCTGGGTTAGGTCTGGGTTATGCCCGCATCTGGCTCATGATTTTGCCTTCTTCGCATACTTGTTGGCCAGATCCTGGGTTTTTTTCGTGTTTGAATCACGTAGTAATGTGGTAATACACTGAAGCAGTCAATTAAACCTGGTTTCGATCAATATTTTAGAGGATAACACCGGTTCGGTCTGGGTTAGGTCTGGGTTATGCCCGCATCTGGCTCATGATTTTGCCTTCTTCGCATACTTGTTGGCCAGATCCTGGGTTTTTTTCGTGTTTGAATCACGCAGTAATGTGGTAATACACTGAAGCAGTCAATAAAACCTGGTTTCGATTAATATTTTAGAGGATAACACCGGTTAGGTCTGGGTTAGGTCTGGGATTTGCGCGCATCTGGCTTATACTTTCGCCTTTTTCGCAAACTTGTTGGCCAGATCCCGGGTATTTTCCGTGTTTGAATCACGTAGTAATGTGGTAACACACTGAAGCAGTCAATTAAACCTGGTTTCGATCAATATTTCAGAGGATAACACCGGTTAGGTCTGGGTTAGGTCCGGGATATGCCCGCATCTGGCTCATGATTTTGCCTTCTTCGCATACTTGTTAGCCAGATCCTGGGTTTTTTTCGTGTTTGAATCACGTAGTAATGTGGTAACACACTGAAGCAGTCAATTAAACCTGGTTTCGATCAATATTTCAGAGGATAACACCGGTTAGGTCTGGGTTAGGTCTGGGAAATGCGCGCATCTGGCTTATACTTTCGCCGTTTTCGCAAACTTGTTGGCCAGATCCTGGGTATTTTCCGTGTTTGAATCACGTAGTAATGTGGTAACACACTGAAGCAGTCAATTAAACCTGGTTTCGATCAATATTTCAGACGATAACACCGGTTAGGTCTGGGTTAGGTCCGGGATATGCCCGCATCTGGCTCATGATTTTGCCTTCTTCGCATACTTGTCGGCCAGATCCTGGGTATTTTCCGTGTTTGAATCACGTAGTAATGTGGTAACACACTGAAGCAGTCAATTAAACCTGGTTTCGATCAATATTTTAGAGGATAACACCGGTTAGGTCTGGGTTAGGTCTGGGATTTGCGCGCATCTGGCTTATACTTTCGCCTTTTTCGCAAACTTGTTGGCCAGATCCCGGGTATTTTCCGTGTTTGAATCACGTAGTAATGTGGTAACACACTGAAGCAGTCAATTAAACCTGGTTTCGATCAATATTTTAGAGGATAACACCGGTTAGGTCTGGGTTAGGTCTGGGTTATGCCCGCATCTGGCTCATGATTTTGCCTTCTTCGCATACTTGTCGGCCAGATCCTGGGTATTTTCCGTGTTTGCATCACGTAGTAATGTGGTAACACACTGAAGCAGTCAATTAAACCTGGTTTCGATCAATATTTTAGAGGATAACACCGGTTAGGTCTGGGTTAGGTCTGGGATTTGCGCGCATCTGGCTTATACTTTCGCCTTTTTCGCAAACTTGTTGGCCAGATCCCGGGTATTTTCCGTGTTTGAATCACGTAGTAATGTGGTAACACACTGAAGCAGTCAATTAAACCTGGTTTCGATCAATATTTCAGAGGATAACACCGGTTAGGTCTGGGTTAGGTCTGGGTTATGCCCGCATCTGGCTCATGATTTTGCCTTCTTCGCATACTTGTTGGCCAGATCCTGGGTTTTTTTCGTGTTTGAATCATGTAGTAATGTGGTAACACACTGAAGCAGTCAATTAAACCTGGTTTCGATCAATATTTTAGAGGATAACACCGGTTCGGTCTGGGTTAGGTCTGGGTTATGCCCGCATCTGGCTCATGATTTTGTGTTCTTCGCATACTTGTTGGCCAGATCCTGGGTTTTTTTCGTGTTTGAATCACGTAGTAATGTGGTAACACACTGAAGCAGTCAATTAAACCTGGTTTCGATCAATATTTTAGAGGATAACACCGGTTAGGTCTGGGATAGGTCCGGGATATGCCCGCATCAGGCTTATACTTTCGCCTTTTTCGCAAACTTGTTGGCTAGATCCTGGGACTTTTTCCGGTTTGAATAACGCAGTAATGTGGTACCACACTGAAGCAGTCAATTAAACCTGGTTTCGATCAATATTTTAGAGGATAACACCGGTTAGGTCTGGGATAGGTCCGGGATATGCCCGCATCTGGCTTATACTTTCGCCTTTTTCGCAAACTTGTTGGCCAGATCCTGGGTTTTTTTCGTGTTTGAATCACGTAGTAATGTGGTAATACACTGAAGCAGTCAATAAAACCTGGTTTCGATCAATATTTCAGAGGATAACACCGGTTAGGTCTGGGTTAGGTCTGGGTTATGCCCGCATCTGGCTCATGATTTTGCCTTCTTCGCATACTTGTTGGCCAGATCCTGGGTTTTTTTCGTGTTGGATCACGTAGTAATGTGGTAATACACTGAAGCAGTCAATAAAACCTGGTTTCGATTAATATTTTAGAGGATAACACCGGTTAGGTCTGGGTTAGGTCTGGGATTTGCGCGCATCTGGCTTATACTTTCGCCTTTTTCGCAAACTGGTTGGCCAGATCCCGGGTATTTTCCGTGTTTGAATCACGTAGTAATGTGGTAACACACTGAAGCAGTCAATTAAACCTGGTTTCGATCAATATTTTAGAGGATAACACCGGTTCGGTCTGGGTTAGGTCTGGGTTATGCCCGCATCTGGCTCATGATTTTGCCTTCTTCGCATACTTGTTGGCCAGATCCCGGGTATTTTCCGTGTTTGAATCACGTAGTAATGTGGTAACACACTGAAGCAGTCAATTAAACCTGGTTTCGATCAATATTTTAGAGGATAACACCGGTTAGGTCTGGGTTAGGTCTGGGTTATGCCCGCATCTGGCTCATGATTTTGCCTTCTTCGCATACTTGTTGGCCAGACCCTGGGTTTTTTTCGTGTTTGAATCACGTAGTAATGTGGTAATACACTGAAGCAGTCAATAAAACCTGGTTTCGATTAATATTTTAGAGGATAACACCGGTTAGGTCTGGGTTAGGTCTGGGATTTGCGCGCATCTGGCTTATACTTTCGCCTTTTTCGCAAACTTGTTGGCCAGATCCCGGGTATTTTCCGTGTTTGAATCACGTAGTAATGTGGTAACACACTGAAGCAGTCAATTAAACCTGGTTTCGATCAATATTTCAGAGGATAACACCGGTTAGGTCTGGGTTAGGTCCGGGATATGCCCGCATCTGGCTCATGATTTTGCCTTCTTCGAATACTTGTTAGCCAGATCCTGGGTTTTTTTCGTGTTTGAATCACGTAGTAATGTGGTAACACACTGAAGCAGTCAATTAAACCTGGTTTCGATCAATATTTCAGAGGATAACACCGGTTAGGTCTGGGTTAGGTCTGGGAAATGCGCGCATCTGGCTTATACTTTCGCCGTTTTCGCAAACTTGTTGGCCAGATCCTGGGTATTTTCCGTGTTTGAATCACGTAGTAATGTGGTAACACACTGAAGCAGTCAATTAAACCTGGTTTCGATCAATATTTCAGACGATAACACCGGTTAGGTCTGGGTTAGGTCTGGGAAATGCGCGCATCTGGCTTATACTTTCGCCTTTTTCGCAAACTTGTTGGCCAGATCCTGGGTATTTTCCGTGTTTGAATCACGTAGTAATGTGGTAACACACTGAAGCAGTCAATTAAACCTGGTTTCGATCAATATTTCAGAGGATAACACCGGTTAGGTCTGGGTTAGGTCTGGGAAATGCGCGCATCTGGCTTATACTTTCGCCTTTTTCGCAAACTTGTTGGCCAGATCCTGGGTTTTTTTCGTGTTTGAATCACGTAGTAATGTGGTAATACACTGAAGCAGTCAATAAAACCTGGTTTCGATTAATATTTTAGAGGATAACACCGGATAGGTCTGGGTTAGGTCTGGGATTTGCGCGCATCTGGCTTATACTTTCGCCTTTTTCGCAAACTGGTTGGCCAGATCCCGGGTATTTTCCGTGTTTGAATCACGTAGTAATGTGGTAACACACTGAAGCAGTCAATTAAACCTGGTTTCGATCAATATTTTAGAGGATAACACCGGTTCGGTCTGGGTTAGGTCTGGGTTATGCCCGCATCTGGCTCATGATTTTGCCTTCTTCGCATACTTGTTGGCCAGATCCCGGGTATTTTCCGTGTTTGAATCACGTAGTAACGTGGTAACACACTGAAGCAGTCAATTAAACCTGGTTTCGATCAATATTTTAGAGGATAACACCGGTTAGGTCTGGGTTAGGTCTGGGTTATGCCCGCATCTGGCTCATGATTTTGCCTTCTTCGCATACTTGTTGGCCAGACCCTGGGTTTTTTTCGTGTTTGAATCACGTAGTAATGTGGTAATACACTGAAGCAGTCAATAAAACCTGGTTTCGATTAATATTTTAGAGGATAACACCGGTTAGGTCTGGGTTAGGTCTGGGATTTGCGCGCATCTGGCTTATACTTTCGCCTTTTTCGCAAACTTGTTGGCCAGATCCCGGGTATTTTCCGTGTTTGAATCATGTAGTAATGTGGTAACACACTGAAGCAGTCAATTAAACCTGGTTTCGATCAATATTTCAGAGGATAACACCGGTTAGGTCTGGGTTAGGTCCGGGATATGCCCGCATCTGGCTCATGATTTTGCCTTCTTCGAATACTTGTTAGCCAGATCCTGGGTTTTTTTCGTGTTTGAATCACGTAGTAATGTGGTAACACACTGAAGCAGTCAATTAAACCTGGTTTCGATCAATATTTCAGAGGATAACACCGGTTAGGTCTGGGTTAGGTCTGGGAAATGCGCGCATCTGGCTTTTACTTTCGCCGTTTTCGCAAACTTGTTGGCCAGATCCTGGGTATTTTCCGTGTTTGAATCACGTAGTAATGTGGTAACACACTGAAGCAGTCAATTAAACCTGGTTTCGAACAATATTTCAGACGATAACACCGGTTAGGTCTGGGTTAGGTCTGGGAAATGCGCGCATCTGGCTTATACTTTCGCCTTTTTCGCAAACTTGTTGGCCAGATCCTGGGTTTTTTTCGTGTTTCAATCACGTAGTAATGTGGTAATACACTGAAGCAGTCAATAAAACCTGGTTTCGATTAATATTTTAGAGGATAACACCGGATAGGTCTGGGTTAGGTCTGGGATTTGCGCGCATCTGGCTTATACTTTCGCCTTTTTCGCAAACTTGTTGGCCAGATCCCGGGTATTTTCCGTGTTTGAATCACGTAGTAATGTGGTAACACACTGAAGCAGTCAATTAAACCTGGTTTCGATCAATATTTTAGAGGATAACACCGGTTAGGTCTGGGTTAGGTCTGGGTTATGCCCGCATCTGGCTCATGATTTTGCCTTCTTCGCATACTTGTCGGCCAGATCCTGGGTATTTTCCGTGTTTGAATCACGTAGTAATGTGGTAACACACTGAAGCAGTCAATTAAACCTGGTTTCGATCAATATTTTAGAGGATAACACCGGTTAGGTCTGGGTTAGGTCTGGGATTTGCGCGCATCTGGCTTATACTTTCGCCTTTTTCGCAAACTTGTTGGCCAGATCCCGGGTATTTTCCGTGTTTGAATCACGTAGTAATGTGGTAACACACTGAAGCAGTCAATTAAACCTGGTTTCGATCAATATTTCAGAGGATAACACCGGTTAGGTCTGGGTTAGGTCTGGGTTATGCCCGCATCTGGCTCATGATTTTGCCTTCTTCGCATACTTGTTGGCCAGATCCTGGGTTTTTTTCGTGTTTGAATCATGTAGTAATGTGGTAACACACTGAAGCAGTCAATTAAACCTGGTTTCGATCAATATTTCAGAGGATAACACCGGTTAGGTCTGGGTTAGGTCTGGGTTATGCCCGCATCTGGCTCATGATTTTGCCTTCTTCGCATACTTGTTGGCCAGATCCTGGGTTTTTTTCGTAGTTGAATCACGTAGTAATGTGGTAACACACTGAAGCAGTCAATTAAACCTGGTTTCGATCAATATTTTAGAGGATAACACCGGTTAGGTCTGGGTTAGGTCTGGGTTATGCCCGCATCTGGCTCATGATTTTGCCTTCTTCGCATACTTGTTGGCCAGATCCTGGGTACTTCCCGTGTTTGAATCACGTAGTAATGTGGTAACACACTGAAGCAGTCAACTAAACCTGGTTTCGATCAATATTTTAGAGGATAACACCGGTTAGGTCTGGGTTAGGTCTGGGATTTGCGCGCATCTGGCTTATACCTTCGCCTTTTTCGCAAGCTTGTTGGCCAGATCCTGGGTTTTTTCCGTGTTTGAATCACGTAGTAATGTGGTAACACACTGAAGCAGTCAATAAAACCTGGTTTCGATCAATATTTCAGAGGATAACACCGGTTAGGTCTGGGTTAGGTCCGGGATATGCCCGCATCTGGCTCATGATTTTGCCTTCTTCGCATACTTGTTGGCCAGATCCTGGGTTTTTTTCGTGTTTGAATCATGTAGGAATGTGGTAGCACACTGAAGCAGTCAACTAAACCTGGTTTCGATCAATATTTTAAAGGATAACACCGGTTAGGTGTGGGTTAGGTCCGGGATATGCCCGCATCTGGCTCATGATTTTGCCTTCTTCGCATACTTGTTGGCCAGATCCTAGGTTTTTTTCGTGTTTGAATCACGTAGTAATGTGGTAACACACTGAAGCTGTCAATTAAACCTGGTTTCGATCAATATTTTAGAGGATAACACCGGTTAGGTCTGGGTTAGGTCTGGGTTATGCCCGCATCTGGCTCATGATTTTGCCTTCTTCGCATACTTGTTGGACAGATCCTGGGCATTTTCCGTGTTTGAATCACGTAGTAATGTGGTAACACACTGAAGCAGTCAATTAAACCTGGTTTCGATCAATATTTTAGAGGATAACACCGGTTAGGTCTGGGTTAGGTCTGGGATTTGCGCGCATCTGGCTTATACTTTCGCCTTTTTCGCAAACTTGTTGGCCAGATCCCGGGTATTTTCCGTGTTTGAATCACGTAGTAATGTGGTAACACACTGAAGCAGTCAATTAAACCTGGTTTCGATCAATATTTCAGAGGATAACACCGGTTAGGTCTGGGTTAGGTCTGGGTTATGCCCGCATCTGGCTCATGATTTTGCCTTCTTCGCATACTTGTTGGCCAGATCCTGGGTTTTTTTCGTGTTTGAATCATGTAGTAATGTGGTAACACACTGAAGCAGTCAATTAAACCTGGTTTCGATCAATATTTCAGAGGATAACACCGGTTAGGTCTGGGTTAGGTCTGGGTTATGCCCGCATCTGGCTCATGATTTTGCCTTCTTCGCATACTTGTTGGCCAGATCCTGGGTTTTTTTCGTAGTTGAATCACGTAGTAATGTGGTAACACACTGAAGCAGTCAATTAAACCTGGTTTCGATCAATATTTTAGAGGATAACACCGGTTAGGTCTGGGTTAGGTCTGGGTTATGCCCGCATCTGGCTCATGATATTGCCTTCTTCGCATACTTGTTGGCCAGATCCTGGGTACTTCCCGTGTTTGAATCACGTAGTAATGTGGTAACACACTGAAGCAGTCAACTAAACCTGGTTTCGATCAATATTTTAGAGGATAACACCGGTTAGGTCTGGGTTAGGTCTGGGATTTGCGCGCATCTGGCTTATACCTTCGCCTTTTTCGCAAGCTTGTTGGCCAGATCCTGGGTTTTTTCCGTGTTTGAATCACGTAGTAATGTGGTAACACACTGAAGCAGTCAATAAAACCTGGTTTCGATCAATATTTCAGAGGATAACACCGGTTAGGTCTGGGTTAGGTCCGGGATATGCCCGCATCTGGCTCATGATTTTGCCTTCTTCGCATACTTGTTGGCCAGATCCTGGGTTTTTTTCGTGTTTGAATCATGTAGGAATGTGGTAGCACACTGAAGCAGTCAACTAAACCTGGTTTCGATCAATATTTTAAAGGATAACACCGGTTAGGTGTGGGTTAGGTCCGGGATATGCCCGCATCTGGCTCATGATTTTGCCTTCTTCGCATACTTGTTGGCCAGATCCTAGGTTTTTTTCGTGTTTGAATCACGTAGTAATGTGGTAACACACTGAAGCTGTCAATTAAACCTGGTTTCGATCAATATTTTAGAGGATAACACCGGTTAGGTCTGGGTTAGGTCTGGGTTATGCCCGCATCTGGCTCATGATTTTGCCTTCTTCGCATACTTGTTGGACAGATCCTGGGCATTTTCCGTGTTTGAATCACGTAGTAATGTGGTAACACACTGAAGCAGTCTATTAAACCTGGTTTCGATCAATATTTTAGAGGATAACACCGGTTAGGTCTGGGTTAGGTCTGGGATCTGCGCGCATCTGGCTTATACTTTCGCCATTTTCGCAAACATGTTGGCCAGATCCTGGGTATTTTCCGTGTTTGAATCACGTAGTAATGTGGTAACACACTGAAGCAGTCAATTGAACCTGGTTTCGATCAATATTTCAGAGGATAACACCGGTTAGGTCTGGGTTAGGTCTGGGTTATGCCCGCATCTGGCTCATGATTTTGCCTTCTTCGCATACTTGTTGGCCAGACCCTTGGTTTTTTTCGTGTTTGAATCATGTAGTAATGTGGTAACACACTGAAGCAGTCAATTAAACCTGGTTTCGATCAATATTTCAGAGGATAACACCGGTTAGGTCTGGGTTAGGTCTGGGAAATGCGCGCATCTGGCTTATACTTTCGCCTTTTTCGCAAACTTGTTGGCCAGATCCTTGGTATTTTCCGTGTTTGAATCACGTAGTAATGTGGTAACACACTGAAGCAGTCAATTAAACCTGGTTTCGATCAATATTTCAGACGATAACACCGGTTAGGTCTGGGTTAGGTCTGGGAAATGCGCGCATCTGGCTTATACTTTCGCCTTTTTCGCAAACTTGTTGGCCAGATCCTGGGTTTTTTTCGTGTTTGAATCACGTAGTAATGTGGTAATACACTGAAGCAGTCTATTAAACCTGGTTTCGATCAATATTTTAGAGGATAACACCGGTTAGGTCTGGGTTAGGTCTGGGATTTGCGCGCATCTGGCTTATACTTTCGCCTTCTTCGCATACTTGTTGGTCAGATCAATAGGTTTTTTTCGTGTTTGAATCACGTAGGAATGTGGTAGCACACTGAAGCAGTCAATTAAACCTGGTTTCGATCAATATTTTAGAGGATAACACCGGTTAGGTCTGGGTTAGGTCTGGGAACTGCGCGCATCTGGCTTATACTTTCGCCTATTTCGCAAACATGTTGGCCAGATCCTGGGTATTTTCCGTGTTTGAATCACGTAGAAATGTGGTAACACACTGAAGCAGTCAATTAAACCTGGTTTCGATCAATATTTCAGAGGATAACACCGGTTAGGTCTGGGTTAGGTCTGGGTTATGCGCGCATCTGGCTCATGATTTTGCCTTCTTCGCATACTTGTTGGCCAGACCCTGGGTTTTTTTCGTGTTTGAATCATGTAGTAATGTGGTAACACACTGAAGCAGTCAATTAAACCTGGTTTCGATCAATACTTCAGAGGATAACACCGGTTAGGTCTGGGTTAGGTCTGGGAAATGCGCGCATCTGGCTTATACTTTCGCCTTTTTCGCAAACTTGTTGGCCAGATCCTGGGTATTTTCCGTGTTTGAATCACGTAGTAATGTGGTAACACACTGAAGCAGTCAATTAAAGCTGGTTTCGATCAATATTTCAGAGGATAACACCGGTTAGGTCTGGGTTAGGTCTGAGTTATGCCCGCATCTGGCTCATGATTTTGCCTTCTTCGCATACTTGTTGGCCAGACCCTGGGTTTTTTTCGTGTTTGAATCATGTAGTAATGTGGTAACACACTGAAGCAGTCAATTAAACCTGGTTTCGATCAATATTTCAGAGGATAACACCGGTTAGGTCTGGGTTAGGTCTGGGAAATGCGCGCATCTGGCTTATACTTTCGCCTTTTTCGCAAACTTGTTGGCCAGATCCCGGGTATTTTCCGTGTTTGAATCACGTAGTAATGTGGTAACACACTGGAGCAGTCAATTAAACCTGGTTTCGATCAATATTTTAGAGGAAAACACCGGTTAGGTCTGGGTTAGGTCTGGGTTATGCCCGCATCTGGCTCATGATTTTGCCTTCTTCGCATACTTGTTGGCCAGATCCTGGGTATTTTCCGTGTTTGAATCACGTAGTAATGTGGTAACACACTGAAGCAGTCAATTAAACCTGGTTTCGATCAATATTTTAGAGGATAACACCGGTTAGGTCTGGGATAGGTCCGGGATATGCCCGCATCTGGCTCATGATTTCGCCTTCTTCGCATACTTGTTGGCCAGATCCTGGGTTTTTTTCGTGGCTGAATCACGTAGTAATGTGGTAACACACTGAAGCAGTCAATTAAACCTGGTTTCGATCAATATTTTAGAGGATAACGCCAGTTAGGTCTGGGTTAGGTCTGGGAAATGCGCGCATCAGGCTTATACTTTCGCCTTCTTCGCATACTTGTTGGTCAGATCCTGGGTTTTTTTCGTGTTTGAATCACGTAGTAATGTGGTAACACACTGAAGCAGTCAATTAAACCTGGTTTCGATCAATATTTCAGAGGATAACACCGGTTAGGTCTGGGTTAGGTCTGGGTTTTGCCCGCATCTGGCTTATACTTTCGCCATTTTCGCAAACATGTTGGCCAGATCCTGGGTATTTTCCGTGTTTGAATCACGTAGTAATGTGGTAACACACTGAAGCAGTCAATTATACCTGGTTTCGATCAATATTTCAGAGGATAACACCGGTTAGGTCTGGGTTAGGTCTGGGTTATGCCCGTATCTGGCTCATGATTTTGCCTTCTTCGCATACTTGTTGGCCAGACCCTGGGTTTTTTTCGTGTTTGAATCATGTAGTAATGTGGTAACACACTGAAGCAGTCAATTAAACCTGGTTGCGATCAATATTTCAGAGGATAACACCGGTTAGGTCTGGGTTAGGTCTGGGTTATGCCCGCATCTGGCTCATGATTTTGCCTTCTTCGCATACTTGTTGGCCAGATCCTGGGTTTTTTTCGTGTTTGAATCACGTAGTGATGTGGTAATACACTGAAGCAGTCAATTAAACCTGGTTTCGATCAATATTTTAGAGGATAACACCGGTTAGGTCTGGGCTAGGTCTGGGTTATGCCCGCATCTGGCTCACGATTTTGCCTTCTTCGCATACTTGTTGGCCAGATCCTGGGTTTTTTTCGTGTTTGAATCACGTAGTAATGTGGTAACACACTGAAGCAGTCAATTAAACCTGGTTTCGATCAATATTTCAGAGGATAACATCGGTTAGGTCTGGGTTAGGTCCGGGATATGCCCGCATCTGGCTCAGGATTTTGCCTTCTCCGCATACTTGTTGGCCAGATCCTGGGTTTTTTTCGTGTTTGAATCACGTAGTAATGTGGTAACACACTGAAGCAGTCAATTAAACCTGGTTTCGATCAATATTTCAGAGGATAACACCGGTTAGGTCTGGGTTAGGTCTGGGAAATGCTCGCATCTGGCTTATACTTTCGCCTTTTTCGCAAACTTGTTGGCCAGATCCTGGGTATTTTCCGTGTTTGAATCACGTAGTAATGTGGTAACACACTGAAGCAGTCAATTAAACCTGGTTTCGATCAATATTTCAGACGATAACACCGGTTAGGTCTGGGTTAGGTCTGGGAAATGCGCGCATCTGGCTTATACTTTCGCCTTTTGCGCAAACTTGTTGGCCAGATCCTTGGTTTTTTTCGTGTTTGAATCACGTAGTAATGTGGTAATACACTGAAGCAGTCAATAAAACCTGGTTTCGATTAATATTTTAGAGGATAACACCGGTTAGGTCTGGGTTAGGTCTGGGATTTGCGCACATCTGGCTTATACTTTCGCCTTTTTCGCAAACTTGTTCGCCAGATCCCGGGTATTTTCCGTGTTTGAATCACGTAGTAATGTGGTAACACACTGAAGCAGTCAATTAAACCTGGTTTCGATCAATATTTTAGAGGATAACACCGGTTAGGTCTGGGTTAGGTCTGGGTTATGCCCGCATCTGGCTCATGATTTTGCCTTCTTCGCATACTTGTTGGCCAGATCCTGGGTATTTTCCGTGTTTGAATCACGTAGTAATGTGGTAACACACTGGAGCAGTCAATTAAACCTGGTTTCGATCAATATTTTAGAGGATAACACCGGTTAGGTCTGGTTTAGGTCTGGGATTTGCGCGCATCTGGCTTATACTTTCGCCTTTTTCGCAAACTTGTTGGCCAGATCCCGGGTATTTTCCGTGTTTGAATCACGTAGTAATGTGGTAACACACTGAAGCAGTCAATTAAACCTGGTTTCGATCAATATTTCAGAGGATAACACCGGTTAGGTCTGGGTTAGGTCTGGGTTATGCCCGCATCTGGCTCATGATTTTGCCTTCTTCGCATACTTGTTGGCCAGATCCTGGGTTTTTTTCGTGTTTGAATCATGTAGTAATGTGGTAACACACTGAAGCAGTCAATTAAACCTGGTTTCGATCAATATTTCAGAGGATAACACCGGTTAGGTCTGGGTTAGGTCTGGGTTTTGCCCGCATCTGGCTCATGATTTTGCCTTCTTCGCATACTTGTTGGCCAGATCCTGGGTATTTTCCGTGTTTGAATCACGTAGTAATGTGGTAACACACTGAAGGAGTCAATTAAACCTGGTTTCGATCAATATTTCAGAGGATAACACCGGTTAGGTCTGGGTTAGGTCTGGGTTATGCCCGCATCTGGCTCATGATTTTGCCTTCTTCGCATACTTGTTGGCCAGACCCTGGGTTTTTTTCGTGTTTAAATCACGTAGTAATGTGGTAACACACTGAAGCTGTCAATTAAACCTGGTTTCGATCAATATTTTAGAGGATAACGCCGGTTAGGTCTGGGTTAGGTCTGGGAAATGCGCGCATCTGGCTTATACTTTCGCCTTCTTCGCATACTTGTTGGCCAGATCCTGGGTATTTTCCGTGTTTGAATCATGTAGTAATGTGGTAACACACTGAAGCAGTCAATAAAACCTGGTTTCGATCAATATTTTAGAGGATAACACCGGTGAGGTCTGGGTTAGGTCTGGGTTATGCCCGCATCTAGCTCATGATTTTGCATTCTTCGCATACTTGTTGGCCAGATCCTGGGGTTTTTTCGTGTTTGAATCACGTAGTAATGTGGTAACACACTGAAGCAGTCAATTAAACCTGGTTTCGAAGAATATTTTAGAGGATTAGACCGGTTAGGTCTGGGATAGGTCCGGGATATGCCCGCATCTGGCTCATGATTTTGCCTTCTTCGCATACTTGTTGGCCAGATCCTGGGTTTTTTTCGTGTTTGTATCACGTAGTAATGTGGTAATACACTGAAGCAGTCAATAAAACCTGGTTTCGATCAATATTTTAGAGGATAACACCGGTTAGGTCTGGGTTAGGTCTGGGTTATGCCCGCATCTAGCTCATGATTTTGCCTTCTTCGCATACTTGTTGGCCAGATCCTGGGGTTTTTCGTGTTTGAATCACGTAGTAATGTGGTAACACACTGAAGCAGTCAATTAAACCTGGTTTCGATCAATATTTTAGAGGATAACACCGGTTAGGTCTGGGATAGGTCCGGGATATGCCCGCATCTGGCTCATGATTTTGCCTTCTTCGCATACTTGTTGGCCAGATCCTGGGTTTTTTTCGTGGTTGAATCACGTAGTAATGTGGTAACACACTGAAGCAGTCAATTAAACCTGGTTTCGATCAATATTTTAGAGGATAACGCCAGTTAGGTCTGGGTTAGGTCTGGGAAATGCGCGCATCAGGCTTATACTTTCGCCTTCTTCGCATACTTGTTGGTCAGATCCAGGGTTTTTTTCGTGTTTGAATCACGTAGGAATGTGGTAACACACTGAAGCAGTCAATTAAACCTGGTTTCGATCAATATTTTAGAGGATAACACCGGTTAGGTCTGGGTTAGGTCCGGGATATGCCCGCATCTGGCTCATGATTTTGCCTTCTTCGCATACTTGTTGGCCAGATCCTGGGTTTTTTTCGTGGATGAATCACGTAGTAATGTGGTAACACACTGAAGCAGTCAATTAAACCTGGTTTCGATCAATATTTTAGAGGATAACGCCGGTTAGGTCTGGGTTAGGTCTGGGAAATGCGCGCATCTGGCTTATACTTTCGCCTTCGTCGCATACTTGTTGGTCAGATCCTGGGTTTTTTTCGTGTTTGAATCACGTAGGAATGTGGTAACACACTGAAGCAGTCAATTAAAACTGGTTTCGATCAATATTTTAGAGGATAACACCGGTTAGGTCTGGGTTAGGTCCGGGATATGCCCGCATCTGGCTCATGATTTTGCCTTCTTCGCATACTTGTTGGCCAGATCCTGGGTTTTTTTCGTGTTTGAATCACGTAGTAATGTGGTAACACACTGAAGCTGTCAATTAAACCTGGTTTGGATCAATATTTTAGAGGATAACACCGGTTAGGTCTGGGTTAGGTCTGGGTTATGCCCGCATCTGGCTCATGATTTTGCCTTCTTCGCGTACTTGTTGGCCAGATCCTGGGTTTTTTTCGAAGTTGAATCACGTAGTAATGTGGTAACACACTGAAGCAGTCAATTAAACCTGGTTTCGATCAATATTTTAGAGGATAACGCCGGTTAGGTTTGGGTTAGGTCTGGGAAATGCGCGCATCTGGCTTATACTTTCGCCTTCTTCGCATACTTGTTGGTCAGATCCTGGGTTTTTTTCGTGTTTGAATCACGTAGGAATGTGGTAACACACTGAAGCAGTCTATTAAACCTGGTTTCGATCAATATTTTAGAGGATAACACCGGTTAGGTCTGGGTTAGGTCTGGGATTTGCGCGCATCTGGCTTATACTTTCGCCATTTTCGCAAACATGTTGGCCAGATCCTGGGTATTTTCCGTGTTTGAATCACGCAGTAATGTGGTAACACACTGAAGCTGTCAATTAAACCTGGTTTTGATCAATATTTTAGAGGATAACACCGGTTAGGTCTGGGTTAGGTCTGGGTTATGCCCGCATCTGGCTCATGATTTTGCCTTCTTCGCGTACTTGTTGGCCAGATCCTGGGTATTTTCCGTATTTGAATCACGTAGTAATGTGGTAACACACTGAAGCAGTCTATTAAACCTGGTTTCGATCAATATTTTAGAGGATAACACCGGTTAGGTCTGGGTTAGGTCTGGGATTTGCGCGCATCTGGCTTATACTTTCGCCATTTTCGCAAACATGTTGGCCAGATCCTGGGTATTTTCCGTGTTTGAATCACGTAGTAATGTGGTAACACACTGAAGCAGTCAATTAAACCTGGTTTCGATCAATATTTCAGAGGATAACACCGGTTAGGTCTGGGTTAGGTCTGGGTTATGCCCGCATCTGGCTCATGATTTTGCCTTCTTCGCATACTTGCTGGCCAGATCCTGGGTTTTTTTCGTGTTTGAATCACGTAGTAATGTGGTAACACACTGAAGCAGTCAATTAAACCTGGTTTCGATCAATATTTTAGAGGATAACACCGGTTAGGTCTGGGATAGGTCCGGGATATGCCCGCATCTGGCTTATACTTTCGCCTTTTTCGCAAACTTGTTGGCTAGATCCTGGGTTGTTTTCCGGTTTGAATAACGCAGTAATGTGGTACCACACTGAAGCAGTCAATTAAACCTGGTTTCGATCAATATTTTAGAGGATAACACCGGTTAGGTCTGGGTTAGGTCTGGGTTATGCCCGCATCTAGCTCATGATTTTGCCTTCTTCGCATACTTGTTGGCCAGATCCTGGGGTTTTTCGTGTTTGAATCACGTAGTAATGTGGTAACACACTGAAGCAGTCAATTAAACCTGGTTTCGATCAATATTTTAGAGGATAACACCGGTTAGGTCTGGGATAGGTCCGGGATATGCCCGCATCTGGCTCATGATTTTGCCTTCTTCGCATACTTGTTGGCCAGATCCTGGGTTTTTTTCGTGGTTGAATCACGTAGTAATGTGGTAACACACTGAAGCAGTCAATTAAACCTGGTTTCGATCAATATTTTAGAGGATAACGCCAGTTAGGTCTGGGTTAGGTCTGGGAAATGCGCGCATCAGGCTTATACTTTCGCCTTCTTCGCATACTTGTTGGTCAGATCCAGGGTTTTTTTCGTGTTTGAATCACGTAGGAATGTGGTAACACACTGAAGCAGTCAATTAAACCTGGTTTCGATCAATATTTTAGAGGATAACACCGGTTAGGTCTGGGTTAGGTCCGGGATATGCCCGCATCTGGCTCATGATTTTGCCTTCTTCGCATACTTGTTGGCCAGATCCTGGGTTTTTTTCGTGGATGAATCACGTAGTAATGTGGTAACACACTGAAGCAGTCAATTAAACCTGGTTTCGATCAATATTTTAGAGGATAACGCCGGTTAGGTCTGGGTTAGGTCTGGGAAATGCGCGCATCTGGCTTATACTTTCGCCTTCGTCGCATACTTGTTGGTCAGATCCTGGGTTTTTTTCGTGTTTGAATCACGTAGGAATGTGGTAACACACTGAAGCAGTCAATTAAAACTGGTTTCGATCAATATTTTAGAGGATAACACCGGTTAGGTCTGGGTTAGGTCCGGGATATGCCCGCATCTGGCTCATGATTTTGCCTTCTTCGCATACTTGTTGGCCAGATCCTGGGTTTTTTTCGTGTTTGAATCACGTAGTAATGTGGTAACACACTGAAGCTGTCAATTAAACCTGGTTTGGATCAATATTTTAGAGGATAACACCGGTTAGGTCTGGGTTAGGTCTGGGTTATGCCCGCATCTGGCTCATGATTTTGCCTTCTTCGCGTACTTGTTGGCCAGATCCTGGGTTTTTTTCGAAGTTGAATCACGTAGTAATGTGGTAACACACTGAAGCAGTCAATTAAACCTGGTTTCGATCAATATTTTAGAGGATAACGCCGGTTAGGTTTGGGTTAGGTCTGGGAAATGCGCGCATCTGGCTTATACTTTCGCCTTCTTCGCATACTTGTTGGTCAGATCCTGGGTTTTTTTCGTGTTTGAATCACGTAGGAATGTGGTAACACACTGAAGCAGTCTATTAAACCTGGTTTCGATCAATATTTTAGAGGATAACACCGGTTAGGTCTGGGTTAGGTCTGGGATTTGCGCGCATCTGGCTTATACTTTCGCCATTTTCGCAAACATGTTGGCCAGATCCTGGGTATTTTCCGTGTTTGAATCACGCAGTAATGTGGTAACACACTGAAGCTGTCAATTAAACCTGGTTTTGATCAATATTTTAGAGGATAACACCGGTTAGGTCTGGGTTAGGTCTGGGTTATGCCCGCATCTGGCTCATGATTTTGCCTTCTTCGCGTACTTGTTGGCCAGATCCTGGGTATTTTCCGTATTTGAATCACGTAGTAATGTGGTAACACACTGAAGCAGTCTATTAAACCTGGTTTCGATCAATATTTTAGAGGATAACACCGGTTAGGTCTGGGTTAGGTCTGGGATTTGCGCGCATCTGGCTTATACTTTCGCCATTTTCGCAAACATGTTGGCCAGATCCTGGGTATTTTCCGTGTTTGAATCACGTAGTAATGTGGTAACACACTGAAGCAGTCAATTAAACCTGGTTTCGATCAATATTTCAGAGGATAACACCGGTTAGGTCTGGGTTAGGTCTGGGTTATGCCCGCATCTGGCTCATGATTTTGCCTTCTTCGCATACTTGCTGGCCAGATCCTGGGTTTTTTTCGTGTTTGAATCACGTAGTAATGTGGTAACACACTGAAGCAGTCAATTAAACCTGGTTTCGATCAATATTTTAGAGGATAACACCAGTTAGGTCTGGGATAGGTCCGGGATATGCCCGCATCTGGCTTATACTTTCGCCTTTTTCGCAAACTTGTTGGCTAGATCCTGGGTTGTTTTCCGGTTTGAATAACGCAGTAATGTGGTACCACACTGAAGCAGTCAATTAAACCTGGTTTCGATCAATATTTCAGAGGATAACACCGGTTAGGTCTGGGTTTGGTCCGGGATATGCCCGCATCTGGCTCATGATTTTGCCTTCTTCGCATACTTGTTGGCCAGATCCTGGGTTTTTTTCGCGTTTGAATCACGTAGTAATGTGGTAACACACTGAAGCAGTCAATTAAACCTGGTTTCGATCAATATTTCAGAGGATAACACCGGTTAGGTCTGGGTTAGGTCTGGGAAATGCGCGCATCTGGCTTATACTTTCGCCTTTTTCGCAAACTTGTTGGCCAGATCCTGGGTATTTTCCGTGTCTGAATCACGTAGTAATGTGGTAACACACTGAAGCAGTCAATTAAACCTGGTTTCGATCAATATTTCAGAGGATAACACCGGTTAGGTCTGGGTTAGGTCTGGGAAATGCGCGCATCTGGCTTATACTTTCGCCTTTTTCGCAAACTTGTTGGCCAGATCCTGGGTATTTTCCGTGTTTGAATCACTTAGTAATGTGGTAACACACTGAAGCAGTCAATTAAACCTGGTTTCGATCAATATTTCAGACGATAACACCGGTTAGGTCTGGGTTAGGTCTGGGTTATGCCCGCATCTGGCTCATGATTTTGCCTTCTTCGCATACTTGTTGGCCAGATCCTGGGTATTTTCCGTGTTTGAATCACGTAGTAATGTGGTAACACACTGAAGCAGTCAATTAAACCTGGTTTCGATCAATATTTCAGAGGATAACACCGGTTAGGTCTGGGTTAGGTCTGGGTTATGCCCGCATCTGGCTCATGATTTTGCCTTCTTCGCATACTTGTTGGCCAGATCCTGGGTTTTTTTCGTGTTTCAATCATGTAGTAATGTGGTAACACACTGAAGCAGTCAATTAAACGTGGTTTCGATCAATATTTCAGAGGATAACACCGGTTAGGTCTGGGTTAGGTCTGGGTTTTGCCCGCATCTGGCTCATGATTTTGCCTTCTTCGCATACTTGTTGGCCAGATCCTGGGTTTTTTTCGTGTTTGAATCACGTAGTAATGTGGTAACACACTGAAGCAGTCAATTAAACCTGGTTTCGATCAATATTTCAGAGGATAACACCGGTTAGGTCTGGGTTAGGTCTGGGAAATGCGTGCATCTGGCTTATACTTTCGCCTTTTTCGCAAACTTGTTGGCCAGATCCTGGGTATTTTCCGTGTCTGAATCACGTAGTAATGTGGTAACACACTGAAGCAGTCAATTAAACCTGGTTTCGATCAATATTTCAGACGATAACACCGGTGAGGTCTGGGTTAGGTCCGGGAAATGCGCGCATCTGGCTTATACTTTCGCCTTTTTCGCAAACTTGTTGGCCAGATCCTGGGTATTTTCCGTGTTTGAATCACGTAGTAATGTGGTAACACACTGAAGCAGTCAATTAAACCTGGTTTCGATCAATATTTCAGACGATAACACCGGTTAGGTCTGGGTTAGGTCTGGGAAATGCGCGCATCTGGCTTATACTTTCGCCTTTTTCGCAAACTTGTTGGCCAGATCCTGGGTTTTTTTCGTGTTTGAATCACGTAGTAATGTGGTAATACACTGAAGCAGTCAATAAAACCTGGTTTCGATTAATATTTTAGAGGATAACACCGGTTAGGTCTGGGTTAGGTCTGGGATTTGCGCGCATCTGGCTTATACTTTCGCGTTTTTCGCAAACTTGTTGGCCAGATCCCGGGTATTTTCCGTGTTTGAATCACGTAGTAATGTGGTAACACACTGAAGCAGTCAATTAAACCTGGTTTGATCAATATTTTAGAGGATAACACCGGTTAGGTCTGGGTTAGGTCTGGGTTATGCCCGCATCTGGCTCATGATTTTGCCTTCTTCGCATACTTGTTGGCCAGATCCTGGGTATTTTCCGTGTTTGAATCACGTAGTAATGTGGTAACACACTGAAGCAGTCAATTAAACCTGGTTTCGATCAATATTTCAGAGGATAACACCGGTTAGGTCTGGGTAAGGTCTGGGTTATGCCCGCATCTGGCTCATGATTTTGCCTTCTTCGCATACTTGTTGGCCAGATCCTGGGTTTTTTTCGTGTTTCAAACATGTAGTAATGTGGTAACACACTGAAGCAGTCAATTAAACCTGGTTTCGATCAATATTTCAGAGGATAACACCGGTTAGGTCTGGGTTAGGTCCGGGATATGCCCGCATCTGGCTCATGATTTTGCCTTCTTCGCATACTTGTTGGCCAGATCCTCGGTTTTTTTCGTGGTTGAATCACGTAGTAATGTGGTAACACACTGAAGCAGTCAATTAAACCTGGATTCGATCAATATTTCAGAGGATAACACCGGTTAGGTCTGGGTTAGGTCTGGGAAATGCGCGCATCTGGCTTATACTTTCGCCTTTTTCGCAAACTTGTTGGCCAGATCCTGGGTATTTTCCGTGTCTGAATCACGTAGTAATGTGGTAACACACTGAAGCAGTCAATTAAACCTGGTTTCGATCAATATTTCAGACGATAACACCGGTTAGGTCTGGGTTAGGTCCGGGAAATGCGCGCATCTGGCTTATACTTTCGCCTTTTTCGCAAACTTGTTGGCCAGATCCTGGTTTTTTTTCGTGTTTGAATCACGTAGTAATGTGGTAATACACTGAAGCAGTCAATAAAACCTGGTTTCGATTAATATTTTAGAGGATAACACCGGTTAGGTCTGGGTTAGGTCTGGGATTTGCGCGCATCTGGCTTATACTTTCGCCTTTTTCGCAAACTTGTTGGCCAGATCCCGGGTATTTTCCGTGTTTGAATCAGGTAGTAATGTGGTAACACACTGAAGCAGTCAATTAAACCTGGTTTCGATCAATATTTTAGAGGATAACACCGGTTAGGTCTGGGTTAGGTCTGGGTTATGCCCGCATCTGGCTCATGATTTTGCCTTCTTCGCATACTTGTTGGCCAGATCCTGGGTATTTCCGTGTTTGAATCACGTAGTAATGTCGTAACACACTGAAGCAGTCAATTAAACCTGGTTTCGATCAATATTTTAGAGGATAACACCGGTTAGGTCTGGGTTAGGTCTGGGTTTTGCCCGCATCTAGCTCATGATTTTGCCTTCTTCGCATACTTGTTGGCCAGATCCTGGGTTTTTTTCGTGGTTGAGTCACGTAGTAATGTGGTAACACACTGAAGCAGTCAATTAAACCTGGTTTCGATCAATATTTTAGAGGATAACACCGGTTAGGTCTGGGTTAGGTCTGGGTTATGCCCGCATCTGGCTCATGATTTTGCCTTCTTCGCATACTTGTTGGCCAGATCCTGGGTATTTCCCGTGTTTGAATCACGTAGTAATGTGGTAACACACTGAAGCAGTCAATTAAACCTGGTTTCGATCAATATTTTAGAGGATAACACCGGTTAGGTCTGGGTTAGGTCTGGGATTTGCGCGCATCTGGCTTATACCTTCGCCTTTTTCGCAAACTTGTTGGCCAGATCCTGGGTTTTTTCCGTGTTTGAATCACGTAGTAAAGTGGTAACACACTGAAGCAGTCAATAAAACCTGGTTTCGATCAATATTTTAGAGGATAACACCGGTTAGGTCTGGGTTAGGTCTGGGATTTGCGCGCATCTGACTTATACTTTCGCCTTTTTCGCAAACTTCTTGGCCAGATCCTGGGTATTTTTCGTGTTTGAATCACGTAGTAATGTGGTAACACTCTGAAGCAGTCAATTAAACCTGGTTTCGATCAATATTTCAGAGGATAACGCCGGTTAGGTCTGGGTTAGGTCTGGGTTATGCCCGCATCTGGCTCATGATTTTGCCTTCTTCGCATACTTGTTGGCCAGATCCAGGGTTTTTTCCGTGTTTGAATCACGTAGTAATGTGGTAATACACTGAAGCAGTCAATAAAACCTGGTTTCGATCAATATTTTAGAGGATAACACCGGTGAGGTCTGGGTTAGGTCTGGGTTATGCCCGCATCTAGCTCATGATTTTGCATTCTTCGCATACTTGTTGGCCAGATCCTGGGGTTTTTTCGTGTTTGAATCACGTAGTAATGTGGTAACACACTGAAGCAGTCAATTAAACCTGGTTTCGATCAATATTTTAGAGGATAAGACCGGTTAGGTCTGGGATAGGTCCGGGATATGCCCGCATCTGGCTCATGATTTTGCCTTCTTCGCATACTTGTTGGCCAGATCCTGGGTTTTTTTTGTGGTTGAATCACGTAGTAATGTGGTAACACACTGGAGCAGTCAATTAAACCTGGTTTCGATCAATATTTTAGAGGATAACACCGGTTAGGTCTGGGTTAGGTCTGGGTTATGCCCGCATCTGGCACATGATTTTGCCTTCTTCGCATACTTGTTGGCCAGATCCTGGGGTTTTTTCGTGTTTGAATCACGTAGTAATGTGGTAACACACTGAAGCAGTCAATTAAACCTGGTTTCGATCAATATTTTAGAGGATAACACCGGTTAGGTCTGGGATAGGTCCGGGATATGCCCGCATCTGGCTCATGATTTTGCCTTCTTCGCATACTTGTTGGCCAGATCCTGGGTTTTTTTCGTGGTTGAATCACGTAGTAATGTGGTAACACACTGAAGCAGTCAATTAAACCTGGTTTCGATCAATATTTTAGAGGATAACGCCGGTTAGGTCTGGGTTAGGTCTGGGTTATGCCCGCATCTGGCTCATGATTTTGCCTTCTTCGCATACTTGTTGGCCAGATCCTGGGTATTTTCCGTGTTTGAATCACGTAGTAATGTGGTAACACACTGAAGCAGTCAATTAAACCTGGTTTCGATCAATATTTCAGGGGATAACACCGGTTAGGTCTGGGTTAGGTCTGGGTTATGCCCGCATCTGGCTCATGATTTTGCCTTCTTCGCATACTTGTTGGCCAGATCCTGGGTTTTTTTCGTGTTTCAATCATGTAGTAATGTGGTAACACACTGAAGCAGTCAATTAAACCTGGTTTCGATCAATATTTTAGAGGATAACACCGGTTAGGTCTGGGTTAGGTCCGGGATATGCCCGCATCTGGTTCATGATTTTGCCTTCTTCGCATACTTGTTGGCCAGATCCTGGGTTTTTTTCGTGGTTGAATCACGTAGTAATGTGGTAACACACTGAAGCAGTCAATTAAACCTGGTTTCGATCAATATTTTAGAGGATAACGCCGGTTAGGTCTGGGTTAGGTCTGGGAAATGCGCGCATCTGGCTTATACTTTCGCCTTCTTCGCATACTTGTTGGTCAGATCCTGGGTTTTTTTCGTGTTTGAATCACGTAGGAATGTGGTAACACACTGAAGCAGTCAATTAAACCTGGTTTCGATCAATATTTTAGAGGATAACGCCGGTTAGGTCTGGGTTAGGTCTGGGAAATGCGCGCATCTGGCTTATACTTTCGCCTTCTTCGCATACTTGTTGGTCAGATCCTGAGTTTTTTTCGTGTTTGAATCACGTAGGAATGTGGTAACACACTGAAGCAGTCAATTAAACCTGGTTTCGATCAATATTTTAGAGGATAACACCGGATAGGTCTGGGTTAGGTCTGGGTTATGCCCGCATCTGGCTCATGATTTTGCCTTCTTCGCATACTTGTTGGCCAGATCCTGGGTTTTTTTCGTGGTTGAATCACGTAGTAATGTGGTAACACACTGAAGCAGTCAATTAAACCTGGTTTCGATCAATATTTTAGAGGATAACGCCGGTTAGGTCTGGGTTAGGTCTGGGAAATGCGCGCATCTGGCTTATACTTTCGCCTTCTTCGCATACTTGTTGGTCAGATCCTGGGTTTTTTTCGTGTTTGAATCACGTAGGAATGTGGAAACACACTGAAGCAGTCAATTAAACCTGGTTTCGATCAATATTTTAGAGGATAACACCGGTTAGGTCTGGGTTAGGTCCGGGATATGCCCGCATCTGGCTCATGATTTTGCCTTCTTCGCATACTTGTTGGCCAGATCCTGGGTTTTTTTCGTGGTTGAATCACGTAGTAATGTGGTAACACACTGAAGCAGCCAATTAAACCTGGTTTCGATCAATATTTTAGAGGATAACGCCGGTTAGGTCTGGGTTAGGTCTGGGAAATGCGCGCATCTGGCTTATACTTTCGCCTTCTTCGCATACTTGTTGGTCAGATCCTGGGTTTTTTTCGTGTTTGAATCACGTAGGAATGTGGTAACACACTGAAGCAGTCAATTAAACCTGGTTTCGATCAATATTTTAGAGGATAACACCGGTTAGGTCTGGGTTAGGTCCGGGATATGCCCGCATCTGGCTCATGATTTTGCCTTCTTCGCATACTTGTTGGCCAGATCCTGGGTTTTTTTCGTGGTTGAATCACGTAGTAATGTGGTAACACACTGAAGCAGTCAATTAAACCTGGTTTCGATCAATATTTTAGAGGATAACGCCGGTTAGGTCTGGGTTAGGTCTGGGAAATGCGCGCATCTGGCTTATACTTTCGCCTTCTTCGCATACTTGTTGGTCAGATCCTGGGTTTTTTTCGTGTTTGAATCACGTAGTAATGTGGTAACACACTGAAGCAGTCAATTAAACCTGGTTTCGATCAATATTTCAGAGGATAACACCGGTTAGGTCTGGGTTAGGTCTGGGAAATGCGCGCATCTGGCTTATACTTTCGCCTTTTTCGCAAACTTGTTGGCCAGATCCTGGGTATTTTCCGTGTTTGAATCACGTAGTAATGTGGTAACACACTGAAGCAGTCAATTAAATCTGGTTTCGATCAATATTTCAGACGATAACACCGGTTAGGTCTGGGTTAGGTCTGGGAAATGAGCGCATCTGGCTTATACTTTCGCCTTTTTCGCAAACTTGTTGGCCAGATCCCGGGTATTTTCCGTGTTTGAATCACGTAGTAATGTGGTAACACACTGAAGCAGTCAATTAAACCTGGTTTCGATCAATATTTTAGAGGATAACACCGGTTAGGTCTGGGTTAGGTCTGGGATTTGCGCGCATCTGGCTTATACTTTCGCCTTTTTCGCAAACTTGTTGGCCAGATCCCGGGTATTTTCCGTGTTTGAATCACGTAGTAATGTGGTAACACACTGAAGCAGTCAATTAAACCTGGTTTCGATCAATATTTCAGAGGATAACACCGGTTAGGTCTGGGTTAGGTCTGGGTTATGCCCCCTCAGGGGCTGTGTCCGGCCGGGTGTCCGGCGCAGTACGGGGCGTAGCGACCCCGAGGTACCTGATGCTAATCACACCGTAAGCCTCCTGTTGGTCGTCGCAACGACCCATTCACAACTCCAGTTTTGGTTTTGTGAATGGTACGTGGCGGCAGGAGGACCGGGGGCCTTGGCTTAACCGCCTGGGCCGCGAGGATGGTAACTCTATAAATTACCCTCTAATCCTAAGTTATGGTGCGCGGCGATGGGATGCATGGTTGGGAGAGAAGGCCCAATCCCTAGCGACCACCTCCGGGGGCACCTGCCGAACCCCCGGAGTATTAGGCTTCCCCAGGCATGGCGGCTCTGCCTGGGGTGACCTCCATTCCGACCACACTCGTGGGAACAGTAATGGACATTAATGACTCTCAAATTAGCAACCGGACTGGAAATTTGGAAAACGGAATGGCACGTGTATCGGCAGACGAGATTGGTTTATTGAACAATAATATGGATGGACCACTTCCTGGTGAGGTTAAACCCACGGTCAGGAGTGTGCAGGTGGTGAATCCCCCGTTGGGGGTCCACCTGGAGGGTGATGTTGACCTGGTCAGGGTCGGTCCCGCTCCTGTTGTCAGCCTAGAGCGGCTAAATGTCACGGAGTGGCGTAAGGCGGGGAGGGAGTCACCTCCCCGCAAGAGGCATGATGCCGTGGGATCGCTGCCTTCGATGGGCGGCGCAGCCCAGAGGAAAGATGAGGGGACGGTATGCGTTGGGAAGACCATCTCCCACACCCTCGACGACGACGACTCGCAGGATGGCGACGAGTGGGCGCCGAATCCTTGCACCGGTGACGAAACTGAGAGTGGCGACTCCAGCGAGGGTTATGGTCCCGGTAAGAGAAAGAGGAAGGGCCCCGGGGCTGGAAGACCCAGGGGTATCTTCGTGGACCCCAAAAAGTTGGGTCCCGGGATGAAGGCCCTGCCGAAGCAGGCAGACCTCCGCAATGTTGCGGAGGTCATGAAATCGGACGAGCTCCTGGGTCGGCTCAAGGAGCAACTAGAGTCCGTCGTCAAGGTGGCAGACACCGCAAGCCACCTTAAGACGACGGACATCCGTGGGCTCCGCTTGGCAGCGAGGGTGGCTATGGTCAGCGCCGAAGAACTTCACGGCAGAGCTGACCGTGCCGAAAATCCCAATAGGCCGGCCCGGGAGGTAGTCATTCGCCAGGGCGAGTGGGAGAGGAGGGCCAAGGCCCTCGAGAAGAGGTTGGAGGTGGCGGACAAGACCGCCACAACCCTGTCCGAGACCGTGAGAGTTAAGGACAGGGAGCTGGAGCACCTCAGGCGGGAAGTGGGCCGCCTGAGGTATAAGCAGGAGCAGCGGAGGCTGCTTCGGGAGGGGGAGGAGTTGGCCAGCGAGACGCCACCGGACCATGAATTGCCGTGTGTCCCTCGACCCCGGCGGAAGGATCTCCTTCCGTCAACATTTGCCGGGGAGGACACCGGCATGGAGGTCGAGACGTCGGTCGCGGGACCGTCGTCTGCAGCACGGCCTGCCCCGATTGAGGAGGAGAGTCCCGCGTCCGGAAACCCTTTGATGGTCATGATGACCGAAGTCGTCAAAAGGGTTTCCGAGATGGCGGGACACATATCGGCTGTCGAGAGCCGTTTCGACGCCCGTTTTGAGGCGGTGTGGCGGGCAGTGTCTCGCCCGCCGCTCGGGAATGTTCCGCTGCCCCCTTCCGCATCCGTGAGAGCGGCTCCGCCGGCTATGGCGAAAGTGCTGGAGGCGCCAAAAGGGAAGGCGAAGGGAACTGCGGTGACGAAATTGGGCAGCACCCCCAAGAAGAGAGATGCCGCCAAGGCCCAAGGAGGTACAGCAGCGGCCGGTGGGGCGGGCGTGGCGAATTCACCCGCCCCGAAATCTACGATGCCGCCGAAGGCAACGCATCGTCCCCCTCCACCACCTCCCAAGGCGGATAGCGGCAGGTCCGCACCGCCAGCCAACTCCAAGGCAAAGTCCACCCCTGCTCCTGCCAACGATGGGCAGGGCTCCTGGGCTGAGGTGGTGAGGAGGGGGAAGAAGAGGGGTAGTGAAAAGGGTGCGGCACCTTCCGCGGCTTCCTCTAAGGGCGGCAAGATACCCGCTGCCAGTCGGCTAGCCGCCACTACGGCTGCGGGCAGTAAAAAGAAGGGTGGTGTCCAGGTTCCGGCGGCCAAACTGCCGAGGCTGCCGAAGAATGCGGCAGTCTCGGTGACCGCCGCCTCCGGACGAGAAGGAGATTTGGGCCCCCTCCTCAATAGGGTGATGCCCGAGATTTGCAAAGATCTCGGGCTCACCGGGATGCGCCCCACCAGGGCAGTTACCGGGGCGTTATTGCTAGCGATCCCCGGTGAGAAGGGGAAAGAAAAGGCGACCGCCCTGAGGGCGCGTCTTGAGGGGGCCCTCCAGGTCGAGGGTGTTCGGGTGGCTTGCCCCCAAAAACAGGCCGAGTTAAGGGTGTCCGGCCTGTCGGAGGCAGCCACCCAGCAGGCTGTCAGGGAGGCCCTTGCCACAGCCGGGGGTTGCGGCGCTGCGGAGGTAAACGTTGGTGACCTCCGCCGGGACAGCTCGGGCATGTTTACTGCCTGGGCCCGCTGTCCCCTTCGCGCCGCAACCAAGCTCGCGAAGTCCGGCCGATTAATGGTCGGCTTCTTCGAGGCCCGGCTGGCAGTACTCGCAGCGAGGCCGCTGCAGTGCCACCGCTGCCTGGAGTTCGGACATGTCCGGCAGCGGTGCACCAGCACTGTCGATCGCAGCGGCCTCTGTTACCGCTGCGGAGGGGCCTCCCACACCGCACGGGAGTGCACGGCCGCCCCTAAATGCCCCCTTTGTGTGGGCTTGGGGCGGCCAGCGGATCACCGCATGGGTGGGGCGGCGTGCCGTCCCCCCAAACGCAAGGGGAAGAAGGCGAAAGGGTCGAGTGTGACCCCACCCACGGTGCCGGCTGGTGTTGAGCCGGCGCCGGTGCCCGTCGCGATGGAGGTCCAAGGGGCGGCTTGTACCCAGCCGTCCCCAGCTGTGGTGTCGGGTGCTATACCCGCCCCAGCCTCTGTTGTGACGGGAGGGGTGGTGGGGGCGGGAGTGACCGCCCCGCAGACAGTGACGGAGATGATGGAGGTGGATGTGGCGCCTTGCGACTCGGCGCCCACCACCTCCACGAAGTCGGAATGCATTTTGTCCGGGGGTGGCCCTGCAGAGTCCCCACTCCAATCGACATCCCAGCCGCCGTGCGGGTCAGAGCCCCTTAGTCGGGGGGTGATGGCCTCGTACGGCGGCAAAGATCCGGGGCGCACAGAGGCGTCCATAAGCACTGGAAGGGGAGGCCTGGAGGAGGCCGCGGGTGAGACCCGATAATGTCTCAACGCCTCCTCCAGGTAAATTTGAACCACTGCCGGGGGGCTCAGGATCTCATGCTCCAAACCCTCCGGCAGTGGAACATCGGGATGGCCGTGATCGCCGAGCCCTACCGTGTCCCCAAACACCCCGCTTGGGTGGGGGACCTTAACGGGGTCTCGGCGATCACCTGGCAGTACGGGCGCGCCACGTTGCCGTGCCCCGTAGTGGGGAGGGGCCACGGTTTTGTGGCGGTGAAGTGGGGGGAACTCGTGGTTGCCGGGTGTTACGCGTCGCCTGCTATGGGCCTCAGCGAATTTGAGGCGTACCTCGACGAGGTGGGGAGATGCATCTCCCCACATCTCGCCAGTGGGGTACTCGTCCTGGGCGATTTTAATGCCCACGCTGCAGCCTGGGGCTGCCCCAGGACGACCGTGAAGGGCGACGCGATGCTCGAATGGGCGGCGGGTCACGGCCTCGTAGTTTTGAATCAAGGGGCCGTGAGCACGTGCGTGCACGCGCGGGGCGAGTCGATCGTCGACATATCGTTGGGGAGCCCCGCCATAGCACGCCGTGTGTCCGACTGGAGGGTCGCGGAAGAGGTGGCCACGTTAAGCGACCACCTCTACATTTCGTTTTCCGTATCCGCGACCCCCGGCTTAAATGGACCCCGCCAACCGGGCAGGGATGCACACCCGGCGCCACGCTGGTCCGCCAAGAGGCTGGACCCGGACGCCCTTGCGATGGCAGCCTCCGTTGTGGCATGGCAGGAGATGCCACGCCGGACCCTCGGCAATCCATCTGCCGGGGCGCGTTGGTTCCGGGAGACTATGACGTCGTTGTGTGACGCAGTCATGCCCCGGGCCACCGCCCCGAGCCGAGGGGGGTCCGTGTACTGGTGGTCGGGCGAGATCGAGGATTTACGCACTCGGTGCGTTGTCGCCCGACGCCGGTACACCCGCGCCAGGAGACGGCGCGGGGCGACGGAGGCAGAGGTGGTGGGGTTGCGCGGGGTATTTTCCCTGGCGCGAAGAACCCTCCGCCGGGCCATCGCGACCGCGAAAGCCCAGGCATGGACGGAGCTCCTCGGGTCTCTGGATGCAAATCCATGGGGGCGCCCTTATCATATGGTCGTAGGGAAGATGCGATCATGGGCGCCCCCGATCACAGAGAGCCTCGACCCCCAGCTGCTCGGGGAAACTATGCGCGTCCTCTTCCCCGCTGGGGGAGAGGCGTTCCTGCATCCCCCCGAGCCACAGCCGGATCACCCGCCTTGGTGGTCCGACGAACTGGGGGTCTCCGAGGAGGAGCTAGCTAGGGCCGTCCGGAGAATGGCTGCCAAGAAGACGGCGCCAGGACCGGACGGCATACCCGGCAAGGCCTGGGCAGTAGCGGTGGGCGTTTTGGGTGGCGGGTTGATACGCGTCTTCGACGCGTGCCTCCAGACCGGTCAGTTCCCCCCCATATGGAAGGTGGCGAGGTTGGTCCTCCTCCACAAGCCAGGGAAGCCCGCGGATTCTCCATCCGCGTTCCGACCCATTTGTCTGTTGGACGAGGCTGGGAAACTCCTCGAGCGGGTCATTGTATCCCGTCTCGAGGGGCATCTGTCCCGCGTCGGCCCTGATCTGGCCGACCGACAGTTCGGCTTTCGCCGGGGCCGCTCCACTGTCGACGCCATAGCGACCGTGCGGACCCTGGCGGAATCGGCAATCTCCCGGGGGGGTGTGGCGTTGGCAGTCTCGTTGGACATAGCCAACGCCTTTAACACCGTCTCCTGGGGGGCGATAGGTCGGGCACTCCAGTACCACCGGGTGCCCGCCTATCTGTGTCGACTGATCGGGGACTATCTGCGGGGCAGGGTAGTCCAATATCCGGGTCGGAACGGGATGGAGCAGAGAGCGGTGCACCGCGGCGTTCCACAGGGGTCGGTCCTCGGGCCGCTCCTGTGGAACTTGGCGTATGACGCGGTGCTGCGGGCTGACCTCCCCGTCGGCGTGTCGTTGGTTTGTTATGCCGACGACACCCTGGTGATAGCCGGCGGGGATACGTGGTGGAGGGCCGTGGCCCTCGCGGAGGAAGGGACGGCACGAGTCGTCGCCGAGGTAGAGCGTCTGGGGTTGCGCGTGGCACCCCAAAAGACCGAGGCCATCTGGCTGTGTAACGTCAGTGGTCGTGGGGTGCCGCGCCAGGCGTCTCTACGGGTGGGTGGAGCCCAAGTCGGGGTGGGGCGCCGGATGAAGTACCTGGGCCTCACCCTCGACAGCTACTGGCGGTTCGGGCATCATTTGGAAGGGTTGGGTCCCCGTATTGAAAGGGCAGCGGCCGCGTTAGGTCGCATAATGCCCAATCTCGGAGGACCCAACATGGCGGCACGGCGGCTGTATTTGGGAGTCGTCCGGTCCATGGCGCTTTATGGCGCGCCTATATGGGCCGGCGGTCTGATGGCCAATCGGCGGGGTGCATTTGTACTCCGTCGGTTACAGAGGTTGGTCGCCATCAGAGTCGTGCGGGGTTATCGCACGATCTCCTACACAGCCGCCACCTTGCTGGCGGGTTCCGCACCGTTTCACCTGCTGGCGAAAATGGACGCAGAGGTCTATCAAAACCTCTGCGACCTTCGCCAGCGGGGTGTGGACCCGCACGGCGAGGAGGCCGCCAGGGCCCGAAGCCAGGCGCGGCGACGCGTCTATAGTCGGTGGCTGGTCTGGTTATCCAAGCCAGACCAGCGGGATGATCGCGTCGCCGCGGCGGTCCGCCCAGAGTTTTATGCCTGGGTGGGCCGTAGCTGGGGTACGCCCACCTACCGCCTGACACAGGTACTGACCGGACACGGTTGCTTCGGTCGGTACCTGCATCGGATAGGGCGGGAGGCGACGGCTGCGTGCCATCATTGCAGGGGAAGGGAGGACACCGCGCAGCACACGCTGCAGCTTTGCCCGGCGTGGGCAGCGCAGCGCGGTGTCCTTATTAGAGCGATTGGAGCGGACCTCTCGCTGCCGGCCGTCATTCGTGCGATGGACGGCAGTAAGGAGGCGTGGGTGGCCATGGCCTTGTTTTGTGAAGAGGTCATGGCCGCGAAGGAGGACGCCGAAAGGGCGCGAGAGGAGGTGGGGGGCAGGCGGCGACGCCGACCGTAAGACCCTCCACCGCTCCCCGTGGCAGGGGGAGCGCGAAGGGGTCGGTGATGGTGTTTGTGGTGCGAGGTGAGGGACTTTATCCCCTCATTCCCCCTCGCACCCAGCCTATCACCGGACCGGGGGCCCGTGGTAGGGGCCCCGTCTAGCGGGGGCGGCAGTGTTAGCCGGCCCCGCAGCCGTGGTCGCGATCGGGTGGGGGCCCGGTCGCGGCTAGTAGCAACGGCGCGAGTGGGGGCGACGTCGCGTGTGACCGCGCGGCGTCGCCGGGGGGCAATCAGTTTAGTTTGCCCCCCATTGGGGGAGGAGGATCGCTTCTCCTCCCCCGGGAAGGGCCCGTAGTAGGGTGTTGCGCCAACGGGGAGAGTCACGGTAGTATCGCTAGTTTGGTTCCCGTGACTCTCCCCAGATAAAGGGCGCAGGCGGTCACCGTGGTGTTTTAGCCGGTAAGAGTCCGGCACTACGCCGGCCTCCCCCCCAGGGAGCCGGAGTGTCCATGAGGATTTCACCACGTTAAAAAAAAAAAAAAAAAAAGGTCTGGGTTATGCCCGCATCTGGCTCATGATTTTGCCTTCTTCGCATACTTGTTGGCCAGATCCTGGGTATTTTCCGTGTTTGAATCACGTAGTAATGTGGTAACACACTGAAGCAGTCAATTAAACCTGGTTTCGATCAATATTTTACAGGATAACACCGGTTAGGTCTGGGTTAGGTCTGGGATTTGCGCGCATCTGGCTTATACTTTCGCCTTTTTCGCAAACTTGTTGGCCAGATCCTGGGTTTTTTTCGTGTTTGAATCACGTAGTAATGTGGTAACACACTGAAGCAGTCAATTAAACCTGGTTTCGATCAATATTTCAGAGGATAACACCGGTTAGGTCTGGGTTAGGTCTGGGTTTTGCCCGCATCTGGCTCATGATTTTGCCTTCTTCGCATACTTGTTGGCCAGATCCTGGGTTTTTTTCGTGGTTGAATCACGTAGTAATGTGGTAACACACTGAAGCAGTCAATTAAACCTGGTTTCGATCAATATTTTAGAGGATAACACCGGTTAGGTCTGGGTTAGGTCTGGGTTATGCCCGCATCTGGCTCATGATTTTGCCTTCTTCGCATAATTGTTGGCCAGATCCTGGGTCTTTTTCGTGGTTGAATCACGTAGTAATGTGGTAACACACTGAAGCAGTCAATTAAACCTGGTTTCGATCAATATTTTAGAGGATAACGCCGGTTAGGTCTGGGTTAGGTCTGGGAAATGCGCGCATCTGGCTTATACTTTCGCCTTCTTCGCATACTTGTTGGTCAGATCCTGGGTTTTTTTCGTGTTTGAATCACGTAGGAATGTGGTAACACACTGAAGCAGTCAATTAAACCTGGTTTCGATCAATATTTTAGAGGATAACACCGGTTAGGTCTGGGTTAGGTCCGGGATATGCCCGCATCTGGCTCATGATTTTGCCTTCTTCGCATACTTGTTGGCCAGATCCTGGGTTTTTTTCGTGGTTGAATCACGTAGTAATGTGGTAACACACTGAAGCTGTCAATTAAACCTGGTTTCGATCAATATTTTAGAGGATAACACCGGTTAGGTCTGGGTTAGGTCTGGGTTATGCCCGCATCTGGCTCATGATTTTGCCTTCTTCGCATACTTGTTGGCCAGATCCTGGGTATTTTCCGTGTTTGAATCACGTAGTAATGTGGTCACACACTGAAGCAGTCTATTAAACCTGGTTTCGATCAATATTTTAGAGGATAACACCGGTTAGGTCTGGGTTAGGTCTGGGATTTGCGCGCATCTGGCTTATACCTTCGCCTTTTTCGCAAACTTGTTGGCCAGATCCTGGGTATTTTCCGTGTTTGAATCACGTAGTAATGTGGTAACACACTGAAGCAGTCAATTAAACCTGGTTTCGATCAATATTTCAGACGATAACACCGGTTAGGTCTGGGTTAGGTCTGGGAAATGCGCGCATCTGGCTTATACTTTCGCCTTTTTCGCAAACTTGTTGGCCAGATCCTGGGTTTTTTTCGTGTTTGAATCACGTAGTAATGTGGTAATACACTGAAGCAGTCAATAAAACCTGGTTTCGATTAATATTTTAGAGGATAACACCGGTTAGGTCTGGGTTAGGTCTGGGATTTGCGCGCATCTGGCTTATACTTTCGCCTTTTTCGCAAACTTGTTGGCCAGATCCCGGGTATTTTCCGTGTTTGAATCACGTAGTAATGTGGTAACACACTGAAGCAGTCAATTAAACCTGGTTTCGATCAATATTTCAGAGGATAACACCGGTTAGGTCTGGGTTAGGTCTGGGTTATGCCCGCATCTGGCTCATGATTTTGCCTTCTTCGCATACTTGTTGGCCAGATCCTGGGTATTTTCCGTGTTTGAATCACGTAGTAATGTGGTAACACACTGAAGCAGTCAATTAAACCTGGTTTCGATCAATATTTTAGAGGATAACACCGGTTAGGTCTGGGTTAGGTCTGGGATTTGCGCGCATCTGGCTTATACTTTCGCCTTTTTCGCAAACTTGTTGGCCAGATCCCGGGTATTTTCCGTGTTTGAATCACGTAGTAATGTGGTAACACACTGAAGCAGTCAATTAAACCTGGTTTCGATCAATATTTCAGAGGATAACACCGGTTAGGTCTGGGTTAGGTCTGGGAAATGCGCGCATCTGGCTTATACTTTCGCCGTTTTCGCAAACTTGTTGGCCAGATCCTGGGTATTTTCCGTGTTTGAATCACGTAGTAATGTGGTAACACACTGAAGCAGTCAATTAAACCTGGTTTCGATCAATATTTTAGAGGATAACACCGGTTAGGTCTGGGTTAGGTCTGGGTTATGCCCGCATCTGGCTCATGATTTTGCCTTCTTCGCATACTTGTTGGCCAGATCCTGGGTATTTCCCGTGTTTGAATCACGTAGTAATGTGGTAACACACTGAAGCAGTCAATTAAACCTGGTTTCGATCAATATTTCAGAGGATAACACCGGTTAGGTCTGGGTTAGGTCTGGGATTTGCGCGCATCTGGCTTATACCTTCGCCTTTTTCGCAAACTTGTTGGCCAGATCCTGGGTTTTTTCCGTGTTTGAATCACGTAGTAATGTGGTAACACACTGAAGCAGTCAATTAAACCTGGTTTCGATCAATATTTTAGAGGATAAGACCGGTTAGGTCTGGGATAGGTCCGGGATATGCCCGCATCTGGCTCATGATTTTGCCTTCTTCGCATACTTGTTGGCCAGATCCTGGGTTTTTTTCGTGTTTGAATCACGTAGTAATGTGGTAATACACTGAAGCAGTCAATAAAACCTGGTTTCGATCAATATTTTAGAGGATAACACCGGTTAGGTCTTGATCAGGTCTGGGTTATGCCCGCATCTAGCTCATGATTTTGCCTTCTTCGCATACTTGTTGGCCAGATCCTGGGTATTTCCCGTGTTTGAATCACGTAGTAATGTGGTAACACACTGAAGCAGTCAATTAAACCTGGTTTCGATCAATATTTTAGAGGATAACACCGGTTAGGTCTGGGTTAGGTCTGGGATTTGCGCGGATCTGGCTTATACCTTCGCCTTTTTCGCAAACTTGTTGGCCAGATCCTGGGTTTTTTCCGTGTTTGAATCACGTAGTAATGTGGTAACACACTGAAGCAGTCAATTAAACCTGGTTTCGATCAATATTTTAGAGGATAACACCGGTTAGGTCTGGGTTAGGTCTGGGATTTGCGCGCATCTGGCTTATACCTTCGCCTTTTTCGCAAACTTGTTGGTCAGATCCTGGGTTTTTTCCGTGTTTGAATCACGTAGTAATGTGGTAACACACTGGAGCAGTCAATTAAACCTGGTTTCGATCAATATTTTAGAGGATAACACCGGTTAGGTCTGGGTTAGGTCTGGGTTATGCCCGCATCTGACTCATGATTTTGCCTTCTTCGCATACTTGTTGGCCAGATCCTGGGTTTTTTTCGTGTTTGAATCACGTAGTAATGTGGTAATACACTGAAGCAGTCAATAAAACCTGGTTTCGATCAATATTTTAGAGGATAACACCGGTTAGGTCTGGATCAGGTCTGGGTTATGCCCGCATCTAGCTCATGATTTTGCCTTCTTCGCATACTTGTTGGCCAGATCCTGGGGTTTTTTCGTGTTTGAATCACGTAGTAATGTGGTAACACACTGAAGCAGTCAATTAAACCTGGTTTCGATCAATATTTTAGAGGATAACACCGGTTAGGTCTGGGATAGGTCCGGGATATGCCCGCATCTGGCTCATGATTTTGCCTTCTTCGCATACTTGTTGGCCAGATCCTGGGTTTTTTTCGTGGTTGAATCACGTAGTAATGTGGTAACACACTGAAGCAGTCAATTAAACCTGGTTTCGATCAATATTTTAGAGGATAACGCCGGTTAGGTCTGGGTTAGGTCTGGGAAATGCGCGCATCTGGCTTATACTTTCGCCTTCTTCGCATACTTGTTGGCCAGATCCTGGGTTTTTTTCGTGGTTGAATCACGTAGTAATGTGGTAACACACTGAAGCAGTCAATTAAACCTGGTTTCGATCAATATTTTAGAGGATAACGCCGGTTAGGTCTGGGTTAGGTCTGGGAAGTGCGCGCATCTGGCTTATACTTTCGCCTTCTTCGCATACTTGTTGGTCAGATCCTGGGTTTTTTTCGTGTTTGAATCACGTAGTAATGTGGTAACACACTGAAGCAGTCAATTAAACCTGGTTTCGATCAATATTTCAGACGATAACACCGGTTAGGTCTGGGTTAGGTCTGGGTTTTGCCCGCATCTGGCTCATGATTTTGCCTTCTTCGCATACTTGTTGGCCAGATCCTGGGTTTTTTTCGTGGTTGAATCACGTAGTAATGTGGAAACACACTGAAGCAGTCAATTAAACCTGGTTTCGATCAATATTTTAGAGGATAACGCCGGTTAGGTCTGGGTTAGGTCTGGGAAATGCGCGCATCTGGCTTATACTTTCGCCTTCTTCGCATACTTGTTGGCCAGATCCTGGGTATTTTCCGTGTTTGAATCACGTAGTAATGTGGTAACACACTGGAGCAGTCAATTAAACCTGGTTTCGATCAATATTTTAGAGGATAACACCGGTTAGGTCTGGGTTAGGTCTGGGTTATGCCCGCATCTGACTCATGATTTTGCCTTCTTCGCATACTTGTTGGCCAGATCCTGGGGTTTTTTCGTGTTTGAATCACGTAGTAATGTGGTAACACACTGAAGCAGTCAATTAAACCTGGTTTCGATCAATATTTTAGAGGATAACACCGGTTAGGTCTGGGATAGGTCCGGGATATGCCCGCATCTGGCTCATGATTTTGCCTTCTTCGCATACTTGTTGGCCAGATCCTGGGTTTTTCTCGAGGTTGAATCACGTAGGAATGTGGTAACATACTGAAGCAGTCAATTAAACCTGGTTTCGATCAATATTTTAGAGGATAACGCCGGTTAGGTCTGGGTTAGGTCTGGGAAATGCGCGCATCTGGCTTATACTTTCGCCTTCTTCGCATACTTGTTGGTCAGATCCTGGGTTTTTTTCGTGTTTGAATCACGTAGGAATGTGGTAACACACTGAAGCAGTCAATTAAACCTGGTTTCGATCAATATTTTAGAGGACAACACCGGTTAGGTCTGGGTTAGGTCCGGGATGTGCCCGCATCTGGCTCATGATTTTGCCTTCTTCGCATACTTGTTGGCCAGATCCTCGGTTTTTTTCGTGGTTGAATCACGTAGTAATGTGGTAACACACTGAAGCAGTCAATTAAACCTGGTTTCGATCAATATTTTAGACGATAACACCGGTTAGGTCTGGGTTAGGTCTGGGTTATGCCCACATCTGGCTCATGATTTTGCCTTCTTCGCATACTTGTTGGCCAGATCCTGGGTATTTCCCGTGTTTGAATCACGTAGTAATGTGGTAACACACTGAAGCAGTCAATTAAACCTGGTTTCGATCATTATTTTAGAGGATAACACCGGTTAGGTCTGGGTTAGGTCTGGGATTTGCGCGCATCTGGCTTATACCTTCGCCTTTTTCGCAAACTTGTTGGCCAGATCCTGGGTTTTTTCCGTGTTTGAATCACGTAGGAATGTGGTAACACACTGAAGCAGTCAATTAAACCTGGTTTCGATCAATATTTTAGAGGATAACACCGGTTAGGTCTGGGTTAGGTCTGGGTTATGCCCGCATCTGACTCATGATTTTGCCTTCTTCGCATACTTGTTGGCCAGATCCTGGGGTTTTTTCGTGTTTGAATCACGTAGTAATGTGGTAACACACTGAAGCAGTCAATTAAACCTGGTTTCGATCAATATTTCAGAGGATAACACCGGTTAGGTCTTGGTTAGGTCTGGGTTATGCCCGCATCTGGCTCATGATTTTGCCTTCTTCGCATGCTTGTTGGCCAGATCCTGGGTATTTTCCGTGTTTGAATCACGTAGTAATGTGGTAACACACTGAAGCAGTCAATTAAACCTGGTTTCGATCAATATTTTAGAGGATAACACCGGTTAGGTCTGGGATAGGTCCGGGATATGCCCGCATCTGGCTCATGATTTTGCCTTCTTCGCATACTTGTTGGCCAGATCCTGGGTTTTTCTCGAGGTTGAATCACGTAGTAATGTGGTAACATACTGAAGCAGTCAATTAAACCTGATTTCGATCAATATTTTAGAGGATAACGCCGGTTAGGTCTGGGTTAGGTCTGGGAAATGCGCGCATCTGGCTTATACTTTCGCCTTCTTCGCATACTTGTTGGTCAGATCCTGGGTTTTTTTCGTGTTTGAATCACGTAGGAATGTGGTAACACACTGAAGCAGTCAATTAAACCTGGTTTCGATCAATATTTTAGAGGACAACACCGGTTAGGTCAGGGTTAGGTCCGGGATGTGCCCGCATCTGGCTCATGATTTTGCCTTCTTCGCATACTTGTTGGCCAGATCCTCGGTTTTTTTCGTGGTTGAATCACGTAGTAATGTGGTAACACACTGAAGCAGTCAATTAAACCTGGTTTCGATCAATATTTTAGACGATAACGCCGGTTAGGTCTGGGTTAGGTCTGGGAAATGCGCGCATCTGGCTTATACTTTCGCCTTCTTCGCATACTTGTTGGCCAGATCCTGGGTATTTTCCGTGTTTGAATCACGTAGTAATGTGGTAACACACTGAAGCAGTCAATTAAACCTGGTTTCGATCAATATTTCAGACGATAACACCGGTTAGGTCTGGGTTAGGTCTGGGTTTTGCCCGCATCTGGCTCATGATTTTGCCTTCTTCGCATACTTGTTGGCCAGATCCTGGGTTTTTTTCGTGGTTGAATCACGTAGTAATGTGGAAACACACTGAAGCAGTCAATTAAACCTGGTTTCGATCAATATTTTAGAGGATAACACCGGTTAGGTCTGGGTTAGGTCTGGGATATGCCCACATCTGGCTCATGATTTTGCCTTCTTCGCATACTTGTTGGCCAGATCCTGGGTATTTCCCGTGTTTGAATCACGTAGTAATGTGGTAACACACTGAAGCAGTCAATTAAACCTGGTTTCGATCAATATTTCAGAGGATAACACCGGTTAGGTCTGGGTTAGTTCTGGGTTATGCCCGCATCTGGCTCATGATTTTGCCTTCCTCGCATGCTTGTTGGCCAGATCCCGGGTATTTTCCGTGTTTGAATCAAGTAGTAATGTGGTAACACACTGAAGCAGTCAATTAAACCTGGTTTCGATCAATATTTCAGAGGATAACACCGGTTAGGTCTGGGTTAGGTCTGGGTTATGCCCGCATCTGGCTCATGATTTTGCCTTCTTCGCATGCTTGTTGGCCAGATCCTGGGTATTTTCCGTGTTTGAATCACGTAGTAATGTGGTAACACACTGAAGCAGTCAATTAAACCTGGGTTCGATCAATATTTTAGAGGATAACACCGGTTAGGTCTGGGTTAGGTCTGGGATTTGCGCGCATCTGGCTTATACTTTCGCCTTTTTCGCAAACTTGTTGGCCAGATCCCGGGTATTTTCCGTGTTTGAATCACGTAGTAATGTGGTAACACACTGAAGCAGTCAATTAAACCTGGTTTCGATCAATATTTCAGACGATAACACCGGTTAGGTCTGGGTTAGGTCTGGGTTTTGCCCGCATCTGGCTCATGACTTTGCCTTCTTCGCATACTTGTTGGCCAGATCCTGGGTTTTTTTCGTGGTTGAATCACGTAGTAATGTGGAAACACACTGAAGCAGTCAATTAAACCTGGTTTCGATCAATATTTTAGAGGATAACACCGGTTAGGTCTGGGTTAGGTCTGGGATATGCCCACATCTGGCTCATGATTTTGCCTTCTTCGCATACTTGTTGGCCAGATCCTGGGTATTTCCCGTGTTTGAATCACGTAGTAATGTGGTAACACACTGAAGCAGTCAATTAAACCTGGTTTCGATCATTATTTTAGAGGATAACACCGGTTAGGTCTGGGTTAGGTCTGGGATTTGCGCGCATCTGGCTTATACCTTCGCCTTTTTCGCAAACTTGTTGGCCAGATCCTGGATTTTTTCCGTGTTTGAATCACGTAGTAATGTGGTAACACACTGGAGCAGTCAATTAAACCTGGTTTCGATCAATATTTTAGAGGATAACACCGGTTAGGTCTGGGTTAGGTCTGGGTTATGCCCGCATCTGACTCATGATTTTGCCTTCTTCGCATACTTGTTGGCCAGATCCTGGGGTTTTTTCGTGTTTGAATCACGTAGTAATGTGGTAACACACTGAAGCAGTCAATTAAACCTGGTTTCGATCAATATTTCAGAGGATAACACCGGTTAGGTCTGGGTTAGGTCTGGGTTATGCCCGCATCTGGCTCATGATTTTGCCTCCTTCGCTTGCTTGTTGGCCAGATCCTGGGTATTTTCCGTGTTTGAATCACGTAGTAATGTGGTAACACACTGAAGCAGTCAATTAAACCTGGTTTCGATCAATATTTTAGAGGATAACACCGGTTAGGTCTGGGATAGGTCCGGGATATGCCCGCATCTGGCTCATGATTTTGCCTTCTTCGCATACTTGTTGGCCAGATCCTGGGTTTTTCTCGAGGTTGAATCACGTAGTAATGTGGTAACATACTGAAGCAGTCAATTAAACCTGGTTTCGATCAATATTTTAGAGGATAACGCCGGTTAGGTCTGGGTTAGGTCTGGGAAATGCGCGCATCTGGCTTATACTTTCGCCTTCTTCGCATACTTGTTGGTCAGATCCTGGGTTTTTTTCGTGTTTGAATCACGTAGGAATGTGGTAACACACTGAAGCAGTCAATTAAACCTGGTTTCGATCAATATTTTAGAGGACAACACCGGTTAGGTCTGGGTTAGGTCCGGGATATGCCCGCATCTGGCTCATGATTTTGCCTTCTTCGCATACTTGTTGGCCAGATCCTCGGTTTTTTTCGTGGTTGAATCACGTAGTAATGTGGTAACACACTGAAGCAGTCAATTAAACCTGGTTTCGATCAATATTTTAGACGATAACGCCGGTTAGGTCTGGGTTAGGTCTGGGAAATGCGCGCATCTGGCTTATACTTTCGCCTTCTTCGCATACTTGTTGGCCAGATCCTGGGTTTTTTTCGTGGTTGAATCACGTAGTAATGTGGTAACACACTGAAGCAGTCAATTAAACCTGGTTTCGATCAATATTTTAGAGGATAACGCCGGTTAGGTCTGGGTTAGGTCTGGGAAATGCGCGCATCTGGCTTATACTTTCGCCTTCTTCGCATACTTGTTGGTCAGATCCTGGGTTTTTTTCGTGTTTGAATCACGTAGTAATGTGGTAACACACTGAAGCAGTCAATTAAACCTGGTTTCGATCAATATTTCAGAGGATAACACCGGTTAGGTCTGGGAAATGCGCGCATCTGGCTTATACTTTCGCCTTTTTCGCAAACTTGTTGGCCAGATCCTGGGTATTTTCCGTGTTTGAATCACGTAGTAATGTGGTAACACACTGAAGCAGTCAATTAAACCTGGTTTCGATCAATATTTCAGACGATAACACCGGTTAGGTCTGGGTTAGGTCTGGGAAATGCGCGCATCTGGCTTATACTTTCGCCTTTTTCGCAAACTTGTTGGCCAGATCCTGGGTTTTTTTCGTGTTTGAATCACGTAGTAATGTGGTAATACACTGAAGCAGTCAATAAAACCTGGTTTCGATTAATATTTTAGAGGATAACACCGGTTAGGTCTGGGTTAGGTCTGGGATTTGCGCGCATCTGGCTTATACTTTCGCCTTTTTCGCAAACTTGTTGGCCAGATCCCGGGTATTTTCCGTGTGTGAATCACGTAGTAATGTGGTAACACACTGAAGCAGTCAATTAAACCTGGTTTCGATCAATATTTTAGAGGATAACACCGGTTAGGTCTGGGTTAGGTCTGGGTTATGCCCGCATCTGGCTCATGAATTTGCCTTCTTCGCATACTTGTTGGCCAGATCCTGGGTATTTTCCGTGTTTGAATCACGTAGTAATGTGGTAACACACTGAAGCAGTCAATTAAACCTGGTTTCGATCAATATTTTAGAGGATAACAACGGTTAGGTCTGGGTTAGGTCTGGGATTTGCGCGCATCTGGCTTATACTTTCGCCTTTTTCGCAATCTTGTTGGCCAGATCCCGGGTATTTTCCGTGTTTGAATCACGTAGTAATGTGGTAACACACTGAAGCAGTCAATTAAACCTGGTTTCGATCAATATTTCAGAGGATAACACAGGTTAGGTCTGGGTTAGGTCTGGGTTATGCCCGCATCTGGCTCATGATTTTGCCTTCTTCGCATGCTTGTTGGCCAGATCCTGGGTATTTTCCGTGTTTGAATCACGTAGTAATGTGGTAACACACTGAAGCAGTCAATTAAACCTGGCTTCGATCAATATTTTAGAGGATAACACCGGTTAGGTCTGGGTTAGGTCTGGGTTATGCCCGCATCTGGCTCATGAATTTGCCTTCTTCGCATACTTGTTGGCCAGATCCGGGGTATTTTCCGTGTTTGAATCACGTAGTAATGTGGTAACACACTGAAGCAGTCAATTAAACCTGGTTTCGATCAATATTTTAGAGGATAACACCGGTTAGGTCTGGGTTAGGTCTGGGATTTGCGCGCATCTGGCTTATACTTTCGCCTTTTTCGCAAACTTGTTGGCCAGATCCCGGGTATTTTCCGTGTTTGAATCAAGTAGTAATGTGGTAACACACTGAAGCAGTCAATTAAACCTGGTTTCGATCAATATTTCAGAGGATAACACCGGTTAGGTCTGGGTTAGGTCTGGGTTATGCCCGCATCTGGCTCATGATTTTGCCTTCTTCGCATGCTTGTTGGCCAGATCCTGGGTATTTTCCGTGCTTGAATCACGTAGTAATGTGGTAACACACTGAAGCAGTCAATTAAACCTGGTTTCGATCAATATTTTAGAGGATAACACCGGTTAGGTCTGGGTTAGGTCTGGGATTTGCGCGCATCTGGCTTATACTTTCGCCTTTTTCGCAAACTTGTTGGCCAGATCCCGGGTATTTTCCGTGTTTGAATCACGTAGTAATGTGGTAACACACTGAAGCAGTCAATTAAACCTGGTTTCGATCAATATTTCAGACGATAACACCGGTTAGGTCTGGGTTAGGTCTGGGTTTTGCCCGCATCTGGCTCATGATTTTGCCTTCTTCGCATACTTGTTGGCCAGATCCTGGGTTTTTTTCGTGGTTGAATCACGTAGTAATGTGGAAGCACACTGAAGCAGCCAATTAAACCTGGTTTCGATCAATATTTTAGAGGATAACACCGGTTAGGTCTGGGTTAGGTCTGGGATTTGCGCGCATCTGGCTTATACCTTCGCCTTTTTCGCAAACTTGTTGGCCAGATCCTGGGTTTTTTCCGTGTTTGAATCACGTAGTAATGTGGTAACACACTGGAGCAGTCAATTAAACCTGGTTTCGATCAATAATTTAGAGGATAACACCGGTTAGGTCTGGGTTAGGTCTGGGTTATGCCCGCATCTGACTCATGATTTTGCCTTCTTCGCATACTTGTTGGCCAGATCCTGGGTTTTTTCGTGTTTGAATCACGTAGTAATGTGGTAATACACTGAAGCAGTCAATAAAACCTGGTTTCGATCAATATTTTAGAGGATAACACCGGTTAGGTCTGGATCAGGTCTGGGTTATGCTCGCATCTAGCTCATGATTTTGCCTTCTTCGCATACTTGTTGGCCAGATCCTGGGGTTTTTTCGTGTTTGAATCACGTAGTAATGTGGTAACACACTGAAGCAGTCTATTAAACCTGGTTTCGATCAATATTTTAGAGGATAACACCGGTTAGGTCTGGGATAGGTCCGGGATATGCCCGCATCTGGCTCATGATTTTGCCTTCTTCGCATACTTGTTGGCCAGATCCTGGGTTTTTCTCGAGGTTGAATCACGTAGTAATGTGGTAACATACTGAAGCAGTCAATTAAACCTGGTTTCGATCAATATATTAGAGGATAACGCCGGTTAGGTCTGGGTTAGGTCTGGGAAATGCGCGCATCTGGCTTATACTTTCGCCTTCTTCGCATACTTGTTGGTGAGATCCTGGGTTTTTTTCGTGTTTGAATCACGTAGGAATGTGGTAACACACTGAAGCAGTCAATTAAACCTGGTTTCGATCAATATTTTAGAGGATAACACCGGTTAGGTCTGGGTTAGGTCCGGGATATGCCCGCATCTGGCTCATGATTTTGCCTTCTTCGCATACTTGTTGGCCAGATCCTCGGTTTTTTTCGTGGTTGAATCACGTAGTAATGTGGTAACACACTGAAGCAGTCAATTAAACCTGGTTTCGATCAATATTTTAGAGGATAACGCCGGTTAGGTCTGGGTTAGGTCTGGGAAATGCGCGCATCTTGCTTATACTTTCGCCTTCTTCGCATACTTGTTGGCCAGATCCTGGGTTTTTTTCGTGGTTGAATCACGTAGTAATGTGGTAACACACTGAAGCAGTCAATTAAACCTGGTTTCGATCAATATTTTAGAGGATAACACCGGTTAGGTCTGGGTTAGGTCTGGGATTTGCGCGCATCTGGCTTATACTTTCGCCTTTTTCGCAAACTTGTTGGCCAGATCCCGGGTATTTTCCGTGTTTGAATCAAGTAGTAATGTGGTAACACACTGAAGCAGTCAATTAAACCTGGTTTCGATCAATATTTCAGAGGATAACACCGGTTAGGTCTGGGTTAGGTCTGGGTTATGCCCGCATCTGGCTCATGATTTTGCCTTCTTCGCATGCTTGTTGGCCAGATCCTGGGTATTTTCCGTGCTTGAATCACGTAGTAATGTGGTAACACACTGAAGCAGTCAATTAAACCTGGTTTCGATCAATATTTTAGAGGATAACACCGGTTAGGTCTGGGTTAGGTCTGGGATTTGCGCGCATCTGGCTTATACTTTCGCCTTTTTCGCAAACTTGTTGGCCAGATCCCGGGTATTTTCCGTGTTTGAATCACGTAGTAATGTGGTAACACACTGAAGCAGTCAATTAAACCTGGTTTCGATCAATATTTCAGACGATAACACCGGTTAGGTCTGGGTTAGGTCTGGGTTTTGCCCGCATCTGGCTCATGATTTTGCCTTCTTCGCATACTTGTTGGCCAGATCCTGGGTTTTTTTCGTGGTTGAATCACGTAGTAATGTGGAAGCACACTGAAGCAGCCAATTAAACCTGGTTTCGATCAATATTTTAGAGGATAACACCGGTTAGGTCTGGGTTAGGTCTGGGATTTGCGCGCATCTGGCTTATACCTTCGCCTTTTTCGCAAACTTGTTGGCCAGATCCTGGGTTTTTTCCGTGTTTGAATCACGTAGTAATGTGGTAACACACTGGAGCAGTCAATTAAACCTGGTTTCGATCAATAATTTAGAGGATAACACCGGTTAGGTCTGGGTTAGGTCTGGGTTATGCCCGCATCTGACTCATGATTTTGCCTTCTTCGCATACTTGTTGGCCAGATCCTGGGTTTTTTCGTGTTTGAATCACGTAGTAATGTGGTAATACACTGAAGCAGTCAATAAAACCTGGTTTCGATCAATATTTTAGAGGATAACACCGGTTAGGTCTGGATCAGGTCTGGGTTATGCTCGCATCTAGCTCATGATTTTGCCTTCTTCGCATACTTGTTGGCCAGATCCTGGGGTTTTTTCGTGTTTGAATCACGTAGTAATGTGGTAACACACTGAAGCAGTCTATTAAACCTGGTTTCGATCAATATTTTAGAGGATAACACCGGTTAGGTCTGGGATAGGTCCGGGATATGCCCGCATCTGGCTCATGATTTTGCCTTCTTCGCATACTTGTTGGCCAGATCCTGGGTTTTTCTCGAGGTTGAATCACGTAGTAATGTGGTAACATACTGAAGCAGTCAATTAAACCTGGTTTCGATCAATATATTAGAGGATAACGCCGGTTAGGTCTGGGTTAGGTCTGGGAAATGCGCGCATCTGGCTTATACTTTCGCCTTCTTCGCATACTTGTTGGTCAGATCCTGGGTTTTTTTCGTGTTTGAATCACGTAGGAATGTGGTAACACACTGAAGCAGTCAATTAAACCTGGTTTCGATCAATATTTTAGAGGATAACACCGGTTAGGTCTGGGTTAGGTCCGGGATATGCCCGCATCTGGCTCATGATTTTGCCTTCTTCGCATACTTGTTGGCCAGATCCTCGGTTTTTTTCGTGGTTGAATCACGTAGTAATGTGGTAACACACTGAAGCAGTCAATTAAACCTGGTTTCGATCAATATTTTAGAGGATAACGCCGGTTAGGTCTGGGTTAGGTCTGGGAAATGCGCGCATCTTGCTTATACTTTCGCCTTCTTCGCATACTTGTTGGCCAGATCCTGGGTTTTTTTCGTGGTTGAATCACGTAGTAATGTGGTAACACACTGAAGCAGTCAATTAAACCTGGTTTCGATCAATATTTTAGAGGATAACGCCGGTTAGGTCTGGGTTAGGTCTGGGAAATTCGCGCATCTGGCTTATACTTTCGCCTTCTTCGCATACTTGTTGGTCAGATCCTGGGTTTTTTTCGTGTTTGAATCACGTAGTAATGTGGTAACACACTGAAGCAGTCAATTAAACCTGGTTTCGATCAATATTTCAGAGGATAACACCGGTTAGGTCTGGGTTAGGTCTGGGAAATGCGCGCATCTGGCTTATACTTTCGCCTTTTTCGCAAACTTGTTGGCCAGATCCTGGGTATTTTCCGTGTTTGAATCACGTAGTAATGTGGTAACACACTGAAGCAGTCAATTAAACCTGGTTTCGATCAATATTTCAGACGATAACACCGGTTAGGTCTGGGTTAGGTCTGGGAAATGCGCGCATCTGGCTTATACTTTCGCCTTTTTCGCAAACTTGTTGGTCAGATCCTGGGTTTTTTTCGTGTTTGAATCACGTAGTAATGTGGTAACACACTGAAGCAGTCAATTAAACCTGGTTTCGATCAATATTTCAGAGGATAACACCGGTTAGGTCTGGGTTAGGTCTGGGAAATGCGCGCATCTGGCTTATACTTTCGCCTTTTTCGCAAACTTGTTGGCCAGATCCTGGGTTTTTTCCGTGTTTGAATCACGTAGTAATGTGGTAACACACTGGAGCAGTCAATTAAACCTGGTTTCGATCAATAATTTAGAGGATAACACCGGTTAGGTCTGGGTTAGGTCTGGGTTATGCCCGCATCTGACTCATGATTTTGCCTTCTTCGCATACTTGTTGGCCAGATCCTGGGTTTTTTCGTGTTTGAATCACGTAGTAATGTGGTAATACACTGAAGCAGTCAATAAAACCTGGTTTCGATCAATATTTTAGAGGATAACACCGGTTAGGTCTGGATCAGGTCTGGGTTATGCTCGCATCTAGCTCATGATTTTGCCTTCTTCGCATACTTGTTGGCCAGATCCTGGGGTTTTTTCGTGTTTGAATCACGTAGTAATGTGGTAACACACTGAAGCAGTCTATTAAACCTGGTTTCGATCAATATTTTAGAGGATAACACCGGTTAGGTCTGGGATAGGTCCGGGATATGCCCGCATCTGGCTCATGATTTTGCCTTCTTCGCATACTTGTTGGCCAGATCCTGGGTTTTTCTCGAGGTTGAATCACGTAGTAATGTGGTAACATACTGAAGCAGTCAATTAAACCTGGTTTCGATCAATATATTAGAGGATAACGCCGGTTAGGTCTGGGTTAGGTCTGGGAAATGCGCGCATCTGGCTTATACTTTCGCCTTCTTCGCATACTTGTTGGTCAGATCCTGGGTTTTTTTCGTGTTTGAATCACGTAGGAATGTGGTAACACACTGAAGCAGTCAATTAAACCTGGTTTCGATCAATATTTTAGAGGATAACACCGGTTAGGTCTGGGTTAGGTCCGGGATATGCCCGCATCTGGCTCATGATTTTGCCTTCTTCGCATACTTGTTGGCCAGATCCTCGGTTTTTTTCGTGGTTGAATCACGTAGTAATGTGGTAACACACTGAAGCAGTCAATTAAACCTGGTTTCGATCAATATTTTAGAGGATAACGCCGGTTAGGTCTGGGTTAGGTCTGGGAAATGCGCGCATCTTGCTTATACTTTCGCCTTCTTCGCATACTTGTTGGCCAGATCCTGGGTTTTTTTCGTGGTTGAATCACGTAGTAATGTGGTAACACACTGAAGCAGTCAATTAAACCTGGTTTCGATCAATATTTTAGAGGATAACGCCGGTTAGGTCTGGGTTAGGTCTGGGAAATTCGCGCATCTGGCTTATACTTTCGCCTTCTTCGCATACTTGTTGGTCAGATCCTGGGTTTTTTTCGTGTTTGAATCACGTAGTAATGTGGTAACACACTGAAGCAGTCAATTAAACCTGGTTTCGATCAATATTTCAGAGGATAACACCGGTTAGGTCTGGGTTAGGTCTGGGAAATGCGCGCATCTGGCTTATACTTTCGCCTTTTTCGCAAACTTGTTGGCCAGATCCTGGGTATTTTCCGTGTTTGAATCACGTAGTAATGTGGTAACACACTGAAGCAGTCAATTAAACCTGGTTTCGATCAATATTTCAGACGATAACACCGGTTAGGTCTGGGTTAGGTCTGGGAAATGCGCGCATCTGGCTTATACTTTCGCCTTTTTCGCAAACTTGTTGGCCAGATCCTGGGTTTTTTTCGTGTTTGAATCACGTAGTAATGTGGTAATACACTGAAGCAGTCAATAAAACCTGGTTTCGATTAATATTTTAGAGGATAACACCGGTTAGGTCTGGGTTAGGTCTGGGATTTGCGCGCATCTGGCTTATACTTTCGCCTTTTTCGCAATCTTGTTGGCCAGATCCCGGGTATTTTCCGTGTTTGAATCACGTAGTAATGTCGTAACACACTGAAGCAGTCAATTAAACCTGGTTTCGATCAATATTTCAGAGGATAACACCGGTTAGGTCTGGGTTAGGTCTGGGTTTTGCCCGCATCTGGCTCATGATTTTGCCTTCTTCGCATACTTGTTGGCCAGATCCTGGGTTTTTTTCGTGGTTGAATCACGTAGTAATGTGGAAACACACTGAAGCAGTCAATTAAACCTGGATTCGATCAATATTTTAGAGGATAACACCGGTTAGGTCTGGGTTAGGTCTGGGTTATGCCCACATCTGGCTCATGATTTTGCCTTCTTCGCATACTTGTTGGCCAGATCCTGGGTATTTCCCGTGTTTGAATCACGTAGTAATGTGGCAACACACTGATGCAGTCAATTAAACCTGGTTTCGATCAATATTTTAGAGGATAACACCGGTTAGGTCTGGGTTAGGTCTGGGATTTGCGCGCATCTGGCTTATACCTTCGCCTCTTTCGCAAACTTGTTGGCCAGATCCTGGGTTTTTTCCGTGTTTGAATCACGTAGTAATGTGGTAACACACGGAAGCAGTCAATAAAACCTGGTTTCGATCAATATTTTAGAGGATAACACCGGTTAGGTCTGGGTTAGGTCTGGGATTTGCGCGCATCTGGCTTATACTTTTGCCTTTTTCGCAAACTTCTTGGCCAGATCCTGGGTATTTTTCGTGTTTGAATCACGTAGTAATGTGGTAACACTCTGAAGCAGTCAATTAAACCTGGTTTCGATCAATATTTCAGAGGATATCGCCGGTTAGGTCTGGGTTAGGTCTGGGTTATGCCCGCATCTGGCTCATGATTTTGCCTTCTTCGCATACTTGTTGGCCAGATCCTGGGTTTTTTCCGTGTTTGAATCACGTAGTAATGTGGTAATACACTGAAGCAGTCAATAAAACCTGGTTTCGATCAATATTTTAGAGGATAACACCGGTGAGGTCTGGGTTAGGTCTGGGTTATGCCCGCATCTAGCTCATGATTTTGCATTCTTCGCATACTTGTTGGCCAGATCCTGGGGTTTTTTCGTGTTTGAATCACGTAGTAATGTGGTAACACACTGAAGCAGTCAATTAAACCTGGTTTCGATCAATATTTTAGAGGATAAGACCGGTTAGGTCTGGGTTAGGTCTGGGATTTGCGCGCATCTGGCTTATACCTTCGCCTTTTTCGCAAACTTGTTGGCCAGATCCTGGGTTTTTTCCGTGTTTGAATCACGTAGTAATGTGGTAACACACTGAAGCAGTCAATAAAACCTGGTTTCGATCAATATTTTAGAGGATAACACCGGTTAGGTCTGGGTTAGGTCTGGGATTTGCGCGCATCTGGCTTATACTTTCGCCTTTTTCACAAACTTCTTGGCCAGATCCTGGGTATTTTTCGTGTTTGAATCACGTAGTAATGTGGTAATACACTGAAGCAGTCAATAAAACCTGGTTTCGATCAATATTTTAGAGGATAACACCGGTGAGGTCTGGGTTAGGTCTGGGTTATGCCCGCATCTAGCTCATGATTTTGCATTCTTCGCATACTTGTTGGCCAGATCCTGGGGTTTTTTCGTGTTTGAATCACGTAGTAATGTGGTAACACACTGAAGCAGTCAATTAAACCCGGTTTCGATCAATATTTTAGAGGATAAGACCGGTTAGGTCTGGGATAGGTCCGGGATATGCCCGCATCTGGCTCATGATTTTGCCTTCTTCGCATACTTGTTGGCCAGATCCTGGGTTTTTTTCGTGGTTGAATCACGTAGTAATGTGGTAACACACTGGAGCAGTCAATTAAACCTGGTTTCGATCAATATTTTAGAGGATAACACCGGTTAGGTCTGGGTTAGGTCTGGGTTATGCCCGCATCTGACTCATGATTTTGCCTTCTTCGCATACTTGTTGGCCAGATCCTGGGTTTTTTTCGTGTTTGAATCACGTAGTAATGTGGTAATACACTGAAGCAGTCAATAAAACCTGGTTTCGATCAATATTTTAGAGGATAACACCGGTTAGGTCTGGGTTAGGTCTGGGTTATGCCCGCATCTAGCTCATGATTTTGCCTTCTTCGCATACTTGTTGGCCAGATCCTGGGTTTTTTTCGTGGTTGAATCACGTAGTAATGTGGTAACACACTGAAGCAGTCAATTAAACCTGGTTTCGATCAATATTTTAGAGGATAACGCCGGTTAGGTCTGGGTTAGGTCTGGGAAATGCGCGCATCTGGCTTATACTTTCGCCTTCTTCGCATACTTGTTGGTCAGATCCTGGGTTTTTTTCGTGTTTGAATCACGTAGGAATGTGGTAACACACTGAAGCAGTCAATTAATCCTGGTTTCGATCAATATTTTAGAGGATAAGACCGGTTAGATCTGGGTTAGGTCTGGGTTATGCCCGCATCTGGCTCATGATTTTGCCTTCTTCGCATACTTGTTGGCCAGATCCTGGGTTTTTTTCGTGGTTGAATCACGTAGTAATGTGGTAACACACTGGAGCAGTCAACTAAACCTGGTTTCGATCAATATTTTAGAGGATAACACCGGTTAGGTCTGGGTTAGGTCTGGGTTATGCCCGCATCTAGCTCATGATTTTGCCTTCTTCGCATACTTGTTGGCCAGATCCTGGGTTTTTTTCGTGGTTGAATCACGTAGTAATGTGGTAACACACTGAAGCAGTCAATTAAACCTGGTTTCGATCAATATTTTAGAGGATAACGCCTGTTAGGTCTGGGTTAGGTCTGGGAAATGCGCGCATCTGGCTTATACTTTCGCATTCTTCGCATACTTGTTGGTCAGATCCTGGGTTTTTTTCGTGTTTGAATCACGTAGGAATGTTGTAACACACTGAAGCAGTCAATTAAACCTGGCTTCGATCAATATTTTAGAGGATAACACCGGTTAGGTCTGGGATAGGTCCGGGATATGCCCGCATCTGGCTCATGATTTTGCCTTCTTCGCATACTTGTTGGCCAGATCCTGGGTCTTTTTCGTGGTTGAATCACGTAGTAATGTGGTAACACACTGAAGCAGTCAATTAAACCTGGTTTCGATCAATATTTTAGAGGATAACGCCGGTTAGGTCTGGGTTAGGTCTGGGAAATGCGCGCATCTGGCTTATACTTTCGCCTTCTTCGCATACTTGTTGGTCAGATCCTGCGTTTTTTTCGTGTTTGAATCACGTAGGAATGTGGAAACACACTGAAGCAGTCAATTAAACCTGGTTTCGATCAATATTTTAGAGGATAACACCGGTTAGGTCTGGGTTAGGTCCGGGATATGCCCGCATCTGGCTCATGATTTTGCCTTCTTCGCATACTTGTTGGCCAGATCCTGGGTTTTTTTCGTGGTTGAATCACGTAGTAATGTGCTAACACACTGAAGCAGTCAATTAAACCTGGTTTCGATCAATATTTTAGAGGATAACGCCGGTTAGGTCCGGGTTAGGTCTGGGAAATGCGCGCATCTGGCTTATACTTTCGCCTTTTTCGCAAACTTGTTGGCCAGATCCCGGGTATTTTCCGTGTTTGAATCACGTAGTAATGTGGTAACACACTGAAGCAGTCATTTAAACCTGGTTTCGATCAATATTTTAGAGGATAACACCGGTTAGGTCTGGGTTAGGTCTGGGTTATGCCCGCATCTGGCTCATGAATTTGCCTTCTTCGCATACTTGTTGGCCAGATCCTGGGTATTTTCCGTGTTTGAATCACGTAGTAATGTGGTAACACACTGAAGCAGTCAATTAAACCTGGTTTCGATCAATATTTTAGAGGATAACACCGGTTAGGTCTGGGTTAGGTCTGGGATTTGCGCGCATCTGGCTTATACTTTCGCCTTTTTCGCAATCTTGTTGGCCAGATCCCGGGTATTTTCCGTGTTTGAATCACGTAGTAATGTGGTAACACACTGAAGCAGTCAATTAAACCTGGTTTCGATCAATATTTCAGAGGATAACACCGGTTAGGTCTGGGTTAGGTCTGGGTTATGCCCGCATCTGGCTCATGATTTTGCCTTCTTCGCATGCTTGTTGGCCAGATCCTGGGTATTTTCCGTGTTTGAATCACGTAGTAATGTGGTAACACACTGAAGCAGTCAATTAAACCTGGTTTCGATCAATATTTTAGAGGACAACACCGGTTAGGTCTGGGTTAGGTCTGGGATTTGCACGCATCTGGCTTATACTTTCGCCTTTTTCGCAAACTTGTTGGCCAGATCCCGGGTATTTTCCGTGTTTGAATCACGTAGTAATGTGGTAACACACTGAAGCAGTCAATTAAACCTGGTTTCGATCAATATTTCAGAGGATAACACCGGTTAGGTCTGGGTTAGGTCTGGGTTTTGCCCGCATCTGGCTCATGATTTTGCCTTCTTCGCATACTTGTTGGCCAGATCCTGGGTTTTTTTCGTGGTTGAATCACGTAGTAATGTGGAAACACACTGAAGCAGTCAATTAAACCTGGTTTCGATCAATATTTTAGAGGATAACACCGGTTAGGTCTGGGTTAGGTCTGGGTTATGCCCACATCTGGCTCATGATTTTGCCTTCTTCGCATACTTGTTGGCCAGATCCTGGGTATTTCCCGTGTTTGAATCACGTAGTAATGTGGCAACACACTGAAGCAGTCAATTAAACCTGGTTACGATCAATATTTTAGAGGATAACACCGGTTAGGTCTGGGTTAGGTCTGGGATTTGCGCGCATCTGGCTTATACCTTCGCCTCCTTCGCAAACTTGTTGGCCAGATCCTGGGTTTTTTCCGTGTTTGAATCACGTAGTAATGTGGTAACACACTGAAGCAGTCAATAAAACCTGGTTTCGATCAATATTTTAGAGGATAACACCGGTTAGGTCTGGGTTAGGTCTGGGATTTGCGCGCATCTGGCTTATACTTTCGCCTTTTTCGCAAACTTCTTGGCCAGATCCTGGGTATTTTTCGTGTTTGAATCACGTAGTAATGTGGTAACACTCTGAAGCAGTCAATTAAACCTGGTTTCGATCAATATTTCAGAGGATATCGCCGGTTAGGTCTGGGTTAGGTCTGGGTTATGCCCGCATCTGGCTCATGATTTTGCCTTCTTCGCATACTTGTTGGCCAGATCCTGGGTTTTTTCCGTGTTTGAATCACGTAGTAATGTGGTAATACACTGAAGCAGTCAATAAAACCTGGTTTCGATCAATATTTTAGAGGATAACACCGGTGAGGTCTGGGTTAGGTCTGGGTTATGCCCGCATCTAGCTCATGATTTTGCATTCTTCGCATACTTGTTGGCCAGATCCTGGGGTTTTTTCGTGTTTGAATCACGTAGTAATGTGGTAACACACTGAAGCAGTCAATTAAACCTGGTTTCGATCAATATTTTAGAGGATAAGACCGGTTAGGTCTGGGTTAGGTCTGGGTTATGCCCGCATCTGGCTCATGAATTTGCCTTCTTCGCATACTTGTTGGCCAGATCCTGGGTATTTTCCGTGTTTGAATCACGTAGTAATGTGGTAACACACTGAAGCAGTCAATTAAACCTGGTTTCGATCAATATTTTAGAGGATAACACCGGTTAGGTCTGGGTTAGGTCTGGGATTTGCGCGCATCTGGCTTATACTTTCGCCTTTTTCGCAAACTTGTTGGCCAGATCCCGGGTATTTTCCGTGTTTGAATCACGTAGTAATGTGGTAACACACTGAAGCAGTCAATTAAACCTGGTTTCGATCAATATTTCAGAGGATAACACCGGTTAGGTCTGGGTTAGGTCTGGGTTGTGCCCGCATCTGGCTCATGATTTTGCCTTCTTCGCATACTTGTTGGCCAGATCCTGGGTTTTTTTCGTGTTTGAATCATGTAGTAATGTGGTAACACACTGAAGCAGTCAATTAAACCTGGTTTCGATCAATATTTTAGAGGATAACACCGGTTAGGTCTGGGTTAGGTCTGGGATTTGCGCGCATCTGGCTTATACCTTCGCCTTTTTCGCATACTTGTTGGCCAGATCCTGGGTTTTTTTCGTGGTTGAATCACGTAGTAATGTGGTAACACACTGAAGCAGTCAATAAAACCTGGTTTCGATCAATATTTTAGAGGATAACACCGGTTAGGTCTGGGTTAGGTCTGGGTTATGCCCGCATCTGGCTTATACTTTCGCCATTTTCGCAAGCTTCTTGGCCAGATCCTGGGTATTTTTCGTGTTTGAATCACGTAGTAATGTGGTAACACTCTGAAGCAGTCAATTAAACCTGGTTTCGATCAATATTTCAGAGGATAACGCCGGTTAGGTCTGGGTTAGGTCTGGGTTATGCCCGCATCTGGCTCATGATTTTGCCTTCTTCGCATACTTGTTGGCCAGATCCTGGGTTTTTTCCGTGTTTGAATCACGTAGTAATGTGGTAACACACTGAAGCAGTCAATTAAACCTGGTTTCGATCAATATTTTAGAGGATAACACCGGTTAGGTCTGGGTTAGGTCTGGGTTATGCCCGCATCTGGCTCATGATTTTGCCTTCTTCGCATACTTGTTGGCCATATCCTGGGTTTTTGACGTGTTTGAATCACGTAGTAATGTGGTAATACACTGAAGCAGTCAATAAAACCTGGTTTCGATCAATATTTTAGAGGATAACACCGGTTAGGTCTGGGTTAGGTCTGGGTTATGCCCGCATCTAGCTCATGATTTTGCCTTCTTCGCATACTTGTTGGCCAGATCCTGGGGTTTTTTCGTGTTTGAATCACGTAGTAATGTGGTAACACACTGAAGCAGTCAATTAAACCTGGTTTCGATCAATATTTTAGAGGATAACACCGGTTAGGTCTGGGATAGGTCCGGGATATGCCCGCATCTGGCTCATGATTTTGCCTTCTTCGCATACTTGTTGGCCAGATCCTGGGTTTTTTTCGTGGTTGAATCACGTAGTAATGTGGTAACACACTGAAGCAGTCAATTAAACCTGGTTTCGATCAATATTTTAGAGGATAACGCCGGTTAGGTCTGGGTTAGGTCTGGGAAATGCACGCATCTGGCTTATACTTTCGCCTTCTTCGCATACTTGTTGGTCAGATCCTGGGTTTTTTTCGTGTTTGAATCACGTAGGAATGTGGTAACACACTGAAGCAGTCAATTAAACCTGGTTTCGATCAATATTTTAGAGGATAACACCGGTTAGGTCTGGGTTAGGTCCGGGATATGCCCGCATCTGGCTCATGATTTTGCCTTCTTCGCATACTTCTTGGCCAGATCCTGGGTTTTTTTCGTGGTTGAATCACGTAGTAATGTGGTAACACACTGAAGCAGTCAATTAAACCTGGTTTCGATCAATATTTTCGAGGATAACGCCGGTTAGGTCTGGGTTAGGTCTGGGAAATGCGCGCATCTGGCTTATACTTTCGCCTTCTTCGCATACTTGTTGGTCAGATCCTGGGTTTTTTTCGTGTTTGAATCACGTAGGAATGTGGTAACACACTGAAGCAGTCAATTAAACCTGGTTTCGATCAATATTTTAGAGGATAACACCGGTTAGGTCTGGGTTAGGTCCGCGATATGCCCGCATCTGGCTCATGATTTTGCCTTCTTCGCATACTTGTTGGCCAGATCCTGGGTTTTTTTCGTGGTTGAATCACGTAGTAATGTGGTAACACACTGAAGCAGTCAATTAAACCTGGTTTCGATCAATATTTTAGAGGATAACGCCGGTTAGGTCTGGGTTAGGTCTGGGTTATGCCCGCATCTGGCTCATGATTTTGCCTTCTTCGCATACTTGTTGGCCAGATCCTGGGTATTTTCCGTATTTGAATCACGTAGTAATGTGGTAACACACTGAAGCAGTATATTAAACCTGGTTTCGATCAATATTTTAGAGGATAACACCGGTTAGGTCTGGGTTAGGTCTGGGATTTGCGCGCATCTGGCTTATACTTTCGCCATTTTCGCAAACATGTTGGCCAGATCCTCGGTTTTTTTCGTGTTTGAATCACGTAGTAATGTGGTAACACACTGAAGCAGTCAATTAAACCTGGTTTCGATCAATATTTCAGAGGATAACACCGGTTAGGTCTGGGTTAGGTCTGGGAAATGCGCGCATCTGGCTTATACTTTCGCCTTTTTCGCAAACTTGTTGGCCAGATCCTGGGTATTTTCCGTGTTTGAATCACGTAGTAATGTGGTAACACACTGAAGCAGTCAATTAAACCTGGTTTCGATCAATATTTCCGACGATAACACCGGTTAGGTCTGGGTTAGGTCTGGGAAATGCGCGCATCTGGCTCATGATTTTGCCTTCTTCGCATACTTGTTGGCCAGATCCTGGGTTTTTTTCGTGGTTGAATCACGTAGTAATGTGGTAACACACTGAAGCAGTCAATTAAACCTGGTTTCGATCAATATTTTAGAGGATAACACCGGTTAGGTCTGGGTTAGGTCTGGGAAATGCGCGCATCTGGCTTATACTTTCGCCTTTTTCGCAAACTTGTTGGCCAGATCCTGGGTTTTTTTCGTGTTTGAATCACGTAGTAATGTGGTAATACACTGAAGCAGTCAATAAAACCTGGTTTCGATTAATATTTTAGAGGATAACACCGGTTAGGTCTGGGTTAGGTATGTGATTTGCGCGCATCTGGCTTATACTTTCGCCTTTTTCGCAAACTTGTTGGCCAGATCCCGGGTATTTTCCGTGTTTGAATCACGTAGTAATGTGGTAACACACTGAAACAGTCAATTAAACCTGGTTTCGATCAATATTTTAGAGGATAACACCGGTTAGATCTGGGTTAGGTCTGGGTTATGCCCGCATCTGGCTCATGATTTTGCCTTCTTCGCATACTTGTTGGCCAGATCCTGGGTATTTTCCGTGTTTGAATCACGTAGTAATGTGGTAACACACTGAAGCAGTCAATTAAACCTGGTTTCGATCAATATTTTAGAGGATAACACCGGTTAGGTCTGGGTTAGGTCTGGGTTATGCCCGCATCTGGCTCATGATTTTGTGTTCTTCGCATACTTGTTGGCCAGATCCTGGGTATTTTCCGTGTTTGAATCACGTAGTAATGTGGTAACACACTGAAGCAGTCAATTAAACCTGGTTTCGATCAATATTTTAGAGGATAACACCGGTTAGGTCTGGGTTAGGTCTGGGATTTGCGCGCATCTGGCTTATACTTTCGCCTTTTTCGCAAACTTGTTGGCCAGATCCCGGGTATTTTCCGTGTTTGAATTACGTAGTAATGTGGTAACACACTGAAGCAGTCAATTAAACCTGGTTTCGATCAATATTTTAGAGGATAACACCGGTTAGGTCTGGGTTAGGTCTGGGTTATGCCCGCATCTGGCTCATGATTTTGCCTTCTTCGCATACTTGTTGGCCAGATCCTGGGTATTTTCCGTGTTTGAATCACGTAGTAATGTGGTAACACACTGAAGCAGTCAATTAACCTGGTTTCGATCAATATTTTAGAGGATAATACCGGTTAGGTCTGGGTTAGGTCTGGGATTTGCGCGCATCTGGCTTATACCTTCGCCTTTTTCGCAAACTTGTTGGCCAGATCCTGGGTTTTTTCCGTGTTTGAATCACGTAGTAATGTGGTAACACACTGAAGCAGTCAATAAAACCTGGTTTCGATCAATATTTTAGAGGATAACACCGGTTAGGTCTGGGTTAGGTCTGGGATTTGCGCGCATCTGGCTTATACTTTCGCCTTTTTCGCAAACTTCTTGGCCAGATCCTGGGTATTTTTCGTGTTTGAATCACGTAGTAATGTGGTAACACTCTGAAGCAGTCAATTAAACCTGGTTTCGATCAATATTTCAGAGGATAACGCCGGTTAGGTCTGGGTTAGGTCTGGGTTATGCCCGCATCTGGCTCATGATTTTGCCTTCTTCGCATACTTGTTGGCCAGATCCTGGGTTTTTTCCGTGTTTGAATCACGTAGTAATGTGGTAACACACTGAAGCAGTCAATTAAACCTGGTTTCGATCAATATTTCAGACGATAACACCGGTTAGGTCTGGGTTAGGTCTGGGAAATGCGCGCATCTGGCTTATACTTTCGCCTTTTTCGCAAACTTGTTGGCCAGATCCCGGATATTTTCCGTGTTTGAATCACGTAGTAATGTGGTAACACCCTGAAGCAGTCAATTAAACCTGGTTTCGATCAATATTTTAGAGGATAACACCGGTTAGGTCTGGGTTAGGTCTGGGTTATGCCCGCATCTGGCTCATGATTTTGCCTTCTTCGCATACTTGTTGGCCAGATCCTGGGTATTTTCCGTGTTTGAATCACGTAGTAATGTGGTAACACACTGAAGCAGTCAATTAAACCTGGTTTCGATCAATATTTTAGAGGATAACACCGGTTAGGTCTGGGTTAGGTCTGGGATTTGCGCGCATCTGGCTTATACTTTCGCCTTTTTCGCAAACTTGTTGGCCAGATCCCGGGTATTTTCCGTGTTTGAATTACGTAGTAATGTGGTAACACACTGAAGCAGTCAATTAAACCTGGTTTCGATCAATATTTTAGAGGATAACACCGGTTAGGTCTGGGTTAGGTCTGGGTTATGCCCGCATCTGGCTCATGATTTTGCCTTCTTCGCATACTTGTTGGCCAGATCCTGGGTATTTTCCGTGTTTGAATCACGTAGTAATGTGGTAACACACTGAAGCAGTCAATTAACCTGGTTTCGATCAATATTTTAGAGGATAATACCGGTTAGGTCTGGGTTAGGTCTGGGATTTGCGCGCATCTGGCTTATACCTTCGCCTTTTTCGCAAACTTGTTGGCCAGATCCTGGGTTTTTTCCGTGTTTGAATCACGTAGTAATGTGGTAACACACTGAAGCAGTCAATAAAACCTGGTTTCGATCAATATTTTAGAGGATAACACCGGTTAGGTCTGGGTTAGGTCTGGGATTTGCGCGCATCTGGCTCATGATTTTGCCTTCTTCGCATACTTGTTGGCCAGATCCTGGGTTTTTTTCGTGTTTGAATCACGTAGTAATGTGGTAATACACTGAAGCAGTCAATTAAACCTGGTTTCGATCAATATTTTAGAGGATAAGACCGGTTAGGTCTGGGCTAGGTCTGGGATTTGCGCGCCTCTGGCTCATGATTTTGCCTTCTTCGCATACTTGTTGGCCAGATCCTGGGTTTTTTCCGTGTTTGAATCACGTAGTAATGTGGTAATACACTGAAGCAGTCAATAAAACCTGGTTTCGATCAATATTTTAGAGGATAACACCGGTGAGGTCTGGGTTAGGTCTGGGTTATGCCCGCATCTAGCTCATGATTTTGCATTCTTCGCATACTTGTTGGCCAGATCCTGGGGTTTTTTCGTGTTTGAATCACGTAGTAATGTGGTAACACACTGAAGCAGTCAATTAAACCTGGTTTCGATCAATATTTTAGAGGATAAGACCAGTTAGGTCTGGGATAGGTCCGGGATATGCCCGCATCTGGCTCATGATTTTGCCTTCTTCGCATACTTGTTGGCCAGATCCTGGGTTTTTTTCGTGGTTGAATCACGTAGTAATGTGGTAACACACTGGAGCAGTCAATTAAACCTGGTTTCGATCAATATTTTAGAGGATAACACCGGTTAGGTCTGGGTTAGGTCTGGGTTATGCCCGCATCTGGCTCATGATTTTGCCTTCTTCGCATACTTGTTGGCCAGATCCTGGGTTTTTTCCGTGTCTGAATCACGTAGTAATGTGGTAATACACTGAAGCAGTCAATAAAACCTGGTTTCGATCAATATTTTAGAGGATAACACCGGTGAGGTCTGGGTTAGGTCTGGGTTATGCCCGCATCTAGCTCATGATTATGCATTCTTCGCATACTTGTTGGCCAGATCCTGGGGTTTTTTCGTGTTTGAATCACGTAGTAATGTGGTAACACACTGAGGCAGTCAATTAAACATGGTTTCGATCAATATTTTAGAGGATAAGACCGGTTAGGTCTGGGATAGGTCCGGGATATGCCCGCATCTGGCTCATGATTTTGCCTTCTTCGCATACTTGTTGGCCAGATCCTGGGGTTTTTTCGTGTTTGAATCACGTAGTAATGTGGTAATACACTGAAGCAGTCAATAAAACCTGGTTTCGATCAATATTTTAGAGGATAACACCGGTTAGGTCTGGGTTAGGTCTGGGTTATGCCCGCATCTAGCTCATGATTTTGCCTTCTTCGCATACTTGTTGGCCAGATCCTGGGTATTTTCCGTGTTTGAATCACGTAGTAATGTGGTAACACACTGAAGCAGTCAATTAAACCTGGTTTCGATCAATATTTTAGAGGATAACACCGGTTAGGTCTGGGATAGGTCCGGGATATGCCCGCCTCTGGCTTATACTTTCGCCTTTTTCGCAAACTTGTTGGCTAGATCCTGGGGTTTTTTCCGGTTTGAATAACGCAGTAATGTGGTACCACACTGAAGCAGTCAATTAAACCTGGTTTCGATCAATATTTCAGAGGATAACACCGGTTAGGTCTGGGTTAGGTCCGGGATATGCCCGCATCTGGCTCATGATTTTGCCTTCTTCGCATACTTGTTGGCCAGATCCTGGGTTTTTTTCGTGTTTGAATCACGTAGTAATGTGGTAACACACTGAAGCAGTCAATTAAACCTGGTTTCGATCAATATTTCAGAGGATAACACCGGTTAGGTCTGGGTTAGGTCTGGGAAATGCGCGCATCTGGCTTATACTTTCGCCTTTTTCGCAAACTTGTTGGCCAGATCCTGGGTATTTTCCGTGTTTGAATCACGTAGTAATGTGGTAACACACTGAAGCAGTCAATTAAACCTGGTTTCGATCAATATTTCAGACGATAACACCGGTTAGGTCTGGGAAATGCGCGCATCTGGCTCATGATTTTGCCTTCTTCGCATACTTGTTGGCCAGATCCTGGGTTTTTTTCGTGGTTGAATCACGTAGTAATGTGGTAACACACTGAAGCAGTCAATTAAACCTGGTTTCGATCAATATTTCAGAGGATAACACCGGTTAGGTCTGCGTTAGGTCTGGGAAATGCGCGCATCTGGCTTATACTTTCGCCTTTTTCGCAAACTTGTTGGCCAGATCCTGGGTTTTTTTCGTGTTTGAATCACGTAGTAATGTGGTAATACACTGAAGCAGTCAATAAAACCTGGTTTCGATTAATATTTTAGAGGATAACACCGGTTAGGTCTGGGTTAGGTATGGGATTTGCGCGCATCTGGCTTATACTTTCGCCTTTTTCGCAAACTTGTTGGCCAGATCCCGGGTATTTTCCGTGTTTGAATCACGTAGTAATGTGGTAACACACTGAAACAGTCAATTAAACCTGGTTTCGATCAATATTTTAGAGGATAACACCGGTTAGATCTGGGTTAGGTCTGGGTTATGCCCGCATCTGGCTCATGATTTTGCCTTCTTCGCATACTTGTTGGCCAGATCCTGGGTATTTTCCGTGTTTGAATCACGTAGTAATGTGGTAACACACTGAAGCAGTCAATTAAACCTGGTTTCGATCAATATTTTAGAGGATAACACCGGTTAGGTCTGGGTTAGGTCTGGGTTATGCCCGCATCTGGCTCATGATTTTGCCTTCTTCGCATACTTGTTTGCCAGATCCTGGGTATTTTCCGTGTTTGAATCACGTAGTAATGTGGTAACACACTGAAGCAGTCAATTAAACCTGGTTTCGATCAATATTTTAGAGGATAACACCGGTTAGGTCTGGGTTAGGTCTGGGATTTGCGTGCATCTGGCTTATACTTTCGCCTTTTTCGCAAACTTGTTGGCCAGATCCCGGGTATTTTCCGTGTTTGAATTACGTAGTAATGTGGTAACACACTGAAGCAGTCAATTAAACCTGGTTTCGATCAATATTTTAGAGGATAACACCGGTTAGGTCTGGGTTAGGTCTGGGTTATGCCCGCATCTGGCTCATGATTTTGCCTTCTTCGCATACTTGTTGGCCAGATCCTGGGTATTTTCCGTGTTTGAATCACGTAGTAATGTGGTAACACACTGAAGCAGTCAATTAACCTGGTTTCGATCAATATTTTAGAGGATAATACCGGTTAGGTCTGGGTTAGGTCTGGGATTTGCGCGCATCTGGCTTATACCTTCGCCTTTTTCGCAAAATTGTTGGCCAGATCCTGGGTTTTTTCCGTGTTTGAATCACGTAGTAATGTGGTAACACACTGAAGCAGTCAATAAAACCTGGTTTCGATCAATATTTTAGAGGATAACAACGGTTAGGTCTGGGTTAGGTCTGGGATTTGCGCGCATCAGGCTTATACTTTCGCCTTTTTCGCAAACTTCTTGGCCAGATCCTGGGTATTTTTCGTGTTTGAATCACGTAGTAATGTGGTAACACTCTGAAGCAGTCAATTAAACCTGGTTTCGATCAATATTTCAGAGGATAACGCCGGTTAGGTCTGGGTTAGGTCTGGGTTATGCCCGCATCTGGCGCATGATTTTGCCTTCTTCGCATACTTGTTGGCCAGATCCTGGGTTTTTTCCGTGTTTGAATCACGTAGTAATGTGGTAACACACTGAAGCAGTCAATTAAACCTGGTTTCGATCAATATTTCAGACGATAACACCGGTTAGGTCTGGGTTAGGTCTGGGAAATGCGCGCATCTGGCTTATACTTTCGCCTTTTTCGCAAACTTGTTGGCCAGATCCCGGGTATTTTCCGTGTTTGAATCACGTAGTAATGTGGTAACACCCTGAAGCAGTCAATTAAACCTGGTTTCGATCAATATTTTAGAGGATAACACCGGTTAGGTCTGGGTTAGGTCTGGGTTATGCCCGCATCTGGCTCATGATTTTGCCTTCTTCGCATACTTGTTGGCCAGATCCTGGGTATTTTCCGTGTTTGAATCACGTAGTAATGTGGTAACACACTGAAGCAGTCAATTAAACCTGGTTTCGATCAATATTTTAGAGGATAACACCGGTTAGGTCTGGGATAGGTCCGGGATATGCCCGCATCTGGCTCATGATTTTGCCTTCTTCGCATACTTGTTGGCCAGATCCTGGGTTTTTTTCGTGGTTGAATCACGTAGTAATGTGGTAACACACTGAAGCAGTCAATTAAACCTGGTTTCGATCAATATTTTAGAGGATAACGCCGGTTAGGTCTGGGTTAGGTCTGGGAAATGCGCGCATCTGGCTTATACTTTCGCCTTCTTCGCATACTTGTTGGTCAGATCCTGGGTTTTTTTCGTGTTTGAATCACGTAGGAATGTGGTAACACACTGAAGCAGTGAATTAAACCTGGTTTCGATCAATATTTTAGAGGATAACACCGGTTAGGTCTGGGTTAGGTCTGGGTTATGCCCGCATCTGGCTCATGATTTTGCCTTCTTCGCATACTTGTTGGCCATATCCTGGGTTTTTTTCGTGTTTGAATCACGTAGTAATGTGGTAACACACTGAAGCAGTCAATAAAACCTGGTTTCGATTAATATTTTAGAGGATAACACCGGTTAGGTCTGGGTTAGGTCTGGGATTTGCGCGCATCTGGCTTATACTTTCGCCATTTTCGCAAACATGTTGGCCAGATCCTGGGTATTTTCCGTGTTTGAATCACGTAGTAATGTGGTAACACACTGAAGCAGTCAATTAAACCTGGTTTCGATCAATATTTCAGAGGATAACACCGGTTAGGTCTGGGTTAGGTCTGGGTTATGCCCGCATCTGGCTCATGATTTTGCCTTCTTCGCATACTTGTTGGCCAGATCCTGGGTTTTTTTCGTGTTTGAATCACGTAGTGATGTGGTAATACACTGAAGCAGTCAATTAAACCTGGTTTCGATCAATATTTTAGAGGATAACACCGGTTAGGTCTGGGTTAGGTCTGGGTTATGCCCGCATCTGGCTCATGATTTTGCCTTCTTCGCATACTTGTTGGCCATATCCTGGGTTTTTTTCGTGTTTGAATCACGTAGTAATGTGGTAACACACTGAAGCAGTCTATTAAACCTGGTTTCCATCAATATTTTAGAGGATAACACCGGTTACGTCAGGGTTAGGTCTGGGAAATTCGCGCATCTGGCTTATACTTTCGCCTTTTTCGCAAACTTGTTGGCCAGATCCTGGTTTTTTTTCGTGTTTGAATCACGTAGTAATGTGGTAATACACTGAAGCAGTCAATAAAACCTGGTTTCGATTAATATTTTAGAGGATAACACCGGTTAGGTCTGGGTTAGGTCTGGGATTTGCGCGCATCTGGCTTATACTTTCGCCTTTTTCGCAAACTTGTTGGCCAGATCCCGGGTATTTTCCATGTTTGAATCACGTAGTAATATGGTAACACACTGAAGCAGTCAATTAAACCTGGTTTCGATCAATATTTTAGAGGATAACACCGGTTAGGTCTGGGTCAGGTCTGGGTTATGCCCGCATCTGGCTCATGATTTTGCCTTCTTCGCATACTTGTTGGCCAGATCCTGGGTATTTTCCGTGTTTGAATCACGTAGTAATGTGGTAACACACTGAAGCAGTCAATTAAACCTGGTTTCCATCAATATTTTGGAGGATAACACCGGTTAGGTCTGGGTTAGGTCTGGGATTTGCGCGCATCTGGCTTATACTTTCGCCTTTTTCGCAAACTTGTTGGCCAGATCCCGGGTATTTTCCGTGTTTGAATCACGTAGTAATGTGGTAACACACTGAAGCAGTCAATTAAACCTGGTTTCGATCAATATTTCAGAGGATAACACCGGTTAGGTCTCGGTTAGGTCTGGGTTATGCCCGCATCTGGCTCATGATTTTGCCTTCTTCGCATACTTGTTGGCCAGATCCTGGGTTTTTTTCGTGTTTGAACCACGTAGTAATGTGGTAACACACTGAAGCAGTCAATTAAACCTGGTTTCGATCAATATTTTAGAGGATAACACCGGTTAGGTCTGGGATAGGTCCGGGATATGCCCGCATCTGGCTTATACTTTCGCCATTTTCGCAAACTTGTTGGCTAGATCCTGGGTTTTTTTCCGGTTTGAATAACGCAGTAATGTGGTACCACACTGATGCAGTCAATTAAACCTGGTTTCTATCAATATTTCAGAGGATAACACCGGTTAGGTCTGGGTTAGGTTCGGGATATGCCCGCATCTGGCTCATGATTTCGCCTTTTTCGCAAACTTGTTGGCCAGATCCTGGGTATTTTCCGTGTTTGAATCACGTAGTAATGTGGTAATACACTGAAGCTGTCAATAAAACCTGGTTTCGATCAATATTTTAGAGGATAACACCGGTTAGGTCTGGGTTAGGTCTGGGTTATGCCCGCATCTAGCTCATGATTTTGCCTTCTTCGCATACTTGTTGGCCAGATCCTGGGGTTTTTTCGTGTTTGAATCACGTAGTAATGTGGTAACACACTGAAGCAGTCAATTAAACCTGGTTTCGATCAATATTTTAGAGGATAAGACCGGTTAGGTCTGGGATAGGTCCGGGATATGCCCGCATCTGGCTCATGATTTTGCCTTCTTCGCATACTTGTTGGCCAGATCCTGGGTTTTTTTCGTGGTTGAATCACGTAGTAATGTGGTAACACACTGAAGCAGTCAATTAAACCTGGTTTCGATCAATATTTTAGAGGATAACGCCCGTTAGGTCTGGGTTAGGACTGGGAAATGCGCGCATCTGGCTTATACTTTCGCCTTCTTCGCATACTTGTTGGTCAGATCCTGGGTTTTTTTCGTGTTTGAATCACGTAGGAATGTGGTAACACACTGAAGCAGTCAATTAAACCTGGTTTCGATCAATATTTTAGAGGATAACACCGGTTAGCTCTGAGTTAGGTCCGGGATATGCCCGCATCTGGCTCATGATTTTGCCTTCTTCGCATACTTGTTGGCCAGATCCTGGGTATTTTCCGTGTTTGAATCACGTAGTAATGTGGTAACACACTGAAGCAGTCAATTAAACCTGGTTTCGATCAATATTTTAGAGGATAACACCGGTTAGGTCTGGGTTAGGTCTGGGTTATGCCCGCATCTGGCTCATGATTTTGCCTTCTTCGCATACTTGTTGGCCAGATCCTGGGTATTTTCCGTGTTTGAATCACGTAGTAATGTGGTAACACTTTGAAGCAGTCAATTAAACCTGGTTTCGATCAATATTTTAGAGGATAACACCGGTTAGGTCTGGGTTAGGTCTGGGATTTGCGCGCATCTGGCTTATACTTTCGCCTTTTTCGCAAACTTGTTGGCCAGATCCCGGGTATTTTCCGTGTTTGAATTACGTAGTAATGTGGTAACACACTGAAGCAGTCAATTAAACCTGGTTTCGATCAATATTTTAGAGGATAACACCGGTTAGGTCTGGGTTAGGTCTGGGTTATGCCCGCATCTGGCTCATGATTTTGCCTTCTTCGCATACTTGTTGGCCAGATCCTGGGTATTTTCCGTGTTTGAATCACGTAGTAATGTGGTAACACACTGAAGCAGTCAATTAACCTGGTTTCGATCAATATTTTAGAGGATAATACCGGTTAGGTCTGGGTTAGGTCTGGGATTTGCGCGCATCTGGCTTATACCTTCGCCTTTTTCGCAAACTTGTTGGCCAGATCCTGGGTTTTTTCCGTGTTTGAATCACGTAGTAATGTGGTAACACACTGAAGCAGTCAATAAAACCTGGTTTCGATCAATATTTTAGAGGATAACACCGGTTAGGTCTGGGTTAGGTCTGGGATTTGCGCGCATCTTGCTTATACTTTCGCCTTTTTCGCATACTTGTTGGCCAGATCCTGGGTATTTTCCGTGTTTGAATCACGTAGTAATGTGGTAACACACTGAAGCAGTCAATTAACCTGGTTTCGATCAATATTTTAGAGGATAATACCGGTTAGGTCTGGGTTAGGTCTGGGATTTGCGCGCATCTGGCTTATACCTTCGCCTTTTTCGCAAACTTGTTGGCCAGATCCTGGGTTTTTTCCGTGTTTGAATCACGTAGTAATGTGGTAACACACTGAAGCAGTCAATTAAACCTGGTTTCGATCAATATTTTAGAGGATAACACCGGTTAGGTCTGGGTTAGGTCTGGGTTATGCCCGCATCTGGCTCATGATTTTGCCTTCTTCGCATACTTGTTGGCCAGATCCTGGGTATTTTCCGTGTTTGAATCACGTAGTAATGTGGTAACACTTTGAAGCAGTCAATTAAACCTGGTTTCGATCAATATTTTAGAGGATAACACCGGTTAGGTCTGGGTTAGGTCTGGGATTTGCGCGCATCTGGCTTATACTTTCGCCTTTTTCGCAAACTTGTTGGCCAGATCCCGGGTATTTTCCGTGTTTGAATTACGTAGTAATGTGGTAACACACTGAAGCAGTCAATTAAACCTGGTTTCGATCAATATTTTAGAGGATAACACCGGTTAGGTCTGGGTTAGGTCTGGGTTATGCCCGCATCTGGCTCATGATTTTGCCTTCTTCGCATACTTGTTGGCCAGATCCTGGGTTTTTTTCGTGTTTGAATCACGTAGTAATGTGGTAACACACTGAAGCAGTCAATTAAACCTGGTTTCGATCAATATTTTAGAGGATAACACCGGTTAGGTCTGGGATAGGTCCGGGATATGCCCGCATCTGGCTTATACTTTCGCCTTTTTCGCAAACTTGTTGGCTAGATCCTGGGTTTTTTCCGGTTTGAATAACGCAGTAATGTGGTACCACACTGAAGCAGTCAATTAAACCTGGTTTCGATCAATATTTCAGAGGATAACACCGGCTAGGTCTGGGTTAGGTCCGGGATATGCCCGCATCTGGCTCATGATTTTGCCTTCTTCGCATACTTGTTGGCCAGATCCTGGGTTTTTTTCGTGTTTGAATCACGCAGTAATGTGGTAACACACTGAAGCAGTCAATTAAACCTGGTTTCGATCAATATTTCAGAGGATAACACCGGTTACGTCAGGGTTAGGTCTGGGAAATTCGCGCATCTGGCTTATACTTTCGCCTTTTTCGCAAACTTGTTGGCCAAATCCTGGGTTTTTTTCGTGTTTGAATCACGTAGTAATGTGGTAATACACTGAAGCAGTCAATAAAACCTGGTTTCGATTAATATTTTAGAGGATAACACCGGTTAGGTCTGGGTTAGGTCTGGGATTTGCGCGCATCTGGCTTATACTTTCGCCTTTTTCGCAAACTTGTTGGCCAGATCCCGGGTATTTTCCGTGTTTGAATCACGTAGTAATGTGGTAACACACTGAAGCAGTCAATTAAACCTGGTTTCGATCAATATTTTAGTGGATAACACCGGTTAGGTCTGGGTCAGGTCTGGGTTATGCCCGCATCTGGCTCATGATTTTGCCTTCTTCGCATACTTGTTGGCCAGATCCTGGGTATTTTCCGTGTTTGAATCACGTAGTAATGTGGTAACAAACTGAAGCAGTCAATTAAACCTGGTTTCGATCAATATTTTAGAGGATAACACCGGTTAGGTCTGGGTTAGGTCTGGGTTATGCCCGCATCTGGCTCATGATTCTGCCTTCTTCGCATACTTGTTGGCCAGATCCTGGGTATTTTACGTGTTTGAAACACGTAGTAATGTGGTAACACACTGAAGCAGTCAATTAAACCTGGTTTCGATCAATATTTTAGAGGATAACACCGGTTAGGTCTGGGTTAGGTCTGGGTTATGCCCGCATCTGGCTCATGATTTTGCCTTCATCGCATACTTGTTGGCCAGATCCTGGGTTTTTTTCGTGTTTGAATCACGTAGTAATGTGGTAACACACTGAAGCTGTCAATTAAACCTGGTTTCGATCAATATTTTAGAGGATAACACCGGTTAGGTCTGGGTTAGGTCTGGGTTATGCCCGCATCTTGCTCATGATTTTGCCTTCATCGCATACTTGTTGGCCAGATCCTGGGTTTTTTTCGTGTTTGAATCACGTAGTAATGTTGTACCACACTGAGGCAGTCAATTAAACCTGGATTCGGACAGTATTTTAGAGGATAACGCCGGTTAGGTCTGGGTTAGGTCTGGGAAATGCCCGCATCTGGCTCATGATTTTGCCTTCTTCGCATACTTGTTGGCCAGATCCTGGGTATTTTCCGTGTTTAATCACGTAGTAATGTGGTAACACACTGAAGCAGTCAATTAAACCTGGTTTCGATCAATATTTCAGAGGATAACATCGGTTAGGTCTGGGTTAGGTCTGGGATATGCGCGCATCTGGCTTATACTTTCGCCTTTTTCGCAAACTTGTTGGCCAGATCCCGGGTATTTTTCGTGTTTGAATCACGTAGTAATGTGGTAACACACTGAAGCAGTCAATTAAACCTGGTTTCGATCAATATTTCAGAGGATAACACCGGTTAGGTCTGGGTTATGCCCGCATCTGGCTCATGATTTTGCCTTCTTCGCATACTTGTTGGCCAGATCCTGGGTTTTTTTCGTGGTTGAATCACGTAGTAATGTGGTAACACACTGAAGCAGTCAATTAAACCTGGTTTCGATCAATATTTCAGAGGATAACACCGGTTAGGTCTGGGTTAGGTCTGGGTTATGCCCGCATCTGGCTCATGATTTTGCCTCCTTCGCATACTTGTTGGCCAGATCCTGGGTATTTTCCGTGTTTGAATCACGTAGTAATGTGGTAACACACTGAAGCAGTCAATTAACCTGGTTTCGATGAATATTTTAGAGGATAAGACCGGTTAGGTCTGGGATAGGTCCGGGATATGCCCGCATCTGGCTCATGATTTTGCCTTCTTCGCATACTTGTTGGCCAGATCCTGTCTTTTTTTCGTGGTTGAATCACGGTGTAATGTGGTAACACACTGGAGCAGTCAATTAAACCTGGTTTCGATCAATATTTTAGAGGATAACACCGGTTAGGTCTGGGTTAGGTCTGGGTTATGCCCGCATCTGGCTCATGATTTTGCCTTCTTCGCATACTTGTTGGCCAGATCCTGGGTTTTTTTCGTGTTTGAATCACGTAGTAATGTGGTAATACACTGAAGCTGTCAATAAAACCTGGTTTCGATCAATATTTTAGAGGATAACACCGGTTAGGTCTGGGTTAGGTCTGGGTTATGCCCGCATCTAGCTCATGATTTTGCCTTCTTCGCATACTTGTTGGCCAGATCCTGGGGTTTTTTCATGTTTGAATCACGTAGTAATGTGGTAACACACTGAAGCAGTCAATTAAACCTGGTTTCGATCAATATTTTAGAGGATAAGACCGGTTAGGTCTGGGATAGGTCCGGGATATGCCCGCATCTGGCTCATGATTTTGCCTTCTTCGCATACTTGTTGGCCAGATCCTGGGTTTTTTTCGTGGTTGAATCACGTAGTAATGTGGTAACACACTGAAGCAGTCAATTAAACCTGGTTTCGATCAATATTTTAGAGGATAACGCCGGTTAGGTCTGGGTTAGGTCTGGGAAATGCGCGCAACTGGCTTATACTTTCGCCTTCTTCGCATACTTGTTGGTCAGATCCTGGGTTTTTTTCGTGTTTGAATCACGTAGGAATGTGGTAACACACTGAAGCAGTCAATTAAACCTGGTTTCGATCAATATTTTAGAGGATAACACCGGTTAGCTCTGAGTTAGGTCCGGGATATGCCCGCATCTGGCTCATGATTTTGCCTTCTTCGCATACTTGTTGGCCAGATCCTGGGTTTTTTTCGTGGTTGAATCACGTAGTAATGTGGTAACACACTGAAGCAGTCAATTAAACCTGGTTTCGATCAATATTTTAGAGGATAACGCCGGTTAGGTCTGGGTTAGGTCTGGGAAATGCGCGCATCTGGCTAATACTTTCGCCTTCTTCGCATACTTGTTGGTCAGATCCTGGGTTTTTTTCGTGTTTGAATCACGTCGGAATGTGGTAACACACTGAAGCAGTCAATTAAACCTGGTTTCGATCAATATTTTAGAGGATAACACCGGTTAGGTCTGGGTTAGGTCTGGGATTTGCGCGCATCTGGCTTATACTTTCGCCATTTTCGCAAACATGTTGGCCAGATCCTGGGTATTTTCCGTGTTTGAATCACGTAGTAATGTGGTAACAAACTGAAGCAGTCAATTAAACCTGGTTTCGATCAATATTTCAGAGGATAACACCGGTTAGGTCTGGGTTAGGTCTGGGTTATGCCCGCATCTGGCTCATGATTTTGCCTTCTTCGCATACTTGTTGGCCAGATCCTGGGTTTTTTTCGTGTTTGAATCACGTAGTGATGTGGTAATACACTGAAGCAGTCAATTAAACCTGGTTTCGATCAATATTTTAGAGGATAACACCGGTTAGGTCTGGGTTAGGTCTGGGTTATGCCCGCATCTGGCTCATGATTTTGCCTTCTTCGCATACTTGTTGGCCAGATCCTGGGTTTTTTTCGTGTTTGAATCACGTAGTAATGTGGTAATACACTGAAGCTGTCAATAAAACCTGGTTTCGATCAATATTTTAGAGGATAACACCGGTTAGGTCTGGGTTAGGTCTGGGTTATGCCCGCATCTAGCTCATGATTTTGCCTTCTTCGCATACTTGTTGGCCAGATCCTGGGGTTTTTTCATGTTTGAATCACGTAGTAATGTGGTAACACACTGAAGCAGTCAATTAAACCTGGTTTCGATCAATATTTTAGAGGATAAGACCGGTTAGGTCTGGGATAGGTCCGGGATATGCCCGCATCTGGCTCATGATTTTGCCTTCTTCGCATACTTGTTGGCCAGATCCTGGGTTTTTTTCGTGGTTGAATCACGTAGTAATGTGGTAACACACTGAAGCAGTCAATTAAACCTGGTTTCGATCAATATTTTAGAGGATAACGCCGGTTAGGTCTGGGTTAGGTCTGGGAAATGCGCGCAACTGGCTTATACTTTCGCCTTCTTCGCATACTTGTTGGTCAGATCCTGGGTTTTTTTCGTGTTTGAATCACGTAGGAATGTGGTAACACACTGAAGCAGTCAATTAAACCTGGTTTCGATCAATATTTTAGAGGATAACACCGGTTAGCTCTGAGTTAGGTCCGGGATATGCCCGCATCTGGCTCATGATTTTGCCTTCTTCGCATACTTGTTGGCCAGATCCTGGGTTTTTTTCGTGGTTGAATCACGTAGTAATGTGGTAACACACTGAAGCAGTCAATTAAACCTGGTTTCGATCAATATTTTAGAGGATAACGCCGGTTAGGTCTGGGTTAGGTCTGGGAAATGCGCGCATCTGGCTAATACTTTCGCCTTCTTCGCATACTTGTTGGTCAGATCCTGGGTTTTTTTCGTGTTTGAATCACGTCGGAATGTGGTAACACACTGAAGCAGTCAATTAAACCTGGTTTCGATCAATATTTTAGAGGATAACACCGGTTAGGTCTGGGTTAGGTCTGGGATTTGCGCGCATCTGGCTTATACTTTCGCCATTTTCGCAAACATGTTGGCCAGATCCTGGGTATTTTCCGTGTTTGAATCACGTAGTAATGTGGTAACAAACTGAAGCAGTCAATTAAACCTGGTTTCGATCAATATTTCAGAGGATAACACCGGTTAGGTCTGGGTTAGGTCTGGGTTATGCCCGCATCTGGCTCATGATTTTGCCTTCTTCGCATACTTGTTGGCCAGATCCTGGGTTTTTTTCGTGTTTGAATCACGTAGTGATGTGGTAATACACTGAAGCAGTCAATTAAACCTGGTTTCGATCAATATTTTAGAGGATAACACCGGTTAGGTCTGGGTTAGGTCTGGGTTATGCCCGCATCTGGCTCATGATTTTGCCTTCTTCGCATACTTGTTGGCCAGATCCTGGGTTTTTTTCGTATTTGAATCACGTAGTAATGTGGTAACACACTGAAGCAGTCTATTAAACCTGGTTTCGATCAATATTTTAGAGGATAACACCGGTTACGTCAGGGTTAGGTCTGGGAAATTCGCGCATCTGGCTTATACTTTCGCCTTTTTCGCAAACTTGTTGGCCGGATCCTGGGTTTTTTTCGTGTTTGAATCACGTAGTAATGTGGTAATACACTGAAGCAGTCAATAAAACCTGGTTTCGATTAATATTTTAGAGGATAACACCGGTTAGGTCTGGGTTAGGTCTGGGATTTGCGCGCATCTGGCTTATACTTTCGCCTTTTTCGCAAACTTGTTGGCCAGATCCCGGGTATTTTCCGTGTTTGAATCACGTAGTAATGTGGTAACACACTGAAGCAGTCAATTAAACCTGGTTTCGATCAATATTTTAGAGGATAACACCGGTTAGGTCTGGGTCAGGTCTGGGTTACGCCCGCATCTGGCTCATGATTTTGCCTTCTTCGCATACTTGTTGGCCAGATCCTGGGTATTTTCCGTGTTTGAATCACGTAGTAATGTGGTAACACACTGAAGCAGTCAATTAAACCTGGTTTCGATCAATATTTTAGAGGATAACACCGGTTAGGTCTGGGTTAGGTCTGGGATTTGCGCGCATCTGGCTTATACTTTCGCCTTTTTCGCAAACTTGTTGGCCAGATCCCGGGTATTTTCCGTGTTTGAATCACGTAGTAATGTGGTAACACACTGAAGCAGTCAATTAAACCTGGTTTCGATCAATATTTCAGAGGATAACACCGGTTAGGTCTGGGTTAGGTCTGGGTTATGCCCGCATCTGGCTCATGATTTTGCCTTCTTCGCATACTTGTTGGCCAGATCCTGGGTTTTTTTCGTGTTTGAATCACGTAGTAATGTGGTAACACACTGAAGCAGTCTATTAAACCTGGTTTCGATCAATATTTTAGAGGATAACACCGGTTACGTCAGGGTTAGGTCTGGGAAATTCGCGCATCTGGCTTATACTTTCGCCTTTTTCGCAAACTTGTTGGCCAGATCCTGGGTTTTTTTTCGTGTTTCAATCACGTAGTAATGTGGTAATACACTGAAGCAGTCAATAAAACCTGGTTTCGATTAATATTTTAGAGGATAACACCGGTTAGGTCTGGGTTAGGTCTGGGATTTGCGCGCATCTGGCTTATACTTTCGCCTTTTTCGCAAACTTGTTGGCCAGATCCCGGGTATTTTCCGTGTTTGAATCACGTAGTAATGTGGTAACACACCGAAGCAGTCAATTAAACCTGGTTTCGATCAATATTTTAGAGGATACCACCGGTTAGGTCTGGGTCAGGTCTGGGTTATGCCCGCATCTGGCTCATGATTTTGCCTCCTTCGCATACTTGTTGGCCAGATCCTGGGTATTTTCCGTGTTTGAATCACGTAGTAATGTGGTAACACACTGAAGCAGTCAATTAACCTGGTTTCGATGAATATTTTAGAGGATAAGACCGGTTAGGTCTGGGATAGGTCCGGGATATGCCCGCATCTGGCTCATGATTTTGCCTTCTTCGCATACTTGTTGGCCAGATCCTGTCTTTTTTTCGTGGTTGAATCACGGTGTAATGTGGTAACACACTGGAGCAGTCAATTAAACCTGGTTTCGATCAATATTTTAGAGGATAACACCGGTTAGGTCTGGGTTAGGTCTGGGTTATGCCCGCATCTGGCTCATGATTTTGCCTTCTTCGCATACTTGTTGGCCAGATCCTGGGTTTTTTTCGTGTTTGAATCACGTAGTAATGTGGTAATACACTGAAGCTGTCAATAAAACCTGGTTTCGATCAATATTTTAGAGGATAACACCGGTTAGGTCTGGGTTAGGTCTGGGTTATGCCCGCATCTAGCTCATGATTTTGCCTTCTTCGCATACTTGTTGGCCAGATCCTGGGGTTTTTTCATGTTTGAATCACGTAGTAATGTGGTAACACACTGAAGCAGTCAATTAAACCTGGTTTCGATCAATATTTTAGAGGATAAGACCGGTTAGGTCTGGGATAGGTCCGGGATATGCCCGCATCTGGCTCATGATTTTGCCTTCTTCGCATACTTGTTGGCCAGATCCTGGGTTTTTTTCGTGGTTGAATCACGTAGTAATGTGGTAACACACTGAAGCAGTCAATTAAACCTGGTTTCGATCAATATTTTAGAGGATAACGCCGGTTAGGTCTGGGTTAGGTCTGGGAAATGCGCGCAACTGGCTTATACTTTCGCCTTCTTCGCATACTTGTTGGTCAGATCCTGGGTTTTTTTCGTGTTTGAATCACGTAGGAATGTGGTAACACACTGAAGCAGTCAATTAAACCTGGTTTCGATCAATATTTTAGAGGATAACACCGGTTAGCTCTGAGTTAGGTCCGGGATATGCCCGCATCTGGCTCATGATTTTGCCTTCTTCGCATACTTGTTGGCCAGATCCTGGGTTTTTTTCGTGGTTGAATCACGTAGTAATGTGGTAACACACTGAAGCAGTCAATTAAACCTGGTTTCGATCAATATTTTAGAGGATAACGCCGGTTAGGTCTGGGTTAGGTCTGGGAAATGCGCGCATCTGGCTAATACTTTCGCCTTCTTCGCATACTTGTTGGTCAGATCCTGGGTTTTTTTCGTGTTTGAATCACGTCGGAATGTGGTAACACACTGAAGCAGTCAATTAAACCTGGTTTCGATCAATATTTTAGAGGATAACACCGGTTAGGTCTGGGTTAGGTCTGGGATTTGCGCGCATCTGGCTTATACTTTCGCCATTTTCGCAAACATGTTGGCCAGATCCTGGGTATTTTCCGTGTTTGAATCACGTAGTAATGTGGTAACAAACTGAAGCAGTCAATTAAACCTGGTTTCGATCAATATTTCAGAGGATAACACCGGTTAGGTCTGGGTTAGGTCTGGGTTATGCCCGCATCTGGCTCATGATTTTGCCTTCTTCGCATACTTGTTGGCCAGATCCTGGGTTTTTTTCGTGTTTGAATCACGTAGTGATGTGGTAATACACTGAAGCAGTCAATTAAACCTGGTTTCGATCAATATTTTAGAGGATAACACCGGTTAGGTCTGGGTTAGGTCTGGGTTATGCCCGCATCTGGCTCATGATTTTGCCTTCTTCGCATACTTGTTGGCCAGATCCTGGGTTTTTTTCGTATTTGAATCACGTAGTAATGTGGTAACACACTGAAGCAGTCTATTAAACCTGGTTTCGATCAATATTTTAGAGGATAACACCGGTTACGTCAGGGTTAGGTCTGGGAAATTCGCGCATCTGGCTTATACTTTCGCCTTTTTCGCAAACTTGTTGGCCGGATCCTGGGTTTTTTTCGTGTTTGAATCACGTAGTAATGTGGTAATACACTGAAGCAGTCAATAAAACCTGGTTTCGATTAATATTTTAGAGGATAACACCGGTTAGGTCTGGGTTAGGTCTGGGATTTGCGCGCATCTGGCTTATACTTTCGCCTTTTTCGCAAACTTGTTGGCCAGATCCCGGGTATTTTCCGTGTTTGAATCACGTAGTAATGTGGTAACACACTGAAGCAGTCAATTAAACCTGGTTTCGATCAATATTTTAGAGGATAACACCGGTTAGGTCTGGGTCAGGTCTGGGTTACGCCCGCATCTGGCTCATGATTTTGCCTTCTTCGCATACTTGTTGGCCAGATCCTGGGTATTTTCCGTGTTTGAATCACGTAGTAATGTGGTAACACACTGAAGCAGTCAATTAAACCTGGTTTCGATCAATATTTTAGAGGATAACACCGGTTAGGTCTGGGTTAGGTCTGGGATTTGCGCGCATCTGGCTTATACTTTCGCCTTTTTCGCAAACTTGTTGGCCAGATCCCGGGTATTTTCCGTGTTTGAATCACGTAGTAATGTGGTAACACACTGAAGCAGTCAATTAAACCTGGTTTCGATCAATATTTCAGAGGATAACACCGGTTAGGTCTGGGTTAGGTCTGGGTTATGCCCGCATCTGGCTCATGATTTTGCCTTCTTCGCATACTTGTTGGCCAGATCCTGGGTTTTTTTCGTGTTTGAATCACGTAGTAATGTGGTAACACACTGAAGCAGTCTATTAAACCTGGTTTCGATCAATATTTTAGAGGATAACACCGGTTACGTCAGGGTTAGGTCTGGGAAATTCGCGCATCTGGCTTATACTTTCGCCTTTTTCGCAAACTTGTTGGCCAGATCCTGGGTTTTTTTTCGTGTTTCAATCACGTAGTAATGTGGTAATACACTGAAGCAGTCAATAAAACCTGGTTTCGATTAATATTTTAGAGGATAACACCGGTTAGGTCTGGGTTAGGTCTGGGATTTGCGCGCATCTGGCTTATACTTTCGCCTTTTTCGCAAACTTGTTGGCCAGATCCCGGGTATTTTCCGTGTTTGAATCACGTAGTAATGTGGTAACACACCGAAGCAGTCAATTAAACCTGGTTTCGATCAATATTTTAGAGGATACCACCGGTTAGGTCTGGGTCAGGTCTGGGTTATGCCCGCATCTGGCTCATGATTTTGCCTTCTTCGCATACTTGTTGGCCAGATCCTGGGTATTTTCCGTGTTTGAATCACGTAGTAATGTGGTAACACACTGAAGCAGTCAATTAAACCTGGTTTCGATCAATATTTTAGAGGATAACACCGGTTAGGTCTGGGTTAGGTCTGGGATTTGCGCGCATCTGGCTTATACCTTCGCCTTTTTCGCAAACTTGTTGGCCAGATCCTGGGTTTTTTCCGTGTTTGAATCACGTAGTAATGTGGTAACACACTGAAGCAGTCAATAAAACCTGGTTTCGATCAATATTTTAGAGGATAACACCGGTTAGGTCTGGGTTAGGTCTGGGATTTGCGCGCATCTGGCTTATACTTTCGCCTTTTTCGCAAACTTCTTGGCCAGATCCTGGGTATTTTTCGTGTTTGAATCACGTAGTAATGTGGTAACACTCTGAAGCAGTCAATTAAACCTGGTTTCGATCAATATTTCAGAGGATAACGCCGGTTAGGTCTGGGTTAGGTCTGGGTTATGCCCGCATCTGGCTCATGATTTTGCCTTCTTCGCATACTTGTTGGCCAGATCCTGGGTTTTTTCCGTGTTTGAATCACGTAGTAATGTGGTAATACACTGAAGCAGTCAATAAAACCTGGTTTCGATCAATATTTTAGAGGATAACACCGGTGAGGTCTGGGTTAGGTCTGGGTTATGCCCGCATCTAGCTCATGATTTTGCATTCTTCGCATACTTGTTGGCCAGATCCTGGGGTTTTTTCGTGTTTGAATCACGTAGTAATGTGGTAACACACTGAAGCAGTCAATAAAACCTGGTTTCGATCAATATTTTAGAGGATAACACCGGTTAGGTCTGGGTTAGGTCTGGGATTTGCGCGCATCTTGCTTATACTTTCGCCTTTTTCGCAAACTTCTTGGCCAGATCCTGGGTATTTTTCGTGTTTGAATCACGTAGTAATGTGGTAACACTCTGAAGCAGTCAATTAAACCTGGTTTCGATCAATATTTCAGAGGATAACGCCGGTTAGGTCTGGGTTAGGTCTGGGTTATGCCCGCATCTGGCTCATGATTTTGCCTTCTTCGCATACTTGTTGGCCAGATCCTGGGTTTTTTCCGTGTTTGAATCACGTAGTAATGTGGTACCACACTGAAGCAGTCAATTAAACCTGGTTTCGATCAATATTTCAGAGGATAACACCGGTTAGGTCTGGGTTAGGTCCGGGATATGCCCGCATCTGGCTCATGATTTTGCCTTCTTGGCATACTTGTTGGCCAGATCCTGGGTTTTTTTCGTGTTTGAATCACGTAGTAATGTGGTAACACACTGAAGCAGTCAATTAAACCTGGTTTCGATCAATATTTTAGAGGATAACACCGGTTAGGTCTGGGTTAGGTCCGGGATATGCCCGCATCTGGCTCATGATTTTGCCTTCTTCGCATACTTGTTGGCCAGATCCTGGGTTTTTTTCGTGGTTGAATCACGTAGTAATGTGGTAACACACTGGAGCAGTCAATTAAACCTGGTTTCGATCAATATTTTAGAGGATAACACCGGTTAGGTCTGGGTTAGGTCTGGGTTATGCCCGCATCTGGCTCATGATTTTGCCTTCTTCGCATACTTGTTGGCCAGATCCTGGGTTTTTTCCGTGTCTGAATCACGTAGTAATGTGGTAATACACTGAAGCAGTCAATAAAACCTGGTTTCGATCAATACTTTAGAGGATAACACCGGTGAGGTCTGGGTTAGGTCTGGGTTATGCCCGCATCTAGCTCATGATTATGCATTCTTCGCATACTTGTTGGCCAGATCCTGGGGTTTTTTCGTGTTTGAATCACGTAGTAATGTGGTAACACACTGAAGCAGTCAATTAAACCTGGTTTCGATCAATATTTTAGAGGATAAGACCGGTTAGGTCTGGGATAGGTCCGGGATATGCCCGCATCTGGCTCATGATTTTACCTTCTTCGCATACTTGTTGGCCAGATCCTGGGTTTTTTTCGTGGTTGAATCACGTAGTAATGTGGTAACACACTGGAGCAGGCAATTAAACCTGGTTTCGATCAATATTTTAGAGGATAACACCGGTTAGGTCTGGGTTAGGTCTGGGTTATGCCCGCATCTGGCTCATGATTTTGCCTTCTTCGCATACTTGTTGGCCAGATCCTGGGTTTTTTCCGTGTCTGAATCACGTAGTAATGTGGTAATACACTGAAGCAGTCAATAAAACCTGGTTTCGATCAATATTTTAGAGGATAACACCGGTGAGGTCTGGGTTAGGTCTGGGTTATGCCCGCATCTAGCTCATGATTATGCATTCTTCGCATACTTGTTGGCCAGATCCTGGGGTTTTTTCGTGTTTGAATCACGTAGTAATGTGGTAACACACTGAAGCAGTCAATTAAACCTGGTTTCGATCAATATTTTAGAGGATAAGACCGGTTAGGTCTGGGATAGGTCCGGGATATGCCCGCATCTGGCTCATGATTTTACCTTCTTCGCATACTTGTTGGCCAGATCCTGGGTTTTTTTCGTGGTTGAATCACGTAGTAATGTGGTAATACACTGAAGCAGTCAATAAAACCTGGTTTCGATTAATATTTTAGAGGATAACACCGGTTAGGTCTGGGTTAGGTCTGGGATTTGCGCGCATCTGGCTTATACTTTCGCCTTTTTCGCAAACTTGTTGGCCAGATCCCGGGTATTTTCCGTGTTTGAATCACGTAGTAATGTGGTAACACACTGAAGCAGTCAATTAAACCTGGTTTCGATCAATATTTTAGAGGATAACACCGGTTAGGTCTGGGTCAGGTCTGGGTTACGCCCGCATCTGGCTCATGATTTTGCCTTCTTCGCATACTTGTTGGCCAGATCCTGGGTATTTTCCGTGTTTGAATCACGTAGTAATGTGGTAACACACTGAAGCAGTCAATTAAACCTGGTTTCGATCAATATTTTAGAGGATAACACCGGTTAGGTCTGGGTTAGGTCTGGGATTTGCGCGCATCTGGCTTATACTTTCGCCTTTTTCGCAAACTTGTTGGCCAGATCCCGGGTATTTTCCGTGTTTGAATCACGTAGTAATGTGGTAACACACTGAAGCAGTCAATTAAACCTGGTTTCGATCAATATTTCAGAGGATAACACCGGTTAGGTCTGGGTTAGGTCTGGGTTATGCCCGCATCTGGCTCATGATTTTGCCTTCTTCGCATACTTGTTGGCCAGATCCTGGGTTTTTTTCGTGTTTGAATCACGTAGTAATGTGGTAACACACTGAAGCAGTCTATTAAACCTGGTTTCGATCAATATTTTAGAGGATAACACCGGTTACGTCAGGGTTAGGTCTGGGAAATTCGCGCATCTGGCTTATACTTTCGCCTTTTTCGCAAACTTGTTGGCCAGATCCTGGGTTTTTTTTCGTGTTTCAATCACGTAGTAATGTGGTAATACACTGAAGCAGTCAATAAAACCTGGTTTCGATTAATATTTTAGAGGATAACACCGGTTAGGTCTGGGTTAGGTCTGGGATTTGCGCGCATCTGGCTTATACTTTCGCCTTTTTCGCAAACTTGTTGGCCAGATCCCGGGTATTTTCCGTGTTTGAATCACGTAGTAATGTGGTAACACACCGAAGCAGTCAATTAAACCTGGTTTCGATCAATATTTTAGAGGATACCACCGGTTAGGTCTGGGTCAGGTCTGGGTTATGCCCGCATCTGGCTCATGATTTTGCCTTCTTCGCATACTTGTTGGCCAGATCCTGGGTATTTTCCGTGTTTGAATCACGTAGTAATGTGGTAACACACTGAAGCAGTCAATTAAACCTGGTTTCGATCAATATTTTAGAGGATAACACCGGTTAGGTCTGGGTTAGGTCTGGGATTTGCGCGCATCTGGCTTATACCTTCGCCTTTTTCGCAAACTTGTTGGCCAGATCCTGGGTTTTTTCCGTGTTTGAATCACGTAGTAATGTGGTAACACACTGAAGCAGTCAATAAAACCTGGTTTCGATCAATATTTTAGAGGATAACACCGGTTAGGTCTGGGTTAGGTCTGGGATTTGCGCGCATCTGGCTTATACTTTCGCCTTTTTCGCAAACTTCTTGGCCAGATCCTGGGTATTTTTCGTGTTTGAATCACGTAGTAATGTGGTAACACTCTGAAGCAGTCAATTAAACCTGGTTTCGATCAATATTTCAGAGGATAACGCCGGTTAGGTCTGGGTTAGGTCTGGGTTATGCCCGCATCTGGCTCATGATTTTGCCTTCTTCGCATACTTGTTGGCCAGATCCTGGGTTTTTTCCGTGTTTGAATCACGTAGTAATGTGGTAATACACTGAAGCAGTCAATAAAACCTGGTTTCGATCAATATTTTAGAGGATAACACCGGTGAGGTCTGGGTTAGGTCTGGGTTATGCCCGCATCTAGCTCATGATTTTGCATTCTTCGCATACTTGTTGGCCAGATCCTGGGGTTTTTTCGTGTTTGAATCACGTAGTAATGTGGTAACACACTGAAGCAGTCAATAAAACCTGGTTTCGATCAATATTTTAGAGGATAACACCGGTTAGGTCTGGGTTAGGTCTGGGATTTGCGCGCATCTTGCTTATACTTTCGCCTTTTTCGCAAACTTCTTGGCCAGATCCTGGGTATTTTTCGTGTTTGAATCACGTAGTAATGTGGTAACACTCTGAAGCAGTCAATTAAACCTGGTTTCGATCAATATTTCAGAGGATAACGCCGGTTAGGTCTGGGTTAGGTCTGGGTTATGCCCGCATCTGGCTCATGATTTTGCCTTCTTCGCATACTTGTTGGCCAGATCCTGGGTTTTTTCCGTGTTTGAATCACGTAGTAATGTGGTACCACACTGAAGCAGTCAATTAAACCTGGTTTCGATCAATATTTCAGAGGATAACACCGGTTAGGTCTGGGTTAGGTCCGGGATATGCCCGCATCTGGCTCATGATTTTGCCTTCTTGGCATACTTGTTGGCCAGATCCCGGGTATTTTCCGTGTTTGAATCACGTAGTAATGTGGTAACACACTGAAGCAGTCAATTAAACCTGGTTTCGATCAATATTTTAGAGGATAACACCGGTTAGGTCTGGGTTAGGTCCGGGATATGCCCGCATCTGGCTCATGATTTTGCCTTCTTCGCATACTTGTTGGCCAGATCCTGGGTTTTTTTCGTGGTTGAATCACGTAGTAATGTGGTAACACACTGGAGCAGTCAATTAAACCTGGTTTCGATCAATATTTTAGAGGATAACACCGGTTAGGTCTGGGTTAGGTCTGGGTTATGCCCGCATCTGGCTCATGATTTTGCCTTCTTCGCATACTTGTTGGCCAGATCCTGGGTTTTTTCCGTGTCTGAATCACGTAGTAATGTGGTAATACACTGAAGCAGTCAATAAAACCTGGTTTCGATCAATACTTTAGAGGATAACACCGGTGAGGTCTGGGTTAGGTCTGGGTTATGCCCGCATCTAGCTCATGATTATGCATTCTTCGCATACTTGTTGGCCAGATCCTGGGGTTTTTTCGTGTTTGAATCACGTAGTAATGTGGTAACACACTGAAGCAGTCAATTAAACCTGGTTTCGATCAATATTTTAGAGGATAAGACCGGTTAGGTCTGGGATAGGTCCGGGATATGCCCGCATCTGGCTCATGATTTTACCTTCTTCGCATACTTGTTGGCCAGATCCTGGGTTTTTTTCGTGGTTGAATCACGTAGTAATGTGGTAACACACTGGAGCAGGCAATTAAACCTGGTTTCGATCAATATTTTAGAGGATAACACCGGTTAGGTCTGGGTTAGGTCTGGGTTATGCCCGCATCTGGCTCATGATTTTGCCTTCTTCGCATACTTGTTGGCCAGATCCTGGGTTTTTTCCGTGTCTGAATCACGTAGTAATGTGGTAATACACTGAAGCAGTCAATAAAACCTGGTTTCGATCAATATTTTAGAGGATAACACCGGTGAGGTCTGGGTTAGGTCTGGGTTATGCCCGCATCTAGCTCATGATTATGCATTCTTCGCATACTTGTTGGCCAGATCCTGGGGTTTTTTCGTGTTTGAATCACGTAGTAATGTGGTAACACACTGAAGCAGTCAATTAAACCTGGTTTCGATCAATATTTTAGAGGATAACACCGGTTAGGTCTGGGTTAGGTCTGGGTTATGCCCGCATCTGGCTCATGATTTTGCCTTCTTCGCATACTTGTTGGCCAGATCCTGGGTTTTTTCCGTGTCTGAATCACGTAGTAATGTGGTAATACACTGAAGCAGTCAATAAAACCTGGTTTCGATCAATACTTTAGAGGATAACACCGGTGAGGTCTGGGTTAGGTCTGGGTTATGCCCGCATCTAGCTCATGATTATGCATTCTTCGCATACTTGTTGGCCAGATCCTGGGGTTTTTTCGTGTTTGAATCACGTAGTAATGTGGTAACACACTGAAGCAGTCAATTAAACCTGGTTTCGATCAATATTTTAGAGGATAAGACCGGTTAGGTCTGGGATAGGTCCGGGATATGCCCGCATCTGGCTCATGATTTTACCTTCTTCGCATACTTGTTGGCCAGATCCTGGGGTTTTTTCGTGTTTGAATCACGTAGTAATGTGGTAACACACTGAAGCAGTCAATTAAACCTGGTTTCGATCAATATTTTAGAGGATAAGACCGGTTAGGTCTGGGATAGGTCCGGGATATGCCCGCATCTGGCTCATGATTTTACCTTCTTCGCATACTTGTTGGCCAGATCCTGGGTTTTTTTCGTGGTTGAATCACGTAGTAATGTGGTAACACACTGGAGCAGGCAATTAAACCTGGTTTCGATCAATATTTTAGAGGATAACACCGGTTAGGTCTGGGTTAGGTCTGGGTTATGCCCGCATCTGGCTCATGATTTTGCCTTCTTCGCATACTTGTTGGCCAGATCCTGGGTTTTTTCCGTGTCTGAATCACGTAGTAATGTGGTAATACACTGAAGCAGTCAATAAAACCTGGTTTCGATCAATATTTTAGAGGATAACACCGGTGAGGTCTGGGTTAGGTCTGGGTTATGCCCGCATCTAGCTCATGATTATGCATTCTTCGCATACTTGTTGGCCAGATCCTGGGGTTTTTTCGTGTTTGAATCACGTAGTAATGTGGTAACACACTGAAGCAGTCAATTAAACCTGGTTTCGATCAATATTTTAGAGGATAACACCGGTTAGGTCTGGGTTAGGTCCGGGATATGCCCGCATCTGGCTCATGATTTTGCCTTCTTCGCATACTTGTTGGCCAGATCCTGGGTTTTTTTCGTGGTTGAATCACGTAGTAATGTGGTAACACACTGGAGCAGTCAATTAAACCTGGTTTCGATCAATATTTTAGAGGATAACACCGGTTAGGTCTGGGTTAGGTCTGGGTTATGCCCGCATCTGGCTCATGATTTTGCCTTCTTCGCATACTTGTTGGCCAGATCCTGGGTTTTTTCCGTGTCTGAATCACGTAGTAATGTGGTAATACACTGAAGCAGTCAATAAAACCTGGTTTCGATCAATACTTTAGAGGATAACACCGGTGAGGTCTGGGTTAGGTCTGGGTTATGCCCGCATCTAGCTCATGATTATGCATTCTTCGCATACTTGTTGGCCAGATCCTGGGGTTTTTTCGTGTTTGAATCACGTAGTAATGTGGTAACACACTGAAGCAGTCAATTAAACCTGGTTTCGATCAATATTTTAGAGGATAAGACCGGTTAGGTCTGGGATAGGTCCGGGATATGCCCGCATCTGGCTCATGATTTTGCCTTCTTCGCATACTTGTTGGCCAGATCCTGGGTTTTTTTCGTGGTTGAATCACGTAGTAATGTGGTAACACACTGGAGCAGTCAATTAAACCTGGTTTCGATCAATATTTTAGAGGATAACACCGGTTAGGTCTGGGTTAGGTCTGGGTTATGCCCGCATCTGGCTCATGATTTTGCCTTCTTCGCATACTTGTTGGCCAGATCCTGGGTTTTTTCCGTGTCTGAATCACGTAGTAATGTGGTAATACACTGAAGCAGTCAATAAAACCTGGTTTCGATCAATATTTTAGAGGATGACACCGGTGAGGTCTGGGTTAGGTCTGGGTTATGCCCGCATCTAGCTCATGATTATGCATTCTTCGCATACTTGTTGGCCAGATCCTGGGGTTTTTTCGTGTTTGAATCACGTAGTAATGTGGTAACACACTGAAGCAGTCAATTAAACCTGGTTTCGATCAATATTTTAGAGGATAAGACCGGTTAGGTCTGGGATAGGTCCGGGATATGCCCGCATCTGGCTCATGATTTTGCCTTCTTCGCATACTTGTTGGCCAGATCCTGGGTTTTTTTCGTGGTTGAATCACGTAGTAATGTGGTAACACACTGGAGCAGTCAATTAAACCTGGTTTCGATCAATATTTTAGAGGATAACACCGGTTAGGTCTGGGTTAGGTCTGGGTTATGCCCGCATCTGGCTCATGATTTTGCCTTCTTCGCATACTTGTTGGCCAGATCCTGGGTTTTTTTCGTGTTTGAATCACGTAGTAATGTGGTAATACACTGAAGCAGTCAATAAAACCTGGTTTCGATCAATATTTTAGAGGATAACACCGGTTAGGTCTGGGTTAGGTCTGGGTTATGCCCGCATCTAGCTGATGATTTTGCCTTCTTCGCATACTTGTTGGCCAGATCCTGGGGTTTTTTCGTGTTTGAATCAAGTAGTAATGTGGTAACACACTGAAGCAGTCAATTAAACCTGGTTTCGATCAATATTTTAGAGGATAACACCGGTTAGGTCAGGGTTAGGTCTGGGTTATGCCCGCATCTGGCTCATGATTTTGCCTTCTTCGCATACTTGTTGGCCAGATCCTGGGTTTTTTTCGTGTTTGAATCACGTAGTAATGTGGTAATACACTGAAGCAGTCAATAAAACCTGGTTTCGATCAATATTTTAGAGGATAACACCGGTTAGGTCTGGGTTAGGTCTGGGAAATGCGCGCATCTGGCTTATACTTTCGCCTTCTTCGCATACTTGTTGGTCAGATCCTGGGTTTTTTTCGTGTTTGAATCACGTAGGAATGTGGTAACACACTGAAGCAGTCAATTAAACCTGGTTTCGATCAATATTTTAGAGGATAACACCGGTTAGCTCTGTGTTAGGTCCGGGATATGCCCGCATCTGACTCATGATTTTGCCTTCTTCGCATACTTGTTGGCCAGATCCTGGGTTTTTTTCGTGGTTGAATCACGTAGTAATGTGGTAACACACTGAAGCAGTCAATTAAACCTGGTTTCGATCAATATTTTAGAGGATAACGCCGGTTAGGTCTGGGTTAGGTCTGGGAAATGCGCGCATCTGGCTTATACTTTCGCCTTCTTCGCATACTTGTTGGTCAGATCCTGGGTTTTTTTCGTGTTTGAATCACGTAGTAATGTGGTAACACACAGAAGCAGTCAATTAAACCTGGTTTCGATCAATATTTTAGAGGATAACACCGGTTAGGTCTGGGATAGGTCCGGGATATGCCCGCATCTGGCTTATACTTTCGCCTTTTTCGCAAACTTGTTGGCTAGATCCTGGGTTTTTTTCCGGGTTGAATAACGCAGTAATGTGGTACCACACTGAAGCAGTCAATTAAACCTGGTTTCGATCAATATTTCAGAGGATAACACCGGTTAGGTCTGGGTTAGGTCCGGGATATGCCCGCATCTGGCTCATGATTTTGCCTTCTTGGCATACTTGTTGGCCAGATCCTGGGTTTTTTTCGTGTTTGAATCACGTAGTAATGTGGTAACACACTGAAGCAGTCAATTAAACCTGGTTTCGATCAATATTTCAGAGGATAACACCGGTCACGTCAGGGTTAGGTCTGGGAAATGCGCGCATCTGGCTTATACTTTCGCCTTTTTCGCAAACTTGTTGGCCAGATCCTGGGTTTTTTTCGTGTTTCAATCACGTAGTAATGTGGTAATACTCTGAAGCAGTCAATAAAACCTGGTTTCGATTAATATTTTAGAGGATAAAACCGGTTAGGTCTGGGTTAGGTCTGGGATTTGCGCACATCTGGCTTATACTTTCGCCTTTTTCGCAAACTTGTTGGCCAGATCCCGGGTATTTTCCGTGTTTGGATCACGTAGTAATGTGGTAACACACTGAAGCAGTCAATTAAACCTGGTTTCGATCAATATTTTAGAGGATAACACCGGTTAGGTCTGGGTTAGGTCTGTGTTATGCCCGCATCTGGCTCATGATTTTGCCTTCTTCGCATACTTGTTGGCCAGATCCTGGGTATTTTCCGTGTTTGAATCACGTAGTAATGTGGTAACACACTGAAGCAGTCAATTAAACCTGGTTTCGATCAATATTTTAGAGGATAACACCGGTTAGGTCTGGGTTAGGTCTGGGATTTGCGCGCATCTGGCTTATACTTTCGCCTTTTTCGCAAACTTATTGGCCAGATCCCGGGTATTTTCCGTGTTTGATTCACGTAGTAATGTGGTAACACACTGAAGCAGTCAATTAAACCTGGTTTCGATCAATATTTCAGAGGATAACACCGGTTAGGTCTGGGTTAGGTCTGGGTTATGCCCGCATCTGGCTCATGATTTTGCCTTCTTCGCATACTTGTTGGCCAGATCCTGGGTTTTTTTCGTGTTTGAATCATGTAGTAATGTGGTAACACACTGAAGCAGTCAATTAAACCTGGTTTCGATCAATATTTCAGAGGATAGCACCGGTTAGGTCTGGGTTAGGTCTGGGTTTTGCCCGCATCTGGCTCATGATTTTGCCTTCTTCGCATACTTGTTGGCCAGGTCCTGGGTTTTTTTCGTGGTTGAATCACGTAGTAATGTGGTAACACACTGAAGCAGTCAATTAAACCTGGTTTCGATCAATATTTTAGAGGATAACACCGGTTAGGTCTGGGTTAGGTCTGGGTTATGCCCGCATCTGGCTAATGATTTTGCCTTCTTCGCATACTTGTTGGCCAGATCCTGGGTATTTCCCGTGTTTGAATCACGTAGTAATGTGGTAACACACTGAAGCAGTCAATTAAACCTGGTTTCGATCAATATTTTAGAGGATAACACCGGTTAGGTCTGGGTTAGGTCTGGGATTTGCGCGCATCTGGCTTATACTTTCGCCTTTTTCGCAAACTTGTTGGCCAGATCCCGGGTATTTTCCGTGTTTGATTCACGTAGTAATGTGGTAACACACTGAAGCAGTCAATTAAACCTGGTTTCGATCAATATTTTAGAGGATAACACCGGTTAAGTCTGGGTTAGGTCCGGGATATGCCCGCATCTGGCTCATGATTTTGCCTTCTTCGCATACTTGTTGGCCAGATCCTGGGTTTTTTTCGTGGCTGAATCACGTAGTAATGTGGTAACACACTGAAGCAGTCAATTAAACCTGGTTTCGATCAATATTTTAGAGGATAACGCCGGTTAGGTCTGGGTTAGGTTTGGGTTATGCCCGCATCTAGCTTATACTTTCGCCTTTTTCGCAAACATGTTGGCTAGATCCTGGGCTTTTTTCGTGTTTGAATCACGTAGTAATGTGGTAACACACTGAAGCAGTCAATTAAACCTGGTTTCGATCAATATTTTAGAGGATAACACCGGTTAGGTCTGGGATAGGTCCGGGATATGCCCGCATCTGGCTTATACTTTCGCCTTTTTCGCAAACTTGTTGGCCAGATCCTGGGTTTTTTCCGGTTTGAATAACGCAGTAATGTGGTACCACACTGAAGCAGTCAATTAAACCTGGTTTCGATCAATATTTCAGAGGATAACACAGGTTAGGTCTGGGTTAGGTCCGGGATATGCCCGCATCTGGCTCATGATTTTGCCTTCTTCGCATACTTGTTGGCCAGATCCTGGGTTTTTTCGTGTTTGAATCACGTAGTAATGTGGTAACACACTGAAGCAGTCAATTAAACCTGGTTTCGATCAATATTTCAGAGGATAACACCGGTCACGTCAGGGTTAGGTCTGGGAAATGCGCGCATCTGGCTTATACTTTCGCCTTTTTCGCAAACTTGTTGGCCAGATCCTGGGTTTTTTTCGTGCTTGAATCACGTAGTAATGTGGTAATACACTCAAGCAGTCAATAAAACCTGGTTTCGATTAATATTTTAGAGGATAACACCGGTTAGGTCTGGGTTAGGTCTGGGATTTGCGCGCATCTGGCTTATACTTTCGCCTTTTTCGCAAACTTGTTGGCCAGATCCCGGGTATTTTCCGTGTTTGAATCACGTAGTAATGTGGTAACACACTGAAGCAGTCAATTAAACCTGGTTTCGATCAATATTTTAGAGGATAACACCGGTTAGGTCTGGGTTAGGTCTGGGTTATGCCCGCATCTGGCTCATGATTTTGCCTTCTTCGCATACTTGTTGGCCAGATCCTGGGTTTTTTCCGTGTCTGAATCTTGTAGTAATGTGGTAATACACTGAAGCAGTCAATAAAACCTGGTTTCGATCAATACTTTAGAGGATAACACCGGTGAGGTCTGGGTTAGGTCTGGGTTATGCCCGCATCTAGCTCATGATTATGCATTCTTCGCATACTTGTTGGCCAGATCCTGGGGTTTTTTCGTGTTTGAATCACGTAGTAATGTGGTAACACACTGAAGCAGTCAATTAAACCTGGTTTCGATCAATATTTTAGAGGATAAGACCGGTTAGGTCTGGGATAGGTCCGGGATATGCCCGCATCTGGCTCATGATTTTACCTTCTTCGCATACTTGTTGGCCAGATCCTGGGTTTTTTTCGTGGTTGAATCACGTAGTAATGAGGTAACACACTGGAGCAGGCAATTAAACCTGGTTTCGATCAATATTTTAGAGGATAACACCGGTTAGGTCTGGGTTAGGTCTGGGTTATGCCCGCATCTGGCTCATGATTTTGCCTTCTTCGCATACTTGTTGGCCAGATCCTGGGTTTTTTCCGTGTCTGAATCACGTAGTAATGTGGTAATACACTGAAGCAGTCAATAAAACCTGGTTTCGTTCAATATTTTAGAGGATAACACCGGTGAGGTCTGGGTTAGGTCTGGGTTATGCCCGCATCTAGCTCATGATTATGCATTCTTCGCATACTTGTTGGCCAGATCCTGGGGTTTTTTCGTGTTTGAATCACGTAGTAATGTGGTAACACACTGAAGCAGTCAATTAAACCTGGTTTCGATCAATATTTTAGAGGATAACACCGGTTAGGTCTGGGTTAGGTCCGGGATATGCCCGCATCTGGCTCATGATTTTGCCTTCTTCGCATACTTGTTGGCCAGATCCTGGGTTTTTTTCGTGGTTGAATCACGTAGTAATGTGGTAACACACTGGAGCAGTCAATTAAACCTGGTTTCGATCAATATTTTAGAGGATAACACCGGTTAGGTCTGGGTTAGGTCTGGGTTATGCCCGCATCTGGCTCATGATTTTGCCTTCTTCGCATACTTGTTGGCCAGATCCTGGGTTTTTTCCGTGTCTGAATCACGTAGTAATGTGGTAATACACTGAAGCAGTCAATAAAACCTGGTTTCGATGAATACTTTAGAGGATAACACCGGTGAGGTCTGGGTTAGGTCTGGGTTATGCCCGCATCTAGCTCATGATTATGCATTCTTCGCATACTTGTTGGCCAGATCCTGGGGTTTTTTCGTGTTTGAATCACGTAGTAATGTGGTAACACACTGAAGCAGTCAATTAAACCTGGTTTCGATCAATATTTTAGAGGATAAGACCGGTTAGGTCTGGGATAGGTCCGGGATATGCCCGCATCTGGCTCATGATTTTGCCTTCTTCGCATACTTGTTGGCCAGATCCTGGGTTTTTTTCGTGGTTGAATCACGTAGTAATGTGGTAACACACTGGAGCAGTCAATTAAACCTGGTTTCGATCAATATTTTAGAGGATAACACCGGTTAGGTCTGGGTTAGGTCTGGGTTATGCCCGCATCTGGCTCATGATTTTGCCTTCTTCGCATACTTGTTGGCCAGATCCTGGGTTTTTTCCGTGTCTGAATCACGTAGTAATGTGGTAATACACTGAAGCAGTCAATAAAACCTGGTTTCGATCAATATTTTAGAGGATAACACCGGTGAGGTCTGGGTTAGGTCTGGGTTATGCCCGCATCTAGCTCATGATTATGCATTCTTCGCATACTTGTTGGCCAGATCCTGGGGTTTTTTCGTGTTTGAATCACGTAGTAATGTGGTAACACACTGAAGCAGTCAATTAAACCTGGTTTCGATCAATATTTTAGAGGATAAGACCGGTTAGGTCTGGGATAGGTCCGGGATATGCCCGCATCTGGCTCATGATTTTGCCTTCTTCGCATACTTGTTGGCCAGATCCTGGGTTTTTTTCGTGGTTGAATCACGTAGTAATGTGGTAACACACTGGAGCAGTCAATTAAACCTGGTTTCGATCAATATTTTAGAGGATAACACCGGTTAGGTCTGGGTTAGGTCTGGGTTATGCCCGCATCTGGCTCATGATTTTGCCTTCTTCGCATACTTGTTGGCCAGATCCTGGGTTTTTTTCGTGTTTGAATCACGTAGTAATGTGGTAATACACTGAAGCAGTCAATAAAACCTGGTTTCGATCAATATTTTAGAGGATAACACCGGTTAGGTCTGGGTTAGGTCTGGGTTATGCCCGCATCTAGCTGATGATTTTGCCTTCTTCGCATACTTGTTGGCCAGATCCTGGGGTTTTTTCGTGTTTGAATCAAGTAGTAATGTGGTAACACACTGAAGCAGTCAATTAAACCTGGTTTCGATCAATATTTTAGAGGATAACACCGGTTAGGTCTGGGTTAGGTCTGGGTTATGCCCGCATCTGGCTCATGATTTTGCCTTCTTCGCATACTTGTTGGCCAGATCCTGGGTTTTTTTCGTGTTTGAATCACGTAGTAATGTGGTAATACACTGAAGCAGTCAATAAAACCTGGTTTCGATCAATATTTTAGAGGATAACACCGGTTAGGTCTGGGTTAGGTCTGGGAAATGCGCGCATCTGGCTTATACTTTCGCCTTCTTCGCATACTTGTTGGTCAGATCCTGGGTTTTTTTCGTGTTTGAATCACGTAGGAATGTGGTAACACACTGAAGCAGTCAATTAAACCTGGTTTCGATCAATATTTTAGAGGATAACACCGGTTAGCTCTGTGTTAGGTCCGGGATATGCCCGCATCTGACTCATGATTTTGCCTTCTTCGCATACTTGTTGGCCAGATCCTGGGTTTTTTTCGTGGTTGAATCACGTAGTAATGTGGTAACACACTGAAGCAGTCAATTAAACCTGGTTTCGATCAATATTTTAGAGGATAACGCCGGTTAGGTCTGGGTTAGGTCTGGGAAATGCGCGCATCTGGCTTATACTTTCGGCTTCTTCGCAAACTTGTTGGTCAGATCCTGGGTTTTTTTCGTGTTTGAATCACGTAGTAATGTGGTAACACACTGAAGCAGTCAATTAAACCTGGTTTCGATCAATATTTTAGAGGATAACACCGGTTAGGTCTGGGATAGGTCCGGGATATGCCCGCATCTGGCTTATACTTTCGCCTTTTTGGCAAACTTGTTGGCTAGATCCTGGGTTTTTTTCCGGGTTGAATAACGCAGTAATGTGGTACCACACTGAAGCAGTCAATTAAACCTGGTTTCGATCAATATTTCAGAGGATAACACCGGTTAGGTCTGGGTTAGGTCCGGGATATGCCCGCATCTGGCTCATGATTTTGCCTTCTTGGCATACTTGTTGGCCAGATCCTGGGTTTTTTTCGTGTTTGAATCACGTAGTAATGTGGTAACACACTGAAGCAGTCAATTAAACCTGGTTTCGATCAATATTTCAGAGGATAACACCGGTCACGTCAGGGTTAGGTCTGGGAAATGCGCGCATCTGGCTTAGACTTTCGCCTTTTTCGCAAACTTGTTGGCCAGATCCTGGGTTTTTTTCGTGTTTCAATCACGTAGTAATGTGGTAATACTCTGAAGCAGTCAATAAAACCTGGTTTCGATTAATATTTTAGAGGATAACACCGGTTAGGTCTGGGTTAGGTCTGGGATTTGCGCACATCTGGCTTATACTTTCGCCTTTTTCGCAAACTTGTTGGCCAGATCCCGGGTATTTTCCGTGTTTGGATCACGTAGTAATGTGGTAACACACTGAAGCAGTCAATTAAACCTGGTTTCGATCAATATTTTAGAGGATAACACCGGTTAGGTCTGGGTTAGGTCTGTGTTATGCCCGCATCTGGCTCATGATTTTGCCTTCTTCGCATACTTGTTGGCCAGATCCTGGGTATTTTCCGTGTTTGAATCACGTAGTAATGTGGTAACACACTGAAGCAGTCAATTAAACCTGGTTTCGATCAATATTTTAGAGGATAACACCGGTTAGGTCTGGGTTAGGTCTGGGATTTGCGCGCATCTGGCTTATACTTTCGCCTTTTTCGCAAACTTATTGGCCAGATCCCGGGTATTTTCCGTGTTTGATTCACGTAGTAATGTGGTAACACACTGAAGCAGTCAATTAAACCTGGTTTCGATCAATATTTCAGAGGATAACACCGGTTAGGTCTGGGTTAGGTCTGGGTTATGCCCGCATCTGGCTCATGATTTTGCCTTCTTCGCATACTTGTTGGCCAGATCCTGGGTTTTTTTCGTGTTTGAATCATGTAGTAATGTGGTAACACACTGAAGCAGTCAATTAAACCTGGTTTCGATCAATATTTCAGAGGATAACACCGGTTAGGTCTGGGTTAGGTCTGGGTTTTGCCCGCATCTGGCTCATGATTTTGCCTTCTTCGCATACTTGTTGGCCAGATCCTGGGTTTTTTTCGTGGTTGAATCACGTAGTAATGTGGAAACACACTGAAGCAGTCAATTAAACCTGGTTTCGATCAATATTTTAGAGGATAACACCGGTTAGGTCTGGGTTAGGTCTGGGTTATGCCCGCATCTGGCTAATGATTTTGCCTTCTTCGCATACTTGTTGGCCAGATCCTGGGTATTTCCCGTGTTTGAATCACGTAGTAATGTGGTAACACACTGAAGCAGTCAATTAAACCTGGTTTCGATCAATATTTTAGAGGATAACACCGGTTAGGTCTGGGTTAGGTCTGGGATTTGCGCGCATCTGGCTTATACTTTCGCCTTTTTCGCAAACTTGTTGGCCAGATCCCGGGTATTTTCCGTATTTGATTCCCGTAGTAATGTGGTAACACACTGAAGCAGTCAATTAAACCTGGTTTCGATCAATATTTTAGAGGATAACACCGGTTAAGTCTGGGTTAGGTCCGGGATATGCCCGCATCTGGCTCATGATTTTGCCTTCTTCGCATACTTGTTGGCCAGATCCTGGGTTTTTTTCGTGGTTGAATCACGTAGTAATGTGGTAACACACTGAAGCAGTCAATTAAACCTGGTTTCGATCAATATTTTAGAGGATAACGCCGGTTAGGTCTGGGTTAGGTTTGGGTTATGCCCGCATCTAGCTTATACTTTCGCCTTTTTCGCAAACTTGTTGGCTAGATCCTGGGCTTTTTTCGTGTTTGAATCACGTAGTAATGTGGTAACACACTGAAGCAGTCAATTAAACCTGGTTTCGATCAATATTTTAGAGGATAACACCGGTTAGGTCTGGGATAGGTCCGGGATATGCCCGCATCTGGCTTATACTTCCGCCTTTTTCGCAAACTTGTTGGCTAGATCCTGGGTTTTTTTCCGGTTTGAATAACGCAGTAATGTGGTACCACACTGAAGCAGTCAATTAAACCTGGTTTCGATCAATATTTCAGAGGATAACACCGGTTAGGTCTGGGTTAGGTCCGGGATATGCCCGCATCTGGCTCATGATTTTGCCTTCTTCGCATACTTGTTGGCCAGATCCTGGGTTTTTTTCGTGTTTGAATCACGTAGTAATGTGGTAACACACTGAAGCAGTCAATTAAACCTGGTTTCGATCAATATTTCAGAGGATAACACCGGTCACGTCAGGGTTAGGTCTGGGAAATGCGCGCATCTGGCTTATACTTTCGCCTTTTTCGCAAACTTGTTGGCCAGATCCTGGGTTTTTTTCGTGCTTGAATCACGTAGTAATGTGGTAATACACTCAAGCAGTCAATAAAACCTGGTTTCGATTAATATTTTAGAGGATAACACCGGTTAGGTCTGGGTTAGGTCTGGGATTTGCGCGCATCTGGCTTATACTTTCGCCTTTTTCGCAAACTTGTTGGCCAGATCCCGGGTATTTTCCGTGTTTGAATCACGTAGTAATGTGGTAACACACTGAAGCAGTCAATTAAACCTGGTTTCGATCAATATTTTAGAGGATAACACCGGTTAGGTCTGGGTTAGGTCTGGGTTATGCCCGCATCTGGCTCATGATTTTGCCTTCTTCGCATACTTGTTGGCCAGATCCTGGGTATTTTCCGTGTTTGAATCAGGTAGTAATGTGGTAACACACTGAAGCAGTCAATTAAACCTGGTTTCGATCAATATTTTAGAGGATAACACCGGTTAGGTCTGGGTTAGGTCTGGGATTTGCGCGCATCTGGCTTATACTTTCGCCTTTTTCGCAAACTTGTTGGCCAGATCCCGGGTATTTTCCGTGTTTGATTCACGTAGTAATGTGGTAACACACTGAAGCAGTCAATTAAACCTGGTTTCGATCAATATTTCAGAGGATAACACCGGTTAGGTCTGGGTTAGGTCTGGGTTTTGCCCGCATCTGGCTCATGATTTTGCCTTCTTCGCATACTTGTTGGCCAGATCCTGGGTTTTTTTCGTGTTTGAATCATGTAGTAATGTGGTAACACACTGAAGCAGTCAATTAAACCTGGTTTCGATCAATATTTCAGAGGATAACACCGGTTAGGTCTGGGTTAGGTCTGGGTTTTGCCCGCATCTGGCTCATGATTTTGCCTTCTTCGCATACTTGTTGGCTAGATCCTGGGTTTTTTTCGTGGTTGAATCACGTAGTAATGTGGTAACACACTGAAGCAGTCAATTAAACCTGGTTTCGATCAATATTTTAGAGGATAACACCGGTTAGGTCTGGGTTAGGTCTGGGTTATGCCCGCATCTGGCTAATGATTTTGCCTTCTTCGCATACTTGTTGGCCAGATCCTGGGTATTTCCCGTGTTTGAATCACGTAGTAATGTGGTAACACACTGAAGCAGTCAATTAAACCTGGTTTCGATCAATGTTTTAGAGGATAACACCGGTTAGGTCTGGGTTAGGTCTGGGATTTGCGCGCATCTGGCTTATACTTTCGCCTTTTTCGCAAACTTGTTGGCCAGATCCCGGGTATTTTCCGTGTTTGATTCACGTAGTAATGTGGTAACACACTGAAGCAGTCAATTAAACCTGGTTTCGATCAATATTTTAGAGGATAACACCGGTTAGGTCTGGGTTAGATCTGGGTTTTGCCCGCATCTGGCTCATGATTTTGCCTTCTTCGCATACTTGTTGGCCAGATCCTGGGTTTTTTTCGTGGTTGAATCACGTAGTAATGTGGTAACACACTGAAGCAGTCAATTAAACCTGGTTTCGATCAATATTTTAGAGGATAACGCCGGTTAGGTCTGGGTTAGGTTTGGGTTATGCCCGCATCTAGCTTATACTTTCGCCTTCTTCGCATACTTGTTGGTCAGATCCTGGGTTTTTTTCGTGTTTGAATCACGTAGGAATGTGGTAACACACTGAAGCAGTCAATTAAACCTGGTTTCGATCAATATTTTAGAGGATAACACCGGTTAGGTCTGGGTTAGGTCCGGGATATGCCCGCATCTGGCTCATGATTTTGCCTTCTTCGCATACTTGTTGGCCAGATCCTGGGTTTTTTTCGTGTTTGAATCACGTAGTAATGTGGTAACACACTGAAGCAGTCAATTAAACCTGGTTTCGATCAATATTTCAGAGGATAACACCGGTCACGTCAGGGTTAGGTCTGGGAAATGCGCGCATCTGGCTTATACTTTCGCCTTTTTCGCAAACTTGTTGGCCAGATCCCGGGTATTTTCCGTGTTTGAATCACGTAGTAATGTGGTAACACACTGAAACAGTCAATTAAACCTGGTTTCGATCAATATTTTAGAGGATAACACCGGTTAGGTCTGGGTTAGGTCTGGGTTATGCCCGCATCTGGCTCATGATTTTGCCTTCTTCGCATACTTGTTGGCCAGATCCTGGGTTTTTTTCGTGTTTGAATCATGTAGTAATGTGGTAACACACTGAAGCAGTCAATTAAACCTGGTTTCGATCAATATTTCAGAGGATAACACCGGTTAGGTCTGGGTTAGGTCTGGGTTTTGCCCGCATCTGGCTCATGATTTTGCCTTCTTCGCATACTTGTTGGCCAGATCCTGGGTTTTTTTCGTGGTTGAATCACGTAGTAATGTGGTAACACACTGAAGCAGTCAATTAAACCTGGTTTCGATCAATATTTTAGAGGATAACACCGGTTAGGTCTGGGTTAGGTCTGGGTTATGCCCGCATCTGGCTAATGATTTTGCCTACTTCGCATACTTGTTGGCCAGATCCTGGGTATTTCCCGTGTTTGAATCTCGTAGTAATGTGGTAACACACTGAAGCAGTCAATTAAACCTGGTTTCGATCAATATTTTAGAGGATAACACCGGTTAGGTCTGGGTTAGGTCTGGGATTTGCGCGCATCTGGCTTATACTTTCGCCTATTTCGCAAACTTGTTGGCCAGATCCCGGGTATTTTCCGTGTTTGATTCACGTAGTAATGTGGTAACACACTGAAGCAGTCAATTAAACCTGGTTTCGATCAATATTTTGGAGGATAACACCGGTTAGGTCTGGGTTAGGTCCGGGATATGCCCCCAACTGGCTCATGATTTTGCCTTCTTCGCATACTTGTTGGCCAGATCCTGGGTTTTTTTCGTGGTTGAATCACGTAGTAATGTGGTAACACACTGAAGCAGTCAATTAAACCTGGTTTCGATCAATATTTTAGAGGATAACGCCGGTTAGGTCTGGGTTAGGTTTGGGTTATGCCCGCATCTAGCTTATACTTTCGCCTTTTTCGCAAACTTGTTGGCTAGATCCTGGGTTTTTTTCGTGTTTGAATCACGTAGTAATGTGGTAACACACTGAAGCAGTCAATTAAACCTGGTTTCGATCAATATTTTAGAGGATAACACCGGTTAGGTCTGGGATAGGACCGGGATATGCCCGCATCTGGCTTATACTTTCGCCTTTTTCGCAAACTTGTTGGATAGATCCTGGGTTATTTTCCGGTTTGAATAACGCAGTAATGTGGTACCACACTGAAGCAGTCAATTAAACCTGGTTTCGATCAATATTTCAGAGGATAACACCGGTTAGGTCTGGGTTAGGTCCGGGATATGCCCGCATCTGGCTCATGATTTTGCCTTCTTCGCATACTTGTTGGCCAGATCCTGGGTTTTTTTCGTGTTTGAATCACGTAGTAATGTGGTAACACACTGAAGCAGTCAATTAAACCTGGTTTCGATCAATATTTCAGAGGATAACACCGGTCACGTCAGGGTTAGGTCTGGGAAATGCGCGCATCTGGCTTATACTTTCGCCTTTTTCGCAAACTTGTTGGCCAGATCCTGGGTTTTTTTCGTGTTTGAATCACGTAGTAATGTGGTAATACACTGAAGCAGTCAATTAAACCTGGTTTCGATCAATATTTTAGAGGATAACACCGGTTAGGTCTGGGTTAGGTCTGGGATTTGCGCGCATCTGGCTTATGCTTTCGCCTTTTTCGCAAACTTGTTGGCCAGATCCCGGGTATTTTCCGTGTTTGAATCACGTAGTAATGTGGTAACACACTGAAGCAGTCAATTAAACCTGGTTTCGATCAATATTTTAGAGGATAACACCGGTTAGGTCTGGGTTAGGTCTGGGTTATGCCCGCATCTGGCTCATGATTTTGCCTTCTTCGCATACTTGTTGGCCAGATCCTGGGTATTTTCCGTGTTTGAATCACGTAGTAATGTGGTAACACACTGAAGCAGTCAATTAAACCTGGTTTCGATCAATATTTTAGAGGATAACACCGGTTAGGTCTGGGTTAGGTCTGGGATTTGCGCGCATCTGGCTTATACTTTCGCCTTTTTCGCAAACTTGTTGACCAGATCCCGGGTATTTTCCGTGTTTGATTCACGTAGTAATGTGGTAACACACTGAAGCAGTCAATTAAACCTGGTTTCGATCAATATTTCAGAGGATAACACCGGTTAGGTCTGGGTTAGGTCTGGGTTATGCCCGCATCTGGCTCATGATTTTGCCTTCTTCGCATACTTGTTGGCCAGATCCTGGGTTTTTTTCGGTATGAATCATGTAGTAATGTGGTAACACACTGAAGCATTCAATTAAACCTGGTTTCGATCAATATTTCAGAGGATAACACCGGTTAGGTCTGGGTTAGATCTGGGTTTTGCCCGCATCTGGCTCATGATTTTGCCTTCTTCGCATACTTGTTGGCCAGATCCTGGGTTTTTTTCGTGGTTGAATCACGTAGTAATGTGGTAACACACTGAAGCAGTCAATTAAACCTGGTTTCGATCAATATTTTAGAGGATAACACCGGTTAGGTCTGGGTTAGGTCTGGGTTATGCCCGCATCTGGCTAATGATTTTGCCTTCTTCGCATACTTGTTGGCCAGATCCTGGGTATTTCCCGTGTTTGAATCACGTAGTAATGTGGTAACACACTGAAGCAGTCAATTAAACCTGGTTTCGATCAATATTTTAGAGGATAACGCCGGTTAGGTCTGGGTTAGGTTTGGGTTATGCCCGCATCTAGCTTATACTTTCGCCTTTTTCGCAAACTTGTTGGCTAGATCCTGGGTTTTTTTCGTGTTTGAATCACGTAGTAATGTGGTAACACACTGAAGCAGTCAATTAAACCTGGTTTCGATCAATATTTTAGAGGATAACACCGGTTAGGTCTGGGATAGGTCCGGGATATGCCCGCATCTGGCTTATACTTTCGCCTTTTTCGCAAACTTGTTGGCTAGATCCTGGGTTTTTTTCCGGTTTGAATAACGCAGTAATGTGGTACCACACTGAAGCAGTCAATTAAACCTGGTTTCGATCAATATTTCAGAGGATAACACCGGTTAGGTCTGGGTTAGGTCCGGGATATGCCCGCATCTGGCTCATGATTTTGCCTTCTTCGCATACTTGTTGGCCAGATCCTGGGTTTTTTTCGTGTTTGAATCACGTAGTAATGTGGTAACACACTGAAGCAGTCAATTAAACCTGGTTTCGATCAATATTTCAGAGGATAACACCGGTCACGTCAGGGTTAGGTCTGGGAAATGCGCGCATCTGGCTTATACTTTCGCCTTTTTCGCAAACTTGTTGGCCAGATCCTGGGTTTTTTTCGTGTTTGAATCACGTAGTAATGTGGTAATACACTGAAGCAGTCAATAAAACCTGGTTTCGATTAATATTTTAGAGGATAACACCGGTTAGGTCTGGGTTAGGTCTGGGATTTGCGCGCATCTGGCTTATACTTTCGCCTTTTTCGCAAACTTGTTGGCCAGATCCCGGGTATTTTCCGTGTTTGAATCAGGTAGTAATGTGGTAACACACTGAAGCAGTCAATTAAACCTGGTTTCGATCAATATTTTAGAGGATAACACCGGTTAGGTCTGGGTTAGGTCTGGGTTATGCCCGCATCTGGCTCATGATTTTGCCTTCTTCGCATACTTGTTGGCCAGATCCTGGGTATTTTCCGTGTTTGAATCACGTAGTAATGTGGTAACACACTGAAGCAGTCAATTAAACCTGGTTTCGATCAATATTTTAGAGGATAACACCGGTTAGGTCTGGGTTAGGTCTGGGATTTGCGCGCATCTGGCTTATACTTTCGCCTTTTTCGCAAACTTGTTGGCCAGATCCCGGGTATTTTCCGTGTTTGATTCACGTAGTAATGTGGTAACACACTGAAGCAGTCAATTAAACCTGGTTTCGATCAATATTTCAGAGGATAACACCGGTTAGGTCTGGGTTAGGTCTGGGTTATGCCCGCATCTGGCTCATGATTTTGCATTCTTCGCATACTTGTTGGCCAGATCCTGGGTTTTTTTCGTATTTGAATCATGTAGTAATGTGGTAACGCACTGAAGCAGTCAATTAAACCTGGTTTCGATCAATATTTCAGAGGATAACACCGGTTAGGTCTGGGTTAGGTCTGGGTTTTGCCCGCATCTGGCTCATGATTTTGCCTTCTTCGCATACTTGTTGGCCAGATCCTGGGTTTTTTTCGTGGTTGAATCACGTAGTAATGTGGTAACACACTGAAGCAGTCAATTAAACCTGGTTTCGATCAATATTTTAGAGGATAACACCGGTTAGGTCTGGGTTAGGTCTGGGTTATGCCCGCATCTGGCTAATGATTTTGCCTTCTTCGCATACTTGTTGGCCAGATCCTGGGTATTTCCCGTGTTTGAATCACGTAGTAATGTGGTAACACACTGAAGCAGTCAATTAAACCTGGTTTCGATCAATATTTTAGAGGATAACACCGGTTAGGTCTGGGTTAGGTCCGGGATATGCCCGCATCTGGCTCATGATTTTGCCTTCTTCGCATACTTGTTGGCCAGATCCTGGGTTTTTTTCGTGTTTGAATCACGTAGTAATGTGGTAACACACTGAAGCTGTCAATTAAACCTGGTTTCGATCAATATTTTAGAGGATAACACCGGTTAGGTCTGGGTTAGGTCTGGGTTATGCCCGCATCTGGCTCATGATTTTGCCTTCTTCGCATACTTGTTGGCCAGATCCTGGGTATTTTCCGTGTTTGAATCACGTAGTAATGTGGTAACACACTGAAGCAGTCTATTAAACCTGGTTTCGATCAATATTTTAGAGGATAACACCGGTTAGGTCTGGGTTAGGTCTGGGATTTGCGCGCATCTGGCTTATACTTTCGCCATTTTCGCAAACATGTTGGCCAGATCCTGGGTATTTTCAGTGTTTGAATCACGTAGTAATGTGGTAACACACTGAAGCAGTCAATTAAACCTGGTTTCGATCAATATTTCAGAGGATAACACCGGTTAGGTCTGGGTTAGGTCTGGGTTATGCCCGCATCTGGCTCATGATTTTGCCTTCTTCGCATACTTGTTGGCCAGACCCGGGGTTTTTTTCGTGTTTGAATCATGTAGTAATGTGGTAACTCACTGAAGCAGTCAATTAAACCTGGTTTCGATCAATATTTCAGAGGATAACACCGGTTAGGTCTGGGTTAGGTCTGGGTTATGCCCGCATCTGGCTCATGATTTTGCCTTCTTCGCATACTTGTTGGCCAGATCCTGGGTTTTTTTCGTGTTTGAATCACGTAGTAATGTGGTACCACACTGAAGCAGTCAATTAAACCTGGTTTCGATCAATATTTCAGACGATAACACCGGTTAGGTCTGGGTTAGGTCTGGGAAATGCGCGCATCTGGCTTATACTTTCGCCTTTTTCGCAAACTTGTTGGCCAGATCCTGGGTTTTTTCCGTGTTTGAATCACGTAGTAATGTGGTAACACACTGAAGCAGTCAATTAAACCTGGTTTCGATCAATATTTTAGAGGATAACACCGGTTAGGTCTGGGTTAGGTCTGGGATTTGCGCGCATCTGGCTTATACTTTCGCCTTTTTCGCAAACTTGTTGACCAGATCCCGGGTATTTTCCGTGTTTGATTCACGTAGTAATGTGGTAACACACTGAAGCAGTCAATTAAACCTGGTTTCGATCAATATTTCAGAGGATAACACCGGTTAGGTCTGGGTTAGGTCTGGGTTATGCCCGCATCTGGCTCATGATTTTGCCTTCTTCGCATACTTGTTGGCCAGATCCTGGGTTTTTTTCGGTATGAATCATGTAGTAATGTGGTAACACACTGAAGCATTCAATTAAACCTGGTTTCGATCAATATTTCAGAGGATAACACCGGTTAGGTCTGGGTTAGATCTGGGTTTTGCCCGCATCTGGCTCATGATTTTGCCTTCTTCGCATACTTGTTGGCCAGATCCTGGGTTTTTTTCGTGGTTGAATCACGTAGTAATGTGGTAACACACTGAAGCAGTCAATTAAACCTGGTTTCGATCAATATTTTAGAGGATAACACCGGTTAGGTCTGGGTTAGGTCTGGGTTATGCCCGCATCTGGCTAATGATTTTGCCTTCTTCGCATACTTGTTGGCCAGATCCTGGGTATTTCCCGTGTTTGAATCACGTAGTAATGTGGTAACACACTGAAGCAGTCAATTAAACCTGGTTTCGATCAATATTTTAGAGGATAACGCCGGTTAGGTCTGGGTTAGGTTTGGGTTATGCCCGCATCTAGCTTATACTTTCGCCTTTTTCGCAAACTTGTTGGCTAGATCCTGGGTTTTTTTCGTGTTTGAATCACGTAGTAATGTGGTAACACACTGGAGCAGTCAATTAAACCTGGTTTCGATCAATATTTTAGAGGATAACACCGGTTAGGTCTGGGATAGGTCTGGGATATGCCCGCATCTGGCTTATACTTTCGCCTTTTTCGCAAACTTGTTGGCTAGATCCTGGGTTTTTTTCCGGTTTGAATAACGCAGTAATGTGGTACCACACTGAAGCAGTCAATTAAACCTGGTTTCGATCAATATTTCAGAGGATAACACCGGTTAGGTCTGGGTTAGGTCCGGGATATGCCCGCATCTGGCTCATGATTTTGCCTTCTTCGCATACTTGTTGGCCAGATCCTGGGTTTTTTTCGTGTTTGAATCACGTAGTAATGTGGTAACACACTGAAGCAGTCAATTAAACCTGGTTTCGATCAATATTTCAGAGGATAACACCGGTCACGTCAGGGTTAGGTCTGGGAAATGCGCGCATCTGGCTTATACTTTCGCCTTTTTCGCAAACTTGTTGGCCAGATCCTGGGTTTTTTTCGTGTTTGAATCACGTAGTAATGTGGTAATACACTGAAGCAGTCAATAAAACCTGGTTTCGATTAATATTTTAGAGGATAACACCGGTTAGGTCTGGGTTAGGTCTGGGATTTGCGCGCATCTGGCTTATACTTTCGCCTTTTTCGCAAACTTGTTGGCCAGATCCCGGGTATTTTCCGTGTTTGAATCACGTAGTAATGTGGTAACACACTGAAGCAGTCAATTAAACCTGGTTTCGATCAATATTTTAGAGGATAACACCGGTTAGGTCTGGGTTAGGTCTGGGTTATGCCCGCATCTGGCTCATGATTTTGCCTTCTTCGCATACTTGTTGGCCAGATCCTGGGTATTTTCCGTGTTTGAATCACGTAGTAATGTGGTAACACACTGAAGCAGTCAATTAAACCTGGTTTCGATCAATATTTTAGAGGATAACACCGGTTAGGTCTGGGTTAGGTCTGGGATTTGCGCGCATCTGGCTTATACTTTCGCCTTTTTCGCAAACTTGTTGGCCAGATCCCGGGTATTTTCCGTGTTTGAATCACGTAGTAATGTGGTAACACACTGAAGCAGTCAATTAAACCTGGTTTCGATCAATATTTCAGAGGATAACACCGGTTAGGTCTGGGTTAGGTCTGGGTTATGCCCGCATCTGGCTCATGATTTTGCATTCTTCGCATACTTGTTGGCCAGATCCTGGGTTTTTTTCGTATTTGAATCATGTAGTAATGTGGTAACGCACTGAAGCAGTCAATTAAACCTGGTTTCGATCAATATTTCAGAGGATAACACCGGTTAGGTCTGGGTTAGGTCTGGGTTTTGCCCGCATCTGGCTCATGATTTTGCCTTCTTCGCATACTTGTTGGCCAGATCCTGGGTTTTTTTCGTGGTTGAATCACGTAGTAATGTGGTAACACACTGAAGCAGTCAATTAAACCTGGTTTCGATCAATATTTTAGAGGATAACACCGGTTAGGTCTGGGTTAGGTCTGGGTTATGCCCGCATCTGGCTAATGATTTTGCCTTCTTCGCATACTTGTTGGCCAGATCCTGGGTATTTCCCGTGTTTGAATCACGTAGTAATGTGGTAACACACTGAAGCAGTCAATTAAACCTGGTTTCGATCAATATTTTAGAGGATAACACCGGTTAGGTCTGGGTTAGGTCTGGGATTTGCGCGCATCTGGCTTATACTTTCGCCTTTTTCGCAAACTTGTTGGCCAGATCCCGGGTATTTTCCGTGTTTGATTCACGTAGTAATGTGGTAACACACTGAAGCAGACAATTAAACCTGGTTTCGATCAATATTTTAGAGGATAACACCGGTTAGGTCTGGGTTAGGTCCGGGATATGCCCGCATCTGGCTCATGATTTTGCCTTCTTCGCATACTTGTTGGCCAGATCCTGGGTTTTTTTCGTGGTTGAATCACGTAGTAATGTGGTAACACACTGAAGCAGTCAATTAAACCTGGTTTCGCTCAATATTTTAGAGGATAACGCCGGTTAGGTCTGGGTTAGGTCTGGGAAATGCGCGCATCTGGCTTATACTTTCGCCTTCTTCGCATACTTGTTGGTCAGATCCTGGGTTTTTTTCGTGTTTGAATCACGTAGGAATGTGGTAACACACTGAAGCAGTCAATTAAACCTGGTTTCGATCAATATTTTAGAGGATAACACCGGTTAGGTCTAGGTTAGGTCCGGGATATGCCCGCATCTGGCTCATGATTTTGCCTTCTTCGCATACTTGTTGGCCAGATCCTGGGTTTTTTTCGTATTTGAATCACGTAGTAATGTGGTAACACACTGAAGCTGTCAATTAAACCTGGTTTCGATCAATATTTTAGAGGATAACACCGGTTAGGTCTGGGTTAGGTCTGGGTTATGCCCGCATCTGGCTCATGATTTTGCCTTCTTCGCATACTTGTTGGCCAGATCCTGGGTATTTTCCGTGTTTGAATCACGTAGTAATGTGGTAACACACTGAAGCAGTCTATTAAACCTGGTTTCGATCAATATTTTAGAGGATAACACCGGTTAGGTCTGGGTTAGGTCTGGGATTTGCGCGCATCTGGCTTATACTTTCGCCATTTTCGCAAACATGTTGGCCAGATCCTGGGTATTTTCAGTGTTTGAATCACGTAGTAATGTGGTAACACACTGAAGCAGTCAATTAAACCTGGTTTCGATCAATATTTCAGAGGATAACACCGGTTAGGTCTGGGTTAGGTCTGGGTTATGCCCGCATCTGGCTCATGATTTTGCCTTCTTCGCATACTTGTTGGCCAGACCCGGGGTTTTTTTCGTGTTTGAATCATGTAGTAATGTGGTAACTCACTGAAGCAGTCAATTAAACCTGGTTTCGATCAATATTTCAGAGGATAACACCGGTTAGGTCTGGGTTAGGTCTGGGTTATGCCCGCATCTGGCTCATGATTTTGCCTTCTTCGCATACTTGTTGGCCAGATCCTGGGTTTTTTTCGTGTTTGAATCACGTAGTAATGTGGTACCACACTGAAGCAGTCAATTAAACCTGGTTTCGATCAATATTTCAGACGATAACACCGGTTAGGTCTGGGTTAGGTCTGGGAAATGCGCGCATCTGGCTTATACTTTCGCCTTTTTCGCAAACTTGTTGGCCAGATCCTGGGTTTTTTTCGTGTTTGAGTCACGTAGTAATGTGGTAATACACTGAAGCAGTCAATAAAACCTGGTTTCGATTAATATTTTAGAGGATAACACCGGTTAGGTCTGGGTTAGGTCTGGGATTTGCGCGCATCTGGCTTATACTTTCGCCTTTTTCGCAAACTTGTTGCCCAGATCCGGGGTATTTTCCGTGTTTGAATCACGTAGTAATGTGGTAACACACTGAAGCAGTCAATTAAACCTGGTTTCGATCAATATTTTAGAGGATAACACCGGTTAGGTCTGGGTTAGGTCTGGGTTATGCCCGCATCTGGCTCATGATTTTGCCTTCTTCGCATACTTGTTGGCCAGATCCTGGGTATTTTCCGTGTTTGAATCACGTAGTAATGTGGTAACACACTGAAGCAGTCAATTAAACCTGGTTTCGATCAATATTTTAGAGGATAACACCGGTTAGGTCTGGGTTAGGTCTGGGTTATGCCCGCATCTGGCTCATGATTTTGCCTTCTTCGCAAACATGTTGGCCAGATCCTGGGTATTTTCCGTGTTTGAATCACGTAGTAATGTGGTAACACACTGAAGCAGTCAATTAAACCTGGTTTCGATCAATATTTTAGAGGATAACACCGGTTAGGTCTGGGTTAGGTCTGGGTTATGCCCGCATCTGGCTCATGATTTTGCCTTCTTCGCATACTTGTTGGCCAGATCCTGGGTATTTTCCGTGTTTGAATCACGTAGTAATGTGGTAACACACTGAAGCAGTCAATTAAACCTGGTTTCGATCAATATTTTAGAGGATAACACCGGTTAGGTCTGGGTTAGGTCTGGGATTTGCGCGCATCTGGCTTATACTTTCGCCTTTTTCGCAAACTTGTTGGCCAGATCCCGGGTATTTTCCGTGTTTGATTCACGTAGTAATGTGGTAACACACTGAAGCAGTCAATTAAACCTGGTTTCGATCAATATTTCAGAGGATAACACCGGTTAGGTCTGGGTTAGGTCTGGGTTATGCCCGCATCTGGCTCATGATTTTGCATTCTTCGCATACTTGTTGGCCAGATCCTGGGTTTTTTTCGTATTTGAATCATGTAGTAATGTGGTAACGCACTGAAGCAGTCAATTAAACCTGGTTTCGATCAATATTTCAGAGGATAACACCGGTTAGGTCTGGGTTAGGTCTGGGTTTTGCCCGCATCTGGCTCATGATTTTGCCTTCTTCGCATACTTGTTGGCCAGATCCTGGGTTTTTTTCGTGGTTGAATCACGTAGTAATGTGGTAACACACTGAAGCAGTCAATTAAACCTGGTTTCGATCAATATTTTAGAGGATAACACCGGTTAGGTCTGGGTTAGGTCTGGGTTATGCCCGCATCTGGCTAATGATTTTGCCTTCTTCGCATACTTGTTGGCCAGATCCTGGGTATTTCCCGTGTTTGAATCACGTAGTAATGTGGTAACACACTGAAGCAGTCAATTAAACCTGGTTTCGATCAATATTTTAGAGGATAACACCGGTTAGGTCTGGGTTAGGTCTGGGATTTGCGCGCATCTGGCTTATACTTTCGCCTTTTTCGCAAACTTGTTGGCCAGATCCCGGGTATTTTCCGTGTTTGATTCACGTAGTAATGTGGTAACACACTGAAGCAGACAATTAAACCTGGTTTCGATCAATATTTTAGAGGATAACACCGGTTAGGTCTGGGTTAGGTCCGGGATATGCCCGCATCTGGCTCATGATTTTGCCTTCTTCGCATACTTGTTGGCCAGATCCTGGGTTTTTTTCGTGGTTGAATCACGTAGTAATGTGGTAACACACTGAAGCAGTCAATTAAACCTGGTTTCGCTCAATATTTTAGAGGATAACGCCGGTTAGGTCTGGGTTAGGTCTGGGAAATGCGCGCATCTGGCTTATACTTTCGCCTTCTTCGCATACTTGTTGGTCAGATCCTGGGTTTTTTTCGTGTTTGAATCACGTAGGAATGTGGTAACACACTGAAGCAGTCAATTAAACCTGGTTTCGATCAATATTTTAGAGGATAACACCGGTTAGGTCTGGGTTAGGTCCGGGATATGCCCGCATCTGGCTCATGATTTTGCCTTCTTCGCATACTTGTTGGCCAGATCCTGGGTTTTTTTCGTGTTTGAATCACGTAGTAATGTGGTAACACACTGAAGCTGTCAATTAAACCTGGTTTCGATCAATATTTTAGAGGATAACACCGGTTAGGTCTGGGTTAGGTCTGGGTTATGCCCGCATCTGGCTCATGATTTTGCCTTCTTCGCATACTTGTTGGCCAGATCCTGGGTATTTTCCGTGTTTGAATCACGTAGTAATGTGGTAACACACTGAAGCAGTCTATTAAACCTGGTTTCGATCAATATTTTAGAGGATAACACCGGTTAGGTCTGGGTTAGGTCTGGGATTTGCGCGCATCTGGCTTATACTTTCGCCATTTTCGCAAACATGTTGGCCAGATCCTGGGTATTTTCAGTGTTTGAATCACGTAGTAATGTGGTAACACACTGAAGCAGTCAATTAAACCTGGTTTCGATCAATATTTCAGAGGATAACACCGGTTAGGTCTGGGTTAGGTCTGGGTTATGCCCGCATCTGGCTCATGATTTTGCCTTCTTCGCATACTTGTTGGCCAGACCCGGGGTTTTTTTCGTGTTTGAATCATGTAGTAATGTGGTAACTCACTGAAGCAGTCAATTAAACCTGGTTTCGATCAATATTTCAGAGGATAACACCGGTTAGGTCTGGGTTAGGTCTGGGTTATGCCCGCATCTGGCTCATGATTTTGCCTTCTTCGCATACTTGTTGGCCAGATCCTGGGTTTTTTTCGTGTTTGAATCACGTAGTAATGTGGTACCACACTGAAGCAGTCAATTAAACCTGGTTTCGATCAATATTTCAGACGATAACACCGGTTAGGTCTGGGTTAGGTCTGGGAAATGCGCGCATCTGGCTTATACTTTCGCCTTTTTCGCAAACTTGTTGGCCAGATCCTGGGTTTTTTTCGTGTTTGAGTCACGTAGTAATGTGGTAATACACTGAAGCAGTCAATAAAACCTGGTTTCGATTAATATTTTAGAGGATAACACCGGTTAGGTCTGGGTTAGGTCTGGGATTTGCGCGCATCTGGCTTATACTTTCGCCTTTTTCGCAAACTTGTTGCCCAGATCCCGGGTATTTTCCGTGTTTGAATCACGTAGTAATGTGGTAACACACTGAAGCAGTCAATTAAACCTGGTTTCGATCAATATTTTAGAGGATAACACCGGTTAGGTCTGGGTTAGGTCTGGGTTATGCCCGCATCTGGCTCATGATTTTGCCTTCTTCGCATACTTGTTGGCCAGATCCTGGGTATTTTCCGTGTTTGAATCACGTAGTAATGTGGTAACACACTGAAGCAGTCAATTAAACCTGGTTTCGATCAATATTTTAGAGGATAACACCGGTTAGGTCTGGGTTAGGTCTGGGTTATGCCCGCATCTGGCTCATGATTTTGCCTTCTTCGCATACTTGTTGGCCAGATCCTGGGTATTTTCCGTGTTTGAATCACGTAGTAATGTGGTAACACACTGAAGCAGTCTATTAAACCTGGTTTCGATCAATATTTTAGAGGATAACACCGGTTAGGTCTGGGTTAGGACTGGGATTTGCGCGCATCTGGCTTATACTTTCGCCATTTTCGCAAACATGTTGGCCAGATCCTGGGTATTTTCCGTGTTTGAATCACGTAGTAATGTGGTAACACACTGAAGCAGTCAACTAAACCAGGTTTCGATCAATAATTCAGAGGATAACACCGGTTAGGTCTGGGTTAGGTCTGGGTTATGCCCGCATCTGGCTCATGATTTTGCCTTCTTCGCATACTTGTTGGCCAGACCCGGGGTTTTTTTCGTGTTTGAAACATGTAGTAATGTGGTAACACACTGAAGCAGTCAATTAAACCTGGTTTCGATCAATATTTCAGAGGATAACACCGGTTAGGTCTGGGTTAGGTCTGGGTTATGCCCGCATCTGGCTCATGATTTTGTCTTCTTCGCATACTTGTTGGCCAGATCCTGGGTTTTTTTCGTGTTTGAATCACGTAGTAATGTGGTAATACACTGAAGCAGTCAATTAAACCTGGTTTCGATCAATATTTTAGAGGATAACACCGGTTAGGTCTGGGTTAGGTCCGGGTTATGCCCGCATCTGGCTCTTGATTTTGCCTTCTTCGCATACTTTTTTTTTTTTTTTTTTTTTTTTTTTTTGTCGTGGGGAAAATCTTCGAAAGACTCCCTCCCACCTCCTTGGGGAGAGGTGGGAGGAGTGTGTGGGATTCCCCGCGCCCGTACAACGACAGGCGCGGGACCTACCCACTAAAAACCCCACGGTGACCCTTCGGCACGCTTTGGGAGGATACCGGGAATCGCTCGAAGCATTCTTCCGGTATCCTCCCCGTGCCCGCGCTTTCGCGCCCATCCCCCGGGGGGACAATCGCTCCCCCCAGTAGACACACTGCCTCATAGCGGCGGGACGGGGCCACTCCATCCCGCCGCTATCCGTCCCGGGGCCGCGATTAGTGGCCTTCTTCGCATACTTGCTGGCCAGATCCTGGGTTTTTTTCGTGTTTGAATCACGTAGTAATGTGGTAACACACTGAAGCAGTCAATTAAACCTGGTTTCGATCAATATTTTAGAGGATAACACCGGTTAGGTCTGGGATAGGTCCGGGGTATGCCCGCATCTGGCTTATACTTTCGCCTTTTTCGCAAACTTGTTGGCTAGATCCTGGGTTTTTTTCCGGTTTGAATAACGCAGTAATGTGGTAACACACTGAAGCAGTCAATTAAACCTGGTTTCGATCAATATTTCAGACGATAACACCGGTTAGGTCTGGGTTAGGTCTGGGAAATGCGCGCATCTGGCTTATACTTTCGCCTTTTTCGCAAACTTGTTGGCCAGATCCTGGGTTTTTTTCGTGTTTGAATCACGTAGTAATGTGGCAATACACTGAAGCAGTCAATAAAACCTGGTTTCGATTAATATGTTAGAGGATAACACCGGTTAGGTCTGGGTTAGGTCTGGGATTTGCGCGCATCTGGCTTATACTTTCTCCTTTTTCGCAAACTTGTTGGCCAGATCCCGGGTATTTTCCGTGTTTGAATCACGTAGTAATGTGGTAACACACTGGAGCAGTCAATTAAACCTGGTTTCGATCAATATTTTAGAGGATAACACCGGTTAGGTCTGGGTTAGGTCTGGGTTATGCCCGCATCTGGCTCATGATTTTGCCTTCTTCGCATACTTGTTGGCCAGATCCTGGGTATTTTCCGTGTTTGAATCACGTAGTAATGTGGTAACACACTGAAGCAGTCAATTAAACCTGGTTTCGATCAATATTTTAGAGGATAACACCGGTTAGGTCTGGGTTAGGTCTGGGATTTGCGCGCATCTGGCTTATACTTTCGCCTTTTTCGCAAACTTGTTGGCCAGATCCCGGGTATTTTCCGTGTTTGAATCACGTAGTAATGTGGTAACACACTGAAGCAGTCAATTAAACCTGGTTTCGATCAATATTTCAGAGGATAACACCGGTTAGGTCTGGGTTATGCCCGCATCTGGCTCATGATTTTGCCTTCTTCGCATACTTGTTGGCCAGATCCTGGGTTTTTTTCGTGTTTGAATCATGTAGTAATGTGGTAACACACTGAAGCAGTCATTTAAACCTGGTTTCGATCAATATTTCGGAGGATAACACCGGTTAGGTCTGGGTTTTGCCCGCATCTGGCTCATGATTTTGCCTTATTCGCATACTTGTTGGCCAGATCCTGGGTTTTTTTCGTGGTTGAATCACGTAGTAATGTGGTAACACACTGAAGCAGTCAATTAAACCTGGTTTCGATTAATATTTTAGAGGATAACACCAGTTAGGTCTGGGTTAGGTCTGGGATTTGCGCGCATCTGGCTTATACTTTCGCCTTTTTCGCAAACTTGTTGGCCAGATCCCGGGTATTTTCCGTGTTTGAATCACGTAGTAATGTGGTAACACACTGAAACAGTCAATTAAACCTGGCTTCGATCAATATTTTAGAGGATAACACCGGTTAGGTCTGGGTTAGGTCTGGGTTATGCCCGCATCTGGCTCATGATTTTGCCTTCTTCGCATACTTGTTGGCCAGATCCTGGGTATTTTCCGTGTTTGAATCTCGTAGTAATGTGGTAACACACTGAAGCAGTCAATTAAACCTGGTTTCGATCAATATTTTAGAGGATAACACCGGTTAGGTCTGGGTTAGGTCTGGGATTTGCGCGCATCTGGCTTATACTTTCGCCTTTTTCGCAAACTTGTTGGCCAGATCCCGGGTATTTTCCGTGTTTGAATCACGTAGTAATGTGGTAACACACTGAAGCAGTCAATTAAACCTGGTTTCGATCAATATTTTAGAGGATAACACCGGTTAGGTCTGGGTTAGGTCTGGGTTATGCCCGCATCTGGCTCATGATTTTGCCTTCTTCGCATACTTGTTGTCCAGATCCTGGGTATTTTCCGTGTTTGAATCACGTAGTAATGTGGTAACACACTGAAGCAGTCAATTAACCTGGTTTCGATCAATATTTTAGAGGATAATACCGGTTAGGTCTGGGTTAGGTCTGGGATTTGCGCGCATCTGGCTTATACTTTCGCCTTTTTCGCAAACTTGTTGGCCAGATCCCGGGTATTTTCCGTGTTTGAATCACGCAGTAATGTGGTAACACACAGAAGCAGTCAATTAAACCTGGTTTCGATCAATATTTCAGAGGATAACACCGGTTAGGTCTGGGTTAGGTCCGGGATATGCCCGCATCTGGCTCATGATTTTGCCTTCTTCGCATACTTGTTGGCCAGATCCTTTTTTTTTTTTTTTTTTTTTTTTTGTCGTGGGGAAAATCTTCGAAAGACTCCCTCCCACCTCCTTGGGGAGAGGTGGGAGGGGTGTGTGGGATTCCCCGCGCCCGTACAACGACAGGCGCGGGACCTACCCACTAAAAACCCCACGGTGACCCTTCGGCACGCTTTGGGAGGATACCGGGAATCGCTCGAAGCATTCTTCCGGTATCCTCCCCGTGCCCGCGCTTTCGCGCCCATCCCCCGGGGGGACAATCAGTCCCCCCAGTAGACACACTGCCTCATAGCGGCGGGACGGGGCCACTCCATCCCGCCGCTATCCGTCCCGGGGCCGCGTTTAGTGGCGGCTGCGAGCCCCAACTCGCAACCGCCCGCGACCCCGTTTCCACCCCTCGGCGGCCGGGCGTTCATGGCCGCACCAGACCGCCGAGGGTGCCTCCCCTTGCGTCGGACCGGTAGGGGGAGGCACTCCTACCCCCAACCGGTCCGACCCGGCGCCGCCTGGCGGGAGGAGGGTCCCCTCAGGACCCCCCTCCCAGCCTAGGTCATCCGCCACGCCGAGGCGGCCGCCCGCGACGCCTCGCGACCGGGCGACGACCTCGGGCCACCGCACGAGCGCGCGCTTCAGCACGCCGCTGAAGCTCGCGCTCCCTCCCCGCGGCCTCCTTCTGCAACATTACGTTCTCGCAGAAGGAGGCCACGGCCCTCCACTTCTCCTCGCTGCCGAGCATGGCGCGCACCACGCCCGGCAGCGAGACATCCCGCCCGACGACGCCGACCAGGACACGGCGCTCCCCCTCCCACGCGGGGCATACCTCCAGGGTATGATCCGCCGTGTCCTGCTCAGCGTCGCAGTGGCAGCAACGCGCCGTCGGCTCCTTCCCTATCCGGCACAGGTATCTTCCGAAGCTGCCATGCCCGGAAAATACCTGTGCCAGCCGGTAGGTGAGGCTGCCATGGCCTCTGTCCAGCCACTCCTTCAGGAGTGGCCGAACAGCCCCGACAGTCCGGTGCCCCGCGGTTGGCAGAGCCAGCCGCTCCTGCCACGCGAGCAACACGGACTGCCGGGCCTGGCGCTTCAAATCGCCCCAAGCAGGTTCCTGCCCGCCCGGGACCGCCCCCACCCCCGCGCGACGGTCGACGCGTCGCCGGTACATCACCGCGTGCGACCGCGCGAGCAGGTCCATGGGCGGCATCCCCGCTAGAACCGTCGCCGCCTCATGTGACATGGTCCGATACCCGCGGACGACCCTGAGCGCCATGCGCCTCTGCACCCGACGCAGCATAGTCATGCTGCGCCGGGAGGCAGCCAGGTCGTCCGCCCAGACGGGGGCCCCGTATAGGGCCACCGACTGGACCATTGCCACATAGAGGCGACGAACTCGTCCCGCCGGGCCCCCCAGGTTGGGCAGGATCCGGCCCAGAGCCGCAACCATCCTTTCCAACCGGGGGACCAGGCAGCGGAAATGCTTCTCGAAACGCCAGTGGCTATCGAGTATCAGCCCTAGATACCTGATCTGGGGCTTCACCTCGATGTCAGCCCCACCCACCCGAATCAGAGGGGGTGGCGGATCCTGCCGAAGTGAATGAAACGCAATCACCTCGGTCTTATGGACCGCCACCGTCATCCCCATCCCCCTGATCCGGTCGACGACGCGTTGCGACCCCTCCTCCGCGCGACGCATGGCCCTCCCCCAGTGCGCCCCGACGGCCAGCACCAGTGTGTCATCCGCATAACACACCGTGCTGACGCCGTCGGGGAGGCCGGCCCGCAACACCGAGTCGTACGTGATGTTCCACAGGAGTGGCCCGAGGACCGACCCCTGCGGAACACCGCAGTACACCTCCCTCCGCATATCACCATCCCGGCCCGGATACTCGATCCACCTGCCGCGGAGATAATCCCCGACGACCGCCCTGAGACAAGGGGGGACTCGATGATATTCGAGTCCCCTCCTTATCTCTTCCCAGGGGAGGGTGTTAAAGGCATTGGCAATATCCAAGGATATTGCCAATGCCACCCCTCCCCGGGAGACGGCCGCCTCCGAGAGGGCCCTCACACGACCTATCGCGTCGATAGTCGATCGGCCCCCCCGGAAACCGAACTGGCAGTCGGCCAGACCGGGATCACCCCGCGACAGGTGCTCGACGAGGCGGGCAGCAATCACACGCTCGAAGAGCTTGCCCACCTCGTCGAGGAGACAAATGGGCCGGTATGCGGAGGGAGACTCCGCGGGCCGACCCTCCTTCCGGAGGAGGACCATCCTCGCCACCTTCCAACTGGGGGGGAATCGCCCGTCCCTCAGGCAGCGGTCGAACAACCGCCTGAGGTCGGCTCCAAGGACGCCCTGGGTCAAGACCCAAACCCGGCCGGGCACACCATCCGGACCCGGGGCCGTGTTACGAACCCCGAGCCGTCTGATGGCCGCTGCCAGCTCCTCCTGCGTGACCCCCAGCTCGGCCGTCCACTCCACTGGGACAGCCGCCGCCGCCGGAGGACGCGGTCCCCTCTCCCCAATTGGGAAGAGTGTATTGACCACGTCCTCCAGCAGCCGGGGGTCAAGACCCTCGGTGACGGGGGGCGCCCACGGGCGGAGCTTATTCAGCACCACCCTATATGGGCGCCCCCATGGATCGTCATCAAGGGTCTGGAGGAGCTCCTTCCATGCCTGGGTCTTGGCCCGTTTGATGGCGACCTGCAGAGCAACCCGCGCCACGCGGTATGCTCCATACAGGTCATCAGCTGCCCTCGCTCGCGCCACGCCGTCGCCTGTACGTTGACGACGGCGCGCGCGGGTGTACTGGCGTCGGGCGCGGACAGTCGCGACTCGCAACTCCGCGATCGCGTCCGACCACCAGTACACCGCCCGGCGAGGAGAAGCCCGCCCGACCCGAGGCATCGCTGCGTCGCAAATACCCGCGACCAATGCTCCGAGCCGGGCGACCTCCTCCTCTATGCTCGGCAACTCGGCCGCTCCCTGCGGCCAAGTTGCAGCGAGGGCAGCTGCCATCAGGGCGTCCTTGTCCAGGCGCCGAAGCGCCCAGCGGTGTGGTGGGGCGCCACGCAGGCGGCCGTGTCGGGATGCACTCGCGGCGGCAGAGACCTCCATCCGAATGTACCGGTGATCGGAGAGTGTCTCTGCCCCCGCGACCACGTGCCAACCCGACACCATGCGCACGGCGTTGGGGGTCGCGAATCCAACATCCACGATGGACCCCCCATATCGCCGCACGCATGTGTGCTCCGACCCCCGGTTCAATACCCGGAGGTCGAGCCCCGCCGCCCAATCGCCCAGGATCCCGCCGCGAACGGAGGTCCTGGGGGATCCCCAAGCCACCGACTTGGCATTAAAATCCCCCAGGACCAGCACCGGCCGGGCCGCGTAGCGCTGCACGCATGCCGCGACCTCGGCCAAGTACAGCTCGAACGCAGCGTGACCGCTACGGGGCGAAATGTAGCACCCCACCACAGCGACTCCCCCCCAGTCCACGGCGACGAATCCCCGACCGCGCTCCAACAAGGAGAACGGTGGGGACCCGTCGCCCCCTCCCCATACCGTCGCCACCAAGCCGTCCGCGTCGCCCACCCAATGAGGGTGATCAGGGACGCGGTACGGCTCGGCGGCGACCGCCAGGCCAACCCCCCACTCCGCGAGGACTTGGGACATCAAGTCCTGTGCCGCGCGGCAGTGGTTGAGGTTGGCCTGGAGGAGGAGGCGGGGCGGCATTAATTAATGGCCGCGCCAGCCTCCTCCCGGCCGTCCGTCCCCGTAGCACCGTCCACCTCCATGGAGGACGATGCCACCGCCCTCGGCACCGGAGCCGGTGCAGCCCGCCTCTTCCTCTCCTTCCGGGAGGGGGGGGAGCACTTCTTGCTCCCCACCCTGTGATCGGCTGGCCTCCCCATGTCCGCACACAGCGGGCAGTGGGGGGCCGCCGAGCACTGGCTCGCACGGTGCTCTTTGGCACCGCAGCGGTAACACTGACCGCTGCGGTCCACCGGCGAGGTGCACCACTGCCTCACGTGCCCCAATTCGAGGCAGCGGTGACACTGGAGCGGGCGCGGCGCGAGGATTTCCACTCGCGCCGAAACCCACCCCACCAACACCCTCCCGGATTCCGCCACCTTACGGGCGGCGGAGAGGGGGCACCGGGCCCACACCGACCCGAGGCCGGAGGGCGACCTGCGGATCTCTCCGATCCGCAGGTCCTCCACAGGACAGTCCCCCGCCCTCGCAAGGGCACGGGACACATCCTGTGCGCTGACCGAGTCGTCCAGCCCACAAACGCGCATCTCCGTGCGCTTCGTGGGCCGGGCGACCCGGACACCTCGCTCGCCCAGCTGCTCCCGGAGCCTCTGGGCGAGACGATCCGCCTTTGCGCCGCCTTCTGCACCGGGGATCTCCAGCAAGAGACCCCCGGTCACGGCCCTCTTCGCCCTCACGGAGGCGATGCCCAGCTCTTCCAGGGAGATATTCTCCCTGGCGAGCCGCATCGCCTCCGCGAGGGTCAGGTCGCCCCCCTGCGCAACGGTCAGCGTCACCGCTGCCGTTTTTGGGGGACGACCTGGTCGTGCCTTCCCGACCTTCGCGGCCTTTACCTTGGCCGCCGGCGGCGGAGGCGGAGGCTGCGGTTGCGAGGCCTTCCTCGCCGCCCGCTTCGCCTTCCGCCCCACCACCTCACTCCACGCCACCCCCCCTTGGGAGGGTGCCGTGGAGGACGCGACCACCGCGACCACGGGTACACCACCCCCCTTGGGGGACACGACCCGGGGCCCTGGTGCCGCAACGCTGGGCGGAGCCTTCACTCCGCCCTTCTTTGCCTTCCCCGACTGTACCGGAACAGGTCGGGGAGGCACCGCCTTCCTGCTGACCGCTCTTCCGGCGAGGAGCTCCTCCCGGAAGGCGGCCAGCTTGCCATCAATCATGTCCCCAATCCTCCTCAGAAGATCGTCTTCTGAGGAGGACGGGGACTTCTTCACGGGCGGAGTGCGGGTGGAGGGGCCCGCGGTGCCCCGCACCACTGCCGCCGCACCCCGCTTATTTACCTCCGCCGAGGGACGCGGCGGTGGAGGAGGAGGGAGGATGGGAGGGAGGGCCGCGCTGTTCCACAGCGCCTCTGCCCTCCTCCTCCCCTGTCGCTCCTCCTCCAACAGGAGCTGCAGACGGGCGTTCCGCCCTCTGAGCTCCCGCGCCGCCTCCCTCATTTCCTCCGCCGCGGCCTTCAGGGCCTCCGCGCCACCGCTTTTCTGCCCCTTAAAGGCGCAGGCAGCGGCGACTTTCTCCACCCGCCTCAGGGACGAGGAGATCCTCTCCGATATCTCCTCGGTCACCTCGTCCCTGAGGCAACTCAGCCTCACCGACGGGCTCATCGCCCCGCCCACCTCGACGACGGCCTGCCCCGTCCTCTTCCTCTTAGAGCCTATGTGGCTCGTGCTGGAGGAGAAGGACGAGACCGACGCCGTCTCGTCGTCCTCCTCCACCCTCCACGAAGCCGGACCTGGCGCTGAGTGGGGCGCGAGCGCCGCCACCCTAACCCCAACCCCGTCTCCGTCCTCCCCAACCGACAAAACCCGCCCCATCCCCATTTTGTTTTCTGTGTCCATAATAGTCCCACGAGATGGTCGGAAATAAAGGTCCACCCGGGCAGAGCCGCCTTACCCGGGTAAGCCTAATACTCCGGGGGTTCGGCAGGTTCCCCGGAGGTAGTCGCTTGGGATTGGGCCTTCTCCCCCAACCATGCATCCCATCGCCGCGCACCATAGCTTAGGATTGGAGGGCGATTTTATAGAGTCGCCATACTCGTGGCCCAGGCGGTTAAGCCAAGACCCCCGTTCCTCCTGCCGTCACGTACCATTCACAAAACCAATAGGGAATTGTGAATGGGTCGTTGTGACGACCAACAGGAGGCTTACGGTGTGTGTATGACTCGGGTACCCCGGGTTCGTTAAGCCCGTACTGCAGCTGAAAGGCTGGCAGCCCCTGAGGGGTTGGCCAGATCCTGGGTTTTTTTCGTGGTTGAATCACGTAGTAATGTGGTAACACACTGAAGCAGTCAATTAAACCTGGTTTCGATCAATATTTTAGAGGATAACGCCGGTTAGGTCTGGGTTAGGTCTGGGAAATGCGCGCATCTGGCTTATACTTTCGCCTTCTTCGCATACTTGTTGGTCAGATCCTGGGTTTTTTTCGTGTTTGAATCACGTAGGAATGTGGTAACACACTGAAGCAGTCAATTAAACCTGGCTTCGATCAATATTTTAGAGGATAACACCGGTTAGGTCTGGGTTAGGTCCGGGATATGCCCGCATCTGGCTCATGATTTTGCCTTCTTCGCATACTTGTTGGCCAGATCCTGGGTTTTTTTCGTGTTTGAATCACGTAGTAATGTGGTAACACACTGAAGCTGTCAATTAAACCTGGTTTCGATCAATATTTTAGAGGATAACACCGGTTAGGTCTGGGTTAGGTCTGGGTTATGCCCGCATCTGGCTCATGATTTTGCCTTCTTCGCATACTTGTTGGCCATATCCTGGGTATTTTCCGTGTTTGAATCACGTAGTAATGTGGTAACACACTGAAACAGTCTATTAAACCTGGTTTCGATCAATATTTTAGAGGATAACACCGGTTAGGTCTGGGTTAGGTCTGGGATTTGCGCGCATCTGGCTTATACTTTCGCCATTTTCGCAAACATGTTGGCCAGATCCTGGGTATTTTCCGTGTTTGAATCACGTAGTAATGTGGTAACACACTGAAGCAGTCAATTAAACCTGGTTTCGATCAATATTTCAGAGGATAACACCGGTTAGGTCTGGGTTAGGTCTGGGTTATGCCCGCATCTGGCTCATGATTTTGCCTTCTTCGCATACTTGTTGGCCAGATCCTGGGTATTTTCCGTGTTTGAATCACGTAGTAATGTGGTAACACACTGAAGCAGTCTATTAAACCTGGTTTCGATCAATATTTTAGAGGATAACACCGGTTAGGTCTGGGTTAGGTCTGGGATTTGCGCGCATCTGGCTTATACTTTCGCCATTTTCGCAAACATGTTGGCCAGATCCTGGGTATTTTCCGTGTTTGAATCACGTAGTAATGTGGTAACACACTGAAGCAGTCAATTAAACCTGGTTTCGATCAATATTTCAGAGGATAACACCGGTTAGGTCTGGGTTAGGTCTGGGTTATGCCCGCATCTGGCTCATGATTTTGCCTTCTTCGCATACTTGTTGGCCAGACCCCGGGTTTTTTTCGTGTTTGAATCATGTAGTAATGTGGTAACACACTGAAGCAGTCAATTAAACCTGGTTTCGATCAATATTTCAGAGGATAACACCGGTTAGGTCTGGGTTAGGTCTGGGTTATGCCCGCATCTGGCTCATGATTTTGCCTTCTTCGCATACTTGTTGGCCAGATCCTGGGTTTTTTTCGTGTTTGAATCACGTAGTAATGTGGTAATACACTGAAGCAGTCAATTAAACCTGGTTTCGATCAATATTTTAGAGGATAACACCGGTTAGGTCTGGGTTAGGTCTGGGTTATGCCCGCATCTGGCTCATGATTTTGCCTTCTTCGCATACTTGCTGGCCAAATCCTGGGTTTTTTTCGTGTTTGAATCACGTAGTAATGTGGTAACACACTGAAGCAGTCAATTAAACCTGGTTTCGATCAATATTTTAGAGGATAACACCGGTTAGGTCTGGGATAGGTCCGGGATATGCCCGCATCTGGCTTATACTTTCGCCTTTTTCGCAAACTTGTTGGCCAGATCCTGGGTATTTTCCGTGTTTGAATCACGTAGTAATGTGGTAACACACTGAAGCAGTCTATTAAACCTGGTTTCGATCAATATTTTAGAGGATAACACCGGTTAGGTCTGGGTTAGGTCTGGGATTTGCGCGCATCTGGCTTATACTTTCGCCATTTTCGCAAACATGTTGGCCAGATCCTGGGTATTTTCCGTGTTTGAATCACGTAGTAATGTGGTAACACACTGAAGCAGTCAATTAAACCTGGTTTCGATCAATATTTCAGAGGATAACACCGGTTAGGTCTGGGTTAGGTCTGGGTTATGCCCGCATCTGGCTCATGATTTTGCCATCTTCGCATACTTGTTGGCCAGACCCCGGGTTTTTTTCGTGTTTGAATCATGTAGTAATGTGGTAACACACTGAAGCAGTCAATTAAACCTGGTTTCGATCAATATTTCAGAGGATAACACCGGTTAGGTCTGGGTTAGGTCTGGGTTATGCCCGCATCTGGCTCATGATTTTGCCTTCTTCGCATACTTGTTGGCCAGATCCTGGGTTTTTTTCGTGTTTGAATCACGTAGTAATGTGGTAATACACTGAAGCAGTCAATTAAACCTGGTTTCGATCAATATTTTAGAGGATAACACCGGTTAGGTCTGGGTTAGGTCTGGGTTATGCCCGCATCTGGCTCATGATTTTGCCTTCTTCGCATACTTGCTGGCCAGATCCTGGGTTTTTTTCGTGTTTGAATCACGTAGTAATGTGGTAACACACTGAAGCAGTCAATTAAACCTGGTTTCGATCAATATTTTAGAGGATAACACCGGTTAGGTCTGGGATAGGTCCGGGATATGCCCGCATCTGGCTTATACTTTCGCCTTTTTCGCAAACTTGTTGGCTAGATCCTGGGTTTTTTTCCGGTTTGAATAACGCAGTAATGTGGTACCACACTGAAGCAGTCAATTAAACCTGGTTTCGATCAATATTTCAGACGATAACACCGGTTAGGTCTGGGTTAGGTCTGGGAAATGCGCGCATCTGGCTTATACTTTCGCCTTTTTCGCAAACTTGTTGGCCAGATCCTGGGTTTTTTTCGTGTTTGAATCACGTAGTAATGTGGTAATACACTGAAGCAGTCAATAAAACCTGGTTTCGATTAATATTTTAGAGGATAACACCGGTTAGGTCTGGGTTAGGTCTGGGATTTGCGCGCATCTGGCTTATACTTTCGCCTTTTTCGCAAACTTGTTGGCCAGATCCCGGGTATTTTCCGTGTTTGAATCACGTAGTAATGTGGTAACACACTGAAGCAGTCAATTAAACCTGGTTTCGATCAATATTTTAGAGGATAACACCGGTTAGGTCTGGGTTAGGTCTGGGTTATGCCCGCATCTGGCTCATGATTTTGCCTTCTTCGCATACTTGTTGGCCAGATCCTGGGTATTTTCCGTGTTTGAATCACGTAGTAATGTGGTAACACACTGAAGCAGTCAATTAAACCTGGTTTCGATCAATATTTTAGAGGATAACACCGGTTAGGTCTGGGATAGGTCCGGGATATGCCCGCATCTGGCTTATACTTTGGCCTTTTTCGCAAACTTGTTGGCTAGATCCTGGGTTTTTTTCCGGTTTGAATAACGCAGTAATGTGGTAACACACTGAAGCAGTCAATTAAACCTGGTTTCGATCAATATTTCAGACGATAACACCGGTTAGGTCTGGGTTAGGTCTGGGAAATGCGCGCATCTGGCTCATACTTTCGCCTTTTTCGCAAACTTGTTGGCCAGATCCCGGGTATTTTCCGTGTTTGAATCACGTAGTAATGTGGTAACACACTGAAGCAGTCAATTAAACCTGGTTTCGATCAATATTTCAGAGGATAACACCGGTTAGGTCTGGGTTATGCCCGCATCTGGCTCATGATTTTGCCTTCTTCGCATACTTGTTGGCCAGATCCTGGGTTTTTTTCGTGTTTGAATCATGTAGTAATGTGGTAACACACTGAAGCAGTCATTTAAACCTGGTTTCGATCAATATTTCAGAGGATAACACCGGTTAGGTCTGGGTTTTGCCCGCATCTGGCTCATGATTTTGCCTTCTTCGCATACTTGTCGGCCAGATCCTGGGTTTTTTTCGTGGTTGAATCACGTAGTAATGTGGTAACACACTGAAGCAGTCAATTAAACCTGGTTTCGATTAATATTTTAGAGGATAACACCGGTTAGGTCTGGGTTAGGTCTGGGATTTGCGCGCATCTGGCTTATACTTTCGCCTTTTTCGCAAACTTGTTGGCCAGATCCCGGGTATTTTCCGTGTTTGAATCACGTAGTAATGTGGTAACACACTGAAACAGTCAATTAAACCTGGTTTCGATCAATATTTTAGAGGATAACACCGGTTAGGTCTGGGTTAGGTCTGGGTTATGCCCGCATCTGGCTCATGATTTTGCCTTCTTCGCATACTTGTTGGCCAGATCCTGGGTATTTTCCGTGTTTGAATCTCGTAGTAATGTGGTAACACACTGAAGCAGTCAATTAAACCTGGTTTCGATCAATATTTTAGAGGATAACACCGGTTAGGTCTGGGTTAGGTCTGGGTTTTGCCCGCATCTGGCTCATGATTTTGCCTTCTTCGCATACTTGTTGGCCAGATCCTGGGTTTTTTTCGTGGTTGAATCACGTAGTAATGTGGTAACACACTGAAGCAGTCAATTAAACCTGGTTTCGATCAATATTTTAGAGGATAACACCGGTTAGGTCTGGGTTAGGTCTGGGATTTGCGCGCATCTGGCTTATACTTTCGCCTTTTTCGCAAACTTGTTGGCCAGATCCCTGGTATTTTCCGTGTTTGAATCACGTAGTAATGTGGTAACACACTGAAGCAGTCAATTAAACCTGGTTTCGATCAATATTTCAGAGGATAACACCGGTTAGGTCAGGGTTAGGTCTGGGTTATGCCCGCATCTGGCTCATGATTTTGCCTTCTTCGCATACTTGTTGGCCAGATCCTGGGTATTTTCCGTGTTTGAATCACGTAGTAATGTGGTAACACACAGAAGCAGTCAATTAAACCTGGTTTCGATCAATATTTCACAGGATAACACCGGTTAGGTCTGGGTTAGGTCCGGGATATGCCCGCATCTGGCTCATGATTTTGCCTTCTTCGCATACTTGTTGGCCAGATCCTGGGTTTTTTTCGTGGTTGAATCACGTAGTAATGTGGTAACACACTGAAGCAGTCAATTAAACCTGGTTTCGATCAATATTTTAGAGGATAACGCCGGTTAGGTCTGGGTTAGGTCTGGGAAATGCGCGCATCTGGCTTATACTTTCGCCTTCTTCGCATACTTGTTGGCCAGATCCCTGGTATTTTCCGTGTTTGAATCACGTAGTAATGTGGTAACACACTGAAGCAGTCAATTAAACCTGGTTTCGATCAATATTTTAGAGGATAACGCCGGTTAGGTCTGGGTTAGGTCTGGGAAATGCGCGCATCTGGCTTATACTTTCGCCTTCTTCGCATACTTGTTGGCCAGATCCTGGGTTTTTTTCGTGTTTGAATCACGTAGTAATGTGGTAACACACTGAAGCTGTCAATTAAACCTGGTTTCGATCAATATTTTAGAGGATAACACCGGTTAGGTCTGGGATAGGTCCGGGATATGCCCGCATCTGGCTCATGATTTTGCCTTCTTCGCATACTTGTTGGCCAGATCCTGGGTTTTTTTCGTGTTTGAATCACGTAGTAATGTGGTAACACACTGAAGCTGTCAATTAAACCTGGTTTCGATCAATATTTTAGAGGATAACACCGGTTAGGTCTGGGTTAGGTCTGGGTAATGCCCCCATCTGGCTCATGATTTTGCCTTCTTCGCATACTTGTTGGCCAGATCCTGGGTATTTTCCGTGTTTGAATCACGTAGTAATGTGGTAACACACTGAAGCAGTCTATTAAACCTGGTTTCGATCAATATTTTAGAGGATAACACCGGTTAGGTCTGGGTTAGGTCTGGGATTTGCGCGCATCTGGCTTATACTTTCGCCATTTTCGCAAACATGTTGGCCAGATCCTGGGTATTTTCCGTGTTTGAATCACGTAGTAATGTGGTAACACACTGAAGCAGTCAATTAAACCTGGTTTCGATCAATATTTCAGAGGATAACACCGGTTAGGTCTGGGTTAGGTCTGGGTTATGCCCGCATCTGGCTCATGATTTTGCCTTCTTCGCATACTTGCTGGCCAGATCCTGGGTTTTTTTCGTGTTTGAATCACGTAGTAATGTGGTAACACACTGAAGCAGTCAATTAAACCTGGTTTCGATCAATATTTTGGAGGATAACACCGGTTAGGTCTGGGATAGGTCCGGGATATGCCCGCATCTGGCTTATACTTTCGCCTTTTTCGCAAACTTGTTGGCTAGATCCTGGGTTTTTTTCCGGTTTGAATAACGCAGTAATGTGGTACCACACTGAAGCAGTCAATTAAACCTGGTTTCGATCAATATTTCAGACGATAACACCGGTTAGGTCTGGGTTAGGTCTGGGAAATGCGCGCATCTGGCATATACTTTCGCCTTTTTCGCAAACTTGTTGGCCAGATCCTGGGTTTTTTTCGTGTTTGAATCACGTAGTAATGTGGTAATACACTGAAGCAGTCAATAAAACCTGGTTTCGATTAATATTTTAGAGGATAACACCGGTTAGGTCTGGGTTAGGTCTGGGATTTGCGCGCATCTGGCTTATACTTTCGCCTTTTTCGCAAACTTGTTGGCCAGATCCCGGGTATTTTCCGTGTTTGAATCACGTAGTAATGTGGTAACACACTGAAGCAGTCAATTAAACCTGGTTTCGATCAATATTTTAGAGGATAACACCGGTTAGGTCTGGGTTAGGTCTGGGTTATGCCCGCATCTGGCTCATGATTTTGCCTTCTTCGCATACTTGTTGGCCAGATCCTGGGTATTTTCCGTGTTTGAATCACGTAGTAATGTGGTAACACACTGAAGCAGTCAATTAAACCTGGTTTCGATCAATATTTTAGAGGATAACACCGGTTAGGTCTGGGTTAGGTCTGGGTTATGCCCGCATCTGGCTCATGATTTTGCCTTCTTCGCATACTTGTTGGCCAGATCCTGGGTATTTTCCGTGTTTGAATCACGTAGTAATGTGGTAACACACTGAAGCAGTCTATTAAACCTGGTTTCGATCAATATTTTAGAGGATAACACCGGTTAGGACTGGGTTAGGTCTGGGATTTGCGCGCATCTGGCTTATACTTTCGCCTTTTTCGCAAACTTGTTGGCCAGATCCCGGGTATTTTCCGTGTTTGAATCACGTAGTAATGTGGTAACACACTGAAGCAGTCAATTAAACCTGGTTTCGATCAATATTTCAGAGGATAACACCGGTTAGGTCTGGGTTAGGTCCGGGATATGCCCGCATCTGGCTCATGATTTTGCCTTCTTCGCATACTTGTTGGCCAGATCCTGGGTTTTTTTCGTGGTTGAATCACGTAGTAATGTGGTAACACACTGAAGCAGTCAATTAAACCTCGTTTCGATCAATATTTTAGAGGATAACGCCGGTTAGGTCTGGGTTAGGTCTGGGAAATGCGCGCATCTGGCTTATACTTTCGCCTTCTTCGCATACTTGTTGGTCAGATCCTGGGTTTTTTTCGTGTTTGAATCACGTAGGAATGTGGTAACACACTGAAGCAGTCAATTAAACCTGGCTTCGATCAATATTTTAGAGGATAACACCGGTTAGGTCTGGGTTAGGTCCGGGATATGCCCGCATCTGGCTCATGATTTTGCCTTCTTCGCATACTTGTTGGCCAGATCCTGGGTTTTTTTCGTGTTTGAATCACGTAGTAATGTGGTAACACACTGAAGCTGTCAATTAAACCTGGTTTCGATCAATATTTTAGAGGATAACACCGGTTAGGTCTGGGTTAGGTCTGGGTTATGCCCGCATCTGGCTTGTACTTTCGCCTTTTTCGCAAACTTGTTGGCTAGATCCTGGGTTTTTTTCCGGTTTGAATAACGCAGTAATGTGGTACCACACTGAAGCAGTCAATTAAACCTGGTTTCGATCAATATTTCAGACGATAACACCGGTTAGGTCTGGGTTAGGTCTGGGAAATGCGCGCATCTGGCTTATACTTTCGCCTTTTTCGCAAACTTGTTGGCCAGATCCTGGGTTTTTTTCGTGTTTGAATCACGTAGTAATGTGGTAATACACTGAAGCAGTCAATAAAACCTGGTTTCGATTAATATTTTAGAGGATAACACCGGTTAGGTCTGGGTTAGGTCTGGGTTATGCCCGCATCTGGCTCATGATTTTGCCTTTTTCGCAAACTTGTTGGCCAGATCCCGGGTATTTTCCGTGTTTGAATCACGTAGTAATGTGGTAACACACTGAAGCAGTCAATTAAACCTGGTTTCGATCAATATTTTAGAGGATAACACCGGTTAGGTCTGGGTTAGGTCTGGGTTATGCCCGCATCTGGCTCATGATTTTGCCTTCTTCGCATACTTGTTGGCCAGATCCTGGGTATTTTCCGTGTTTGAATCACGTAGTAATGTGGTAACACACTGAAGCAGTCAATTAAACCTGGTTTCGATCAATATTTTAGAGGATAACACCGGTTAGGTCTGGGTTAGGTCTGGGTTATGCCCGCATCTGGCTCATGATTTTGCCTTCTTCGCATACTTGTTGGCCAGATCCTGGGTATTTTCCGTGTTTGAATCACGTAGTAATGTGGTAACACACTGAAGCAGTCTATTAAACCTGGTTTCGATCAATATTTTAGAGGATAACACCGGTTAGGTCTGGGTTAGGTCTGGGATTTGCGCGCATCTGGCTTATACTTTCGCCTTTTTCGCAAACTTGTTGGCCAGATCCCGGGTATTTTCCGTGTTTGAATCACGTAGTAATGTGGTAACACACTGAAGCAGTCAATTAAACCTGGTTTCGATCAATATTTCAGAGGATAACACCGGTTAGGTCTGGGTTAGGTCCGGGATATGCCCGCATCTGGCTCATGATTTTGCCTTCTTCGCATACTTGTTGGCCAGATCCTGGGTTTTTTTCGTGGTTGAATCACGTAGTAATGTGGTAACACACTGAAGCAGTCAATTAAACCTCGTTTCGATCAATATTTTAGAGGATAACGCCGGTTAGGTCTGGGTTAGGTCTGGGAAATGCGCGCATCTGGCTTATACTTTCGCCTTCTTCGCATACTTGTTGGTCAGATCCTGGGTTTTTTTCGTGTTTGAATCACGTAGGAATGTGGTAACACACTGAAGCAGTCAATTAAACCTGGCTTCGATCAATATTTTAGAGGATAACACCGGTTAGGTCTGGGTTAGGTCCGGGATATGCCCGCATCTGGCTCATGATTTTGCCTTCTTCGCATACTTGTTGGCCAGATCCTGGGTTTTTTTCGTGTTTGAATCACGTAGTAATGTGGTAACACACTGAAGCTGTCAATTAAACCTGGTTTCGATCAATATTTTAGAGGATAAGACCGGTTAGGTCTGGGTTAGGTCTGGGTTATGCCCGCATCTGGCTTGTACTTTCGCCTTTTTCGCAAACTTGTTGGCTAGATCCTGGGTTTTTTCCGGTTTGAATAACGCATTAATGTGGTAACACACTGAAGCAGTCAATTAAACCTGGTTTCGATCAATATTTTAGAGGATAACACCGGTTAGGTCTGGGATAGGTCCGGGATATGCCCGCATCTGGCTTGTACTTTCGCCTTTTTCGCAAACTTGTTGGCCAGATCCCGGGTATTTTCCGTGTTTGAATCACGTAGTAATGTGGTAACACACTGAAGCAGTCAATTAAACCTGGTTTCGATCAATATTTTAGAGGATAACACCGGTTAGGTCTGGGTTAGGTCTGGGTTATGCCCGCATCTGGCTCATGATTTTGCCTTCTTCGCATACTTGTTGGCCAGATCCTGGGTATTTTCCGTGTTTGAATCACGTAGTAATGTGGTAACACACTGAACCAGTCAATTAAACCTGGTTTCGATCAATATTTTAGAGGATAACACCGGTTAGGTCTGGGTTAGGTCTGGGTTATGCCCGCATCTGGCTCATGATTTTGCCTTCTTCGCATACTTGTTGGCCAGATCCTGGGTATTTTCCGTGTTTGAATCACGTAGTAATGTGGTAACACACTGAAGCAGTCTATTAAACCTGGTTTCGATCAATATTTTAGAGGATAACACCGGTTAGGTCTGGGTTAGGTCTGGGATTTGCGCGCATCTGGCTTATACTTTCGCCTTTTTCGCAAACTTGTTGGCCAGATCCCGGGTATTTTCCGTGTTTGAATCACGTAGTAATGTGGTAACACACTGAAGCAGTCAATTAAACCTGGTTTCGATCAATATTTCAGAGGATAACACCGGTTAGGTCTGGGTTAGGTCCGGGATATGCCCGCATCTGGCTCATGATTTTGCCTTCTTCGCATACTTGTTGGCCAGATCCTGGGTTTTTTTCGTGGTTGAATCACGTAGTAATGTGGTAACACACTGAAGCAGTCAATTAAACCTCGTTTCGATCAATATTTTAGAGGATAACGCCGGTTAGGTCTGGGTTAGGTCTGGGAAATGCGCGCATCTGGCTTATACTTTCGCCTTCTTCGCATACTTGTTGGTCAGATCCTGGGTTTTTTTCGTGTTTGAATCACGTAGGAATGTGGTAACACACTGAAGCAGTCAATTAAACCTGGCTTCGATCAATATTTTAGAGGATAACACCGGTTAGGTCTGGGTTAGGTCCGGGATATGCCCGCATCTGGCTCATGATTTTGCCTTCTTCGCATACTTGTTGGCCAGATCCTGGGTTTTTTTCGTGTTTGAATCACGTAGTAATGTGGTAACACACTGAAGCTGTCAATTAAACTTGGTTTCGATCAATATTTTAGAGGATAACACCGGTTAGGTCTGGGTTAGGTCTGGGTTATGCCCGCATCTGGCTTGTACTTTCGCCTTTTTCGCAAACTTGTTGGCTAGATCCTGGGTTTTTTTCCGGTTTGAATAACGCAGTAATGTGGTAACACACTGAAGCAGTCAATTAAACCTGGTTTCGATCAATATTTTAGAGGATAACACCGGTTAGGTCTGGGATAGGTCCGGGATATGCCCGCATCTGGCTTGTACTTTCGCCTTTTTCGCAAACTTGTTGGCCAGATCCCGGGTATTTTCCGTGTTTGAATCACGTAGTAATGTGGTAACACACTGAAGCAGTCAATTAAACCTGGTTTCGATCAATATTTCAGAGGATAACACCGGTTAGGTCTGGGTTAGGTCTGGGTTATGCCCGCATCTGGCTCATGATTTTGCCTTCTTCGCATACTTGTTGGCCAGATCCTGGGTTTTTTTCGTGTTTGAATCATGTAGTAATGTGGTAACACACTGAAGCAGTCAATTAAACCTGGTTTCGATCAATATTTCAGAGGATAACACCGGTTAGGTCTGGGTTAGGTCTGGGTTTTGCCCGCATCTGGCTCATGATTTTGCCTTCTTCGCATACTTGTTGGCCAGATCCTGGGTTTTCTTCGTGGTTGAATCACGTAGTAATGTGGTAACACACTGAAGCAGTCAATTAAACCTGGTTTCGATCAATATTTTAGAGGATAACACCGGTTAGGTCTGGGTTAGGTCTGGGTTATGCCCGCATCTGGCTCATGATTTTGCCTTCTTCGCATACTTGTTGGCCAGATCCTGGGTATTTCCCGTGTTTGAATCACGTAGTAATGTGGTAACACACTGAAGCAGTCAATCAAAACTGGTTTTGATCAATATTTTAGAGGATAACACCGGTTAGGTCTGGGTTAGGTCTGGGATTTGCGCGCATCTGGCTTATACTTTCGCCATTTTCGCAAACATGTTGGCCAGATCCTGGGTATTTTCCGTGTTTGAATCACGTAGTAATGTGGTAACACACTGAAGCAGTCAATTAAACCTGGTTTCGATCAATATTTCAGAGGATAACACCGGTTAGGTCTGGGTTAGGTCTGGGTTATGCCCGCATCTGGCTCATGATTTTGCCTTCTTCGCATACTTGTTGGCCAGACCCTGGGTTTTTTTCGTGTTTGAATCATGTAGTAATGTGGTAACACTCTGATGCAGTCAATTAAACCTGGTTTCGATCAATATTTCAGAGGATAACACCGGTTAGGTCTGGGTTAGGTCTGGGTTATGCCCGCATCTGGCTCATGATTTTGCCTTCTTCGCATACTTGTTGGCCAGATCCTGGGTTTTTTTCGTGTTTGAATCACGTAGTAATGTGGTAATACACTGAAGCAGTGAATTAAACCTGGTTTCGATCAATATTTTAGAGGATAACACCGGTTAGGTCTGGGTTAGGTCTGGGTTATGCCCGCATCTGGCTTATGATTTTGCCTTCTTCGCATACTTGCTTGCCAGATCCTGGGTTTTTTTCGTGTTTGTATCACGTAGTAATGTGGTAACACACTGAAGCAGTCAATTAAACCTGGTTTCGATTAATATTTTAGAGGATAACACCGGTTAGGTCTGGGATAGGTCCGGGATATGCCCGCATCTGGCTTATACTTTCGCCTTTTTCGCAAACTTGTTGGCTAGATCCTGGGTTTTTTTCCGTTTTGGATAACGCAGTAATGTGGTACCACACTGAAGCAGTCAATTAAACCTGGTTTCGATCAATATTTCAGACGATAACACCGGTTAGGTCTGGGTTAGGTCTGGGATTTGCGCGCATCTGGCTTATACTTTCGCCTTTTTCGCAAACTTGTTGGCCAGATCCCGGGTATTTTCTGTGTTTGAATCACGTAGTAATGTGGTAACACACTGAAGCAGTCAATTAAACCTGGTTTCGATCAATATTTTAGAGGATAACACCGGTTAGGTCTGGGTTAGGTCTGGGAGTTGCGCGCATCTGGCTTATACTTTGGCCTTTTTCGCAAACTTGTTGGCCAGATCCCGGGTATTTTCCGTGTTTGAATCACGTAGTAATGTGGTAACACACTGAAGCAGTCAATTAAACCTGGTTTCGATCAATATTTCAGAGGATAACACCGGTTAGGTCTGGGTTATGCCCGCATCTGGCTCATGATTTTGCCTTCTTCGCATACTTGTTGGCCAGATCCTGGGTTTTTTTCGTGTTTGAATCATGTAGTAATGTGGTAACACACTGAAGCAGTCAATTAAACCTGGTTTGGATCAATATTTCAGAGGATAACACCGGTTAGGTCTGGGTTTTGCCCGCATCTGGCTCATGATTTTGCCTTCTTCGCATACTTGTTGGCCAGATCCTGGGTTTTTTTCGTGGTTGAATCACGTAGTAATGTGGTAACACACTGAAGCAGTCAATTAAACCTGGTTTCGATGAATATTTTAGAGGATAACACCGGTTAGGTCTGGGTTAGGTCTGGGATTTGCGCGCATCTGGCTTATACTTTCGCCTTTTTCGCAAACTTGTTGGCCAGATCCCGGGTATTTTCCGTGTTTGAATCACGTAGTAATGTGGTAACACACTGTAGCAGTCAATTAAACCTGGTTTCGATCAATATTTTAGCGGATAACACCGGTTAGGTCTGGGTTAGGTCTGGGTTATGCCCGCATCTGGCTTATACTTTCGCCTTCTTCGCATACTTGTTGGTCAGATCCTGGGTTTTTTTCGTGTTTGAATCACGTAGGAATGTGGTAACACACTGAAGCAGTCAATTAAACCTGGTTTCGATCAATATTTTAGAGGATAACACCGGTTAGGTCTGGGTTAGGTCTGGGATTTGCGCGCATCTGGCTTATACTTTCGCCTTTTTCGCAAACTTGTTGGCCAGATCCCGGGTATTTTCCGTGTTTGAATCACGCAGTAATGTGGTAACACACTGAAGCAGTCAATTAAACCTGGTTTCGATCAATATTTTAGAGGATAACACCGGTTAGGTCTGGGTTAGGTCTGGGTTATGCCCGCATCTGGCTCATGATTTTGCCTTCTTCGCATACTTGTTGGCCAGATCCTGGGTATTTTCCGTGTTTGAATCACGTAGTAATGTGGTAACACACTGAAGCAGTCAATTAACCTGGTTTCGATCAATATTTTAGAGGATAACACCGGTTAGGTCTGGGTTAGGTCTGGGATTTGCGCGCATCTGGCTTATACTTTCGCCTTTTTCGCAAACTTGTTGGCCAGATCCCGGGTATTTTCCGTGTTTGAATCACGTAGTAATGTGGTAACACACTGAAGCAGTCAATTAAACCTGGTTTCGATCAATATTTCAGAGGATAACACCGGTTAGGTCTGGGTTATGCCCGCATCTGGCTCATGATTTTGCCTTCTTCGCATACTTGTTGGCCAGATCCTGGGTTTTTTTCGTGTTTGAATCATGTAGTAATGTGGTAACACACTGAAGCAGTCAATTAAACCTGGTTTGGATCAATATTTCAGAGGATAACACCGGTTAGGTCTGGGTTTTGCCCGCATCTGGCTCATGATTTTGCCTTCTTCGCATACTTGTTGGCCAGATCCTGGGTTTTTTTCGTGGTTGAATCACGTAGTAATGTGGTAACACACTGAAGCAGTCAATTAAACCTGGTTTCGATGAATATTTTAGAGGATAACACCGGTTAGGTCTGGGTTAGGTCTGGGATTTGCGCGCATCTGGCTTATACTTTCGCCTTTTTCGCAAACTTGTTGGCCAGATCCCGGGTATTTTCCGTGTTTGAATCACGTAGTAATGTGGTAACACACTGTAGCAGTCAATTAAACCTGGTTTCGATCAATATTTTAGCGGATAACACCGGTTAGGTCTGGGTTAGGTCTGGGTTATGCCCGCATCTGGCTTATACTTTCGCCTTCTTCGCATACTTGTTGGTCAGATCCTGGGTTTTTTTCGTGTTTGAATCACGTAGGAATGTGGTAACACACTGAAGCAGTCAATTAAACCTGGTTTCGATCAATATTTTAGAGGATAACACCGGTTAGGTCTGGGTTAGGTCTGGGATTTGCGCGCATCTGGCTTATACTTTCGCCTTTTTCGCAAACTTGTTGGCCAGATCCCGGGTATTTTCCGTGTTTGAATCACGCAGTAATGTGGTAACACACTGAAGCAGTCAATTAAACCTGGTTTCGATCAATATTTTAGAGGATAACACCGGTTAGGTCTGGGTTAGGTCTGGGTTATGCCCGCATCTGGCTCATGATTTTGCCTTCTTCGCATACTTGTTGGCCAGATCCTGGGTATTTTCCGTGTTTGAATCACGTAGTAATGTGGTAACACACTGAAGCAGTCAATTAACCTGGTTTCGATCAATATTTTAGAGGATAATACCGGTTAGGTCTGGGTTAGGTCTGGGATTTGCGCGCATCTGGCTTATACTTTCGCCTTTTTCGCAAACTTGTTGGCCAGATCCCGGGTATTTTCCGTGTTTGAATCACGTAGTAATGTGGTAACACACTGAAGCAGTCAATTAAACCTGGTTTCGATCAATATTTCAGAGGATAACACCGGTTAGGTCTGGGTTAGGTCCGGGATATGCCCGCATCTGGCTCATGATTTTGCCTTCTTCGCATACTTGTTGGCCAGATCCTGGCTTTTTTCGTGGTTGAATCACGTAGTAATGTGGTAACACACTGAAGCAGTCAATTAAACCTGGTTTCGATCAATATTTTAGAGGATAACGCCGGTTAGGTCTGGGTTAGGTCTGGGAAATGCGCGCATCTGGCTTATACTTTCGCATTCTTCGCATACTTGTTGGTCAGATCCTGGGTTTTTTTCGTGTTTGAATCACGTAGGAATGTGGTAACACACTGAAGCAGTCAATTAAACCTGGTTTCGATCAATATTTTAGAGGATAACACCGGTTAGGTCTGGGTTAGGTCCGAGATATGCCCGCATCTGGCTCATGATTTTGCCTTCTTCGCATACTTGTTGGCCAGATCCTGGGTTTTTTTCGTGTTTGAATCACGTAGTAATGTGGTAACACACTGAAGCTGTCAATTAAACCTGGTTTCGATCAATATTTTAGAGGATAACACCGGTTAGGTCTGGGTTAGGTCTGGGTTATGCCCGCATCTGGCTCATGATTTTGCCTTCTTCGCATACTTGTTGGCCAGATCCTGGGTATTTTGCGTGTTTGAATCACGTAGTAATGTGGTAACACACTGAAGCAGTCTATTAAACCTGGTTTCGAACAATATTTTAGAGGATAACACCGGTTAGGTGTGGGTTAGGTCTGGGATTTGCGCGCATCTGGCTTATACTTTCGCCTTTTTCGCAAACTTGTTGGCCAGATCCCGGGTATTTTCCGTGTTTGAATCACGCAGTAATGTGGTAACACACTGAAGCAGTCAATTAAACCTGGTTTCGATCAATATTTTAGAGGATAACACCGGTTAGGTCTGGGTTAGGTCTGGGTTATGCCCGCATCTGGCTCATGATTTTGCCTTCTTCGCATACTTGTTGGCCAGATCCTGGGTATTTTCCGTGTTTGAATCACGTAGTAATGTGGTAACACACTGAAGCAGTCAATTAACCTGGTTTCGATCAATATTTCAGAGGATAACACCGGTTAGGTCTGGGTTAGGTCCGGGATATGCCCGCATCTGGCTCATGATTTTGCCTTCTTCGCATACTTGTTGGCCAGATCCTGGTTTTTTTTCGTGGTTGAATCACGTAGTAATGTGGTAACACACTGAAGCAGTCAATTAAACCTGGTTTCGATCAATATTTTAGAGGATAACGCCGGTTAGGTCTGGGTTAGGTCTGGGAAATGCGCGCATCTGGCTTATACTTTCGCCTTCTTCGCATACTTGTTGGTCAGATCCTGGGTTTTTTTCGTGTTTGAATCACGTAGGAATGTGGTAACACACTGAAGCAGTCAATTAAACCTGGTTTCGATCAATATTTTAGAGGATAACACCGGTTAGGTCTGGGTTAGGTCCGGGATATGCCCGCATCTGGCTCATGATTTTGCCTTCTTCGCATACTTGTTGGCCAGATCCTGGGTTTTTTTCGTGTTTGAATCACGTAGTAATGTGGTAACACACTGAAGCTGTCAATTAAACCTGGTTTCGATCAATATTTTAGAGGATAACACCGGTTAGGTCTGGGTTAGGTCTGGGATTTGCGCGCATCTGGCTTATACTTTCGCCTTTTTCGCAAACTTGTTGGCCAGATCCTGGGTTTTTTTCGTGTTTGAATCACGTAGTAATGTGGTAACACACTGAAGCAGTCAATTAAACCTGGTTTCGATCAATATTTCAGAGGATAACACCGGTTAGGTCTGGGTTAGGTGTGGGAAATGCGCGCATCTGGCTTATACTTTCGCCTTTTTCGCAAACTTGTTGGCCAGTTCCTCGGTTTTTTTCGTGTTTGAATCACGTAGTAATGTGGTAACACACTGAAGCAGTCAATTAAACCTGGTTTCGATCAATATTTTAGAGGATAACACCGGTTAGGTCTGGGATAGGTCCGGGATATGCCCGCATCTGGCTTATACTTTCGCCTTTTTCGCAAACTTGTTGGCTAGATCCTGGGTTTTTTTCCGGTTTGAATAACGCAGTAATGTGGTACCACACTGAAGCAGTCAATTAAACCTGGTTTCGATCAATATTTCAGAGGATAACACCGGTTAGGTCTGGGTTAGGTCTGGGAAATGCGCGCATCTGGCTTATACTTTCGCCTTTTTCGCAAAATTGTTGGCCAGATCCTGTGTTTTTTTCGTGTTTGAATCACGTAGTAATGTGGTAACACACTGAAGCAGTCAATTAAACCTGGTTTCGATCAATATTTCAGAGGATAACACCGGTTAGGTCTGGGTTAGGTCTGGGAAATGCGCGCATCTGGCTTATACTATCGCCTTTTTCGCAAACTTGTTGGCCAGATCCTGGGTTTTTTTCGTGTTTGAATCACGTAGTAATGTGGTAACACACTGAAGCAGTCAATTAAACCTGGTTTCGATCAATATTTTAGAGGATAACACCGGTTAGGTCTGGGTTAGGTCTGGGTTATGCCCGCATCTGGCTCATGATTTTGCCTTCTTCGCATACTTGTTGGCCAGATCCTGGGTATTTCCCGTGTTTGAATCACGTAGTAATGTGGTAACACACTGAAGCAGTCAATTAAACCTGGTTTCGATCAATATTTTAGAGGATAACACCGGTTAGGTCTGGGTTAGGTCTGGGATTTGCGCGCATCTGGCTTATACTTTCGCCTTTTTCGCAAACTTGTTGGCCACATCCCGGGTATTTTCCGTGTTTGAATCACGTAGTAATGTGGTAACACACTGAAGCAGTCAATTAAACCTGGTTTCGATCAATATTTTAGAGGATAACACCGGTTAGGTCTGGGTTAGGTCCGGGATATGCCCGCATCTGGCTCATGATTTTGCCTTCTTCGCATACTTGTTGGCCAGATCCTGGGTTTTTTTCGTGGTTGAATCACGTAGTAATGTGGTAACACACTGAAGCAGTCAATTAAACCTGGTTTCGATCAATATTTTAGAGGATAACGCCGGTCAGGTCTGGGTTAGGTCTGGGAAATGCGCGCATCTGGCTTATACTTTCGCCTTCTTCGCATACTTGTTGGTCAGATCCTGGGTTTTTTTCGTGTTTGAATCACGTAGGAATGTGGTAACACACTGAAGCAGTCAATTAAACCTGGTTTCGATCAATATTTTAGAGGATAACACCGGTTAGGTCTGGGTTAGGTCCGGGATATGCCCGCATCTGGCTCATGATTTTGCCTTCTTCGCATACTTGTTGGCCAGATCCTGGGTTTTTTTCGTGTTTGAATCACGTAGTAATGTGGTAACACACTGAAGCTGTCAATTAAACCTGGTTTCGATCAATATTTTAGAGGATAACGCCGGTTAGGTCTGGGTTAGGTCTGGGAAATGCGCGCATCTGGCTTATACTTTCGCCTTCTTCGCATACTTGTTGGTCAGATCCTGGGTTTTTTTCGTGTTTGAATCACGTAGGAATGTGGTAACACACTGAAGCAGTCAATTAAACCTGGTTTCGATCAATATTTTAGAGGATAACACCGGTTAGGTCTGGGTTAGGTCCGGGATATGCCCGCATCTGGCTCATGATTTTGCCTTCTTCGCATACTTGTTGGCCAGATCCTGGGTTTTTTTCGTGTTTGAATCACGTAGTAATGTGGTAACACACTGAAGCTGTCAATTAAACCTGGTTTCGATCAATATTTTAGAGGATAACACCGGTTAGGTCTGGGTTAGGTCTGGGATTTGCGCGCATCTGGCTTATACTTTCGCCTTTTTCGCAAACTTGTTGGCCAGATCCTGGGTTTTTTTCGTGTTTGAATCACGTAGTAATGTGGTAACACACTGAAGCAGTCAATTAAACCTGGTTTCGATCAATATTTCAGAGGATAACACCGGTTAGGTCTGGGTTAGGTGTGGGAAATGCGCGCATCTGGCTTATACTTTCGCCTTTTTCGCAAACTTGTTGGCCAGTTCCTCGGTTTTTTTCGTGTTTGAATCACGTAGTAATGTGGTAACACACTGAAGCAGTCAATTAAACCTGGTTTCGATCAATATTTTAGAGGATAACACCGGTTAGGTCTGGGATAGGTCCGGGATATGCCCGCATCTGGCTTATACTTTCGCCTTTTTCGCAAACTTGTTGGCTAGATCCTGGGTTTTTTTCCGGTTTGAATAACGCAGTAATGTGGTACCACACTGAAGCAGTCAATTAAACCTGGTTTCGATCAATATTTCAGAGGATAACACCGGTTAGGTCTGGGTTAGGTCTGGGAAATGCGCGCATCTGGCTTATACTTTCGCCTTTTTCGCAAAATTGTTGGCCAGATCCTGTGTTTTTTTCGTGTTTGAATCACGTAGTAATGTGGTAACACACTGAAGCAGTCAATTAAACCTGGTTTCGATCAATATTTCAGAGGATAACACCGGTTAGGTCTGGGTTAGGTCTGGGAAATGCGCGCATCTGGCTTATACTATCGCCTTTTTCGCAAACTTGTTGGCCAGATCCTGGGTTTTTTTCGTGTTTGAATCACGTAGTAATGTGGTAACACACTGAAGCAGTCAATTAAACCTGGTTTCGATCAATATTTTAGAGGATAACACCGGTTAGGTCTGGGTTAGGTCTGGGTTATGCCCGCATCTGGCTCATGATTTTGCCTTCTTCGCATACTTGTTGGCCAGATCCTGGGTATTTCCCGTGTTTGAATCACGTAGTAATGTGGTAACACACTGAAGCAGTCAATTAAACCTGGTTTCGATCAATATTTTAGAGGATAACACCGGTTAGGTCTGGGTTAGGTCTGGGATTTGCGCGCATCTGGCTTATACTTTCGCCTTTTTCGCAAACTTGTTGGCCACATCCCGGGTATTTTCCGTGTTTGAATCACGTAGTAATGTGGTAACACACTGAAGCAGTCAATTAAACCTGGTTTCGATCAATATTTTAGAGGATAACACCGGTTAGGTCTGGGTTAGGTCCGGGATATGCCCGCATCTGGCTCATGATTTTGCCTTCTTCGCATACTTGTTGGCCAGATCCTGGGTTTTTTTCGTGGTTGAATCACGTAGTAATGTGGTAACACACTGAAGCAGTCAATTAAACCTGGTTTCGATCAATATTTTAGAGGATAACGCCGGTCAGGTCTGGGTTAGGTCTGGGAAATGCGCGCATCTGGCTTATACTTTCGCCTTCTTCGCATACTTGTTGGTCAGATCCTGGGTTTTTTTCGTGTTTGAATCACGTAGGAATGTGGTAACACACTGAAGCAGTCAATTAAACCTGGTTTCGATCAATATTTTAGAGGATAACACCGGTTAGGTCTGGGTTAGGTCCGGGATATGCCCGCATCTGGCTCATGATTTTGCCTTCTTCGCATACTTGTTGGCCAGATCCTGGGTTTTTTTCGTGTTTGAATCACGTAGTAATGTGGTAACACACTGAAGCTGTCAATTAAACCTGGTTTCGATCAATATTTTAGAGGATAACACCGGTTAGGTCTGGGTTAGGTCTGGGTTATGCCCGCATCTGGCTCATGATTTTGCCTTCTTCGCATAGTTGTTGGCCAGATCCTGGGTATTTTCCGTGTTTGAATCACGTAGTAATGTGGTAACACACTGATGCAGTCTATTAAACCTGGTTTCGATCAATATTTCAGAGGATAACACCGGTTAGGTCTGGGTTAGGTCTGGGTTATGCCCGCATCTGGCTCATGATTTTGCCTTCTTCGCATACTTGTTGGCCAGACCCTGGGTTTTTTTCGTGTTTGAATCATGTAGTAATGTGGTAACACTCTGAAGCAGTCAATTAAACCTGGTTTCGATCAATATTTCAGAGGAAAACACCGGTTAGGTCTGGGTTAGGTCTGGGTTATGCCCGCATCTGGCTCATGATTTTGCCTTCTTCGCATACTTGTTGGCCAGATCCTGGGTTTTTTTCGTGTTTGAATCACGTAGTAATGTGGTAATACACTGAAGCAGTCATTTAAACCTGGTTTCGATCAATATTTTAGAGGATAACACCGGTTAGGTCTGGGTTAGGTCTGGGTTATGCCCGCATCTGGCTCATGATTTTGCCTTCTTCGCATACTTGCTTGCCAGATCCTGGGTTTTTTTCGTGTTTGAATCACGTAGTAATGTGGTAACACACTGAAGCAGTCAATTAAACCTGGTTTCGATCAATATTTTAGAGGATAACACCGGTTAGGTCTGGGATAGGTCCGGGATATGCCCGCATCTGGCTTATACTTTCGCCTTTTTCGCAAACTTGTTGGCTAGATCCTGGGTTTTTTTCGTGTTTGAATCACGTAGTAATGTGGTAATACACTGAAGCAGTCAATAAAACCTGGTTTCGATTAATCTTTTAGAGGATAACACCGGTTAGGTCTGGGTTAGGTCTGGGATTTGCGCGCATCTGGCTTATACTTTCGCCTTTTTCGCAAACTTGTTGGCCAGATCCCGGGTATTTTCTGTGTTTGAATCACGTAGTAATGTGGTAACACACTGAAGCAGTCAATTAAACCTGGTTTCGATCAATATTTTAGAGGATAACACCGGTTAGGTCTGGGTTAGGTCTGGGAAATGCGCGCATCTGGCTTATACTTTCGCCTTTTTCGCAAACTTGTTGGCCAGATCCTGGGTTTTTTTCGTGTTTGAATCACGTAGTAATGTGGTAATACACTGAAGCAGTCAATAAAACCTGGTTTCGATTAATCTTTTAGAGGATAACACCGGTTAGGTCTGGGTTAGGTCTGGGATTTGCGCGCATCTGGCTTATACTTTCGCCTTTTTCGCAAACTTGTTGGCCAGATCCCGGGTATTTTCTGTGTTTGAATCACGTAGTAATGTGGTAACACACTGAAGCAGTCAATTAAACCTGGTTTCGATCAATATTTTAGAGGATAACACCGGTTAGGTCTGGGTTATGACCGCATCTGGCTCATGATTTTGCCTTCTTCGCATACTTGTTGGCCAGATCCTGGGTATTTTCCGTGTTTGAATCACGTAGTAATGTGGTAACACACTGAAGCAGTCAATTAAACCTGGTTTCGATCAATATTTTAGAGGATAACACCGGTTAGGTCTGGGTTAGGTCTGGGATTTGCGCGCATCTGGCTTATACTTTCGCCTTTTTCGCAAACTTGTTGGCCAGATCCCGGGTATTTTCCGTGTTTGAATCACGTAGTAATGTGGTAACACACTGAAGCAGTCAATTAAACCTGGTTTCGATCAATATTTTAGAGGATAACACCGGTTAGGTCTGGGTTAGGTCCGGGATATGCCCGCATCTGGCTCATGATTTTGCCTTCTTCGCATACTTGTTGGCCAGATCCTGGGTTTATTTCGTGGTTGAATCGCGTAGTAATGTGGTAACACACAGAAGCAGTCAATTAAACCTGGTTTCGATCAATATTTTAGAGGATAACGCCGGTTAGGTCTGGGTTAGGTCTGGGAAATGCGCGCATCTGGCTTATACTTTCGCCTTCTTCGCATACTTGTTGGTCAGATCCTGGGTTTTTTTCGTGTTTGAATCACGTAGGAATGTGGTAACACACTGAAGCAGTCAATTAAACCTGGTTTCGATCAATATTTTAGAGGATAACACCGGTTAGGTCTGGGTTAGGTCCGGGATATGCCCGCATCTGGCTCATGATTTTGCCTTCTTCGCATACTTGTTGGCCAGATCCTGGGTTTTTTTCGTGTTTGAATCACGTAATAATGTGGTAACACACTGAAGCTGTCAATTAAACCTGGTTTCGATCAATATTTTAGAGGATAACACCGGTTAGGTCTGGGTTAGGTCTGGGTTATGCCCGCATCTGGCTCATGATTTTGCCTTCTTCGCATACTTGTTGGCCAGATCCTGGGTATTTTCCGTGTTTGAATCACGTAGTAATGTGGTAACAAACTGAAGCAGTCTATTAAACCTGGTTTCGATCAATATTTTAGAGGATAACACCGGTTAGGTCTGAGTTAGGTCTGGGATTTGCGCGCATCTGGCTTATACTTTCGCCATTTTCGCAAACATGTTGGCCAGATCCTGGGTATTTTCCGTGTTTGAATCACGTAGTAATGTGGTAACACACTGAAGCAGTCAATTAAACCTGGTTTCGATCAATATTTCAGAGGATAACACCGGTTAGGTCTGGGTTAGGTCTGGGTTATGCCCGCATCTGGCTCATGATTTTGCCTTCTTCGCATACTTGTTGGCCAGACCCTGGGTTTTTTTCGTGTTTGAATCATGTAGTAATGTGGTAACACTCTGAAGCAGTCAATTAAACCTGGTTTCGATCAATATTTCAGAGGATAACACCGGTTAGGTCTGGGTTAGGTCTGGGTTATGCCCGCATCTGGCTCATGATTTTGCCTTCTTCGCATACTTGTTGGCCAGATCCTGGGTTTTTTTCGTGTTTGAATCACGTAGTAATGTGGTAATACACTGAAGCAGTCAATTAAACCTGGTTTCGATCAATATTTTAGAGGATAACACCGGTTAGGTCTGGGTTAGGTCTGGGTTATGCCCGCATCTGGCTCATGATTTTGCCTTCTTCGCATACTTGCTTGCCAGATCCTGGGTTTTTTTCGTGTTTGAATCACGTAGTAATGTGGTAACACACTGAAGCAGTCAATTAAACCTGGTTTCGATCAATATTTTAGAGGATAACACCGGTTATGTCTGGGATAGGTCCGGGATATGCCCGCATCTGGCTTATACTTTCGCCTTTTTCACAAACTTGTTGGCTAGATCCTGGGTTTTTTTCCGGTTTGAATAACGCAGTAATGTGGTACCACACTGAAGCAGTCAATTAAACCTGGTTTCGATCAATATTTCAGACGATAACACCGGTTAGGTCTGGGTTAGGTCTGGGAAATGCGCGCATCTGGCTTATACTTTCGCCTTTTTCGCAAACTTGTTGGCCAGATCCTGGGTTTTTTTCGTGTTTGAATCACGTAGTAATGTGGTAATACACTGAAGCCGTCAATAAAACCTGGTTTCGATTAATATTTTAGAGGATAACACCGGTTAGGTCTGGGTTAGGTCTGGGATTTGCGCGCATCTGGCTTATACTTTCGCCTTTTTCGCAAACTTGTTGGCCAGATCCCGGGTATTTTCTGTGTTTGAATCACGTAGTAATGTGGTAACACACTGAAGCAGTCAATTAAACCTGGTTTCGATCAATATTTTAGAGGATAACACCGGTTAGGTCTGGGTTATGCCCGCATCTGGCTCATGATTTTGCCTTCTTCGCATAGTTGTTGGCCAGATCCTGGGTATTTTCCGTGTTTGAATCACGTAGTAATGTGGTAACACACTGAAGCAGTCAATTAAACCTGGTTTCGATCAATATTTTAGAGGATAACACCGGTTAGGTCTGGGTTAGGTCTGGGATTTGCGCGCATCTGGCTTATACTTTCGCCTTATTCGCAAACTTGTTGGCCAGATCCCGGGTATTTTCCGTGTTTGAATCACGTAGTAATGTGGTAACACACTGAAGCAGTCAATTAAACCTGGTTTCGATCAATATTTCAGAGGATAACACCGGTTAGGTCTGGGTTATGCCCGCATCTGGCTCATGATTTTGCCTTCTTCGCATACTTGTTGGCCAGATCCTGGGTTTTTTTCGTGTTTGAATCATGTAGTAATGTGGTAACACACTGAAGCAGTCAATTAAACCTGGTTTCGATCAATATTTCAGAGGATAACACCGGTTAGGTCTGGGTTTTGCCCGCATCTGGCTCATGATTTTGCCTTCTTCGCATACTTGTTGGCCAGATCCTGGGTTTTTTTCGTGGTTGAATCACGTAGTAATGTGGTAACACACTGAAGCAGTCAATTAAACCTGGTTTCGATTAATATTTTATAGGATAACACCGGTTAGGTCTGGGTTAGGTCTGGGATTTGCGCGCATCTGGCTTATACTTTCGCCTTTTTCGCAAACTTGTTGGCCAGATCCCGGGTATTTTCCGTGTTTGAATCACGTAGTAATGAGGTAACACACTGAAGCAGTCAATTAAACCTGGTTTCGATCAATATTTTAGAGGATAACACCGGTTAGGTCTGGGTTAGGTCTGGGTTATGCCCGCATCTGGCTCATGATTTTGCCTTCTTCGCATACTTGTTGGCCAGATCCTGGGTATTTTCCGTGTTTGAATCACGTAGTAATGTGGTAACACACTGAAGCAGTCAATTAAACCTGGTTTCGATCAATATTTTAGAGGATAACACCGGTTAGGTCTGGGTTAGGTCTGGGATTTGCGCGCATCTGGCTTATACTTTCGCCTTTTTCGCAAACTTGTTGGCCAGATCCTGGGTTTTTTTCGTGTTTGAATCACGTAGTAATATGGTACCACACTGAAGCAGTCAATTAAACCTGGTTTCGATCAATATTTCAGAGGATAACACCGGTTAGGTCTGGGTTAGGTCCGGGATATGCCCGCATCTGGCTCATGATTTTGCCTTCTTCGCATACTTGTTGGCCAGATCCAGGGTTTTTTTCGTGTTTGAATCACGTAGTAATGTGGTAACACACTGAAGCAGTCAATTAAACCTGGTTTCGATCAATATTTCAGAGGATAACACCGGTTAGGTCTGGGTTAGGTCTGGGAAATGCGCGCATCTGGCTTATACTTTCGCCTTTTTCGCAAACTTGTTGGCCAGATCCTGGGTATTTTCCGTGTTTGAATCACGTAGTAATGTGGTAACACACTGAAGCAGTCAATTAAACCTGGTTTCGGTCAATATTTTAGAGGATAACACCGGTTAGGTCTGGGTTAGGTCCGGGATATGCCCGCATCTGGCTCATGATGTTGCCTTCTTCGCATACTTGTTGGCCAGATCCTGGGTTTTTTTCGTGGTTGAATCACGTAGTAATGTGGTAATACACTGAAGCAGTCAATTAAACCTGGTTTCGATCAATATTTTAGAGGATAACACCGGTTAGGTCTGGGATAGGTCCGGGATATGCCCGCATCTGGCTTATACTTTCGCCTTTTTCGCAAACTTGTTGGCTAGATCCTGGGTTTTTTTCCGGTTTGAATAACGCAGTAATGTGGTACCACACTGAAGCAGTCAATTAAACCTGGTTTCGATCAATATTTCAGACGATAACACCGGTTAGGTCTGGGTTAGGTCTGGGAAATCCGCGCATCTGGCTTATACTTTCGCCTTTTTCGCAAACTTGTTGGCCAGATCCTGGGTTTTTTTCGTGTTTGAATCACGTAGTAATGTGGTAACACACTGAAGCAGTCAATTAAACCTGGTTTCGATCAATATTTCAGAGGATAACACCGGTTAGGTCTGGGTTAGGTCTGGGAAATGCGCGCATCTGGCTTATACTTTCGCCTTTTTCGCAAACTTGTTGGCCAGATCCTGGGTTTTTTTCGTGTTTGAATCACGTAGTAATGTGGTAACACACTGAAGCAGTCAATTAAACCTGGTTTCGATCAATATTTCAGAGGATAACACCGGTTAGGTCTGGGTTAGGTCTGGGAAATGCGCGCATCTGGGTTATACTTTCGCCTTTTTCGCAAACTTGTCGGCCAGATCCTGGGTTTTTTTCGTGTTTGAATCACGTAGTAATGTGGTAACACACTGAAGCAGTCAATTAAACCTGGTTTCGATCAATATTTTAGAGGATAACACCGGTTAGGTCTGGGATAGGTCCGGGATATGCCCGCATCTGGCTTATACTTTCGCCTTTTTCGCAAACTTGTTGGCCAGATCCCGGGTATTTTCCGTGTTTGAATCACGTAGTAATGTGGTAACACACTGAAGCAGTCAATTAAACCTGGTTTCGATCAATATTTTAGAGGATAACACCGGTTAGGTCTGGGTTAGGTCCGGGATATGCCCGCATCTGGCTCATGATTTTGCCTTCTTCGCATACTTGTTGGCCAGATCCTGGGTTTTTTTCGTGGTTGAATCACGTAGTAATGTGGTAACACACTGAAGCAGTTAATTAAACCTGGTTTCGATCAATATTTTAGAGGATAACGCCGGTTAGGTCTGCGTTAGGTCTGGGAAATGCGCGCATCTGGCTTATACTTTCGCCTTCTTCGCATACTTGTTGGTCAGATCCTGAGTTTTTTTCGTGTTTGAATCACGTAGGAATGTGGTAACACACTGAAGCAGTCAATTAAACCTGGTTTCGATCAATATTTTAGAGGATAACACCGGTTAGGTCTGGGTTGGGTCCGGGATATGCCCGCATCTGGCTCATGATTATGCCTTCTTCGCATACTTGTTGGCCAGATCCTGGGTTTTTTTCGTGTTTGAATCACGTAGTAATGTGGTAACACACTGAAGCTGTCAATTAAACCTGGTTTCGATCAATATTTTAGAGGATAACACCGGTTAGGTCTGGGTTAGGTCTGGGTTATGCCCGCATCTGGCTCATGATTTTGCCTTCCTCGCATACTTGTTGGCCAGATCCTGGGTATTTTCCGTGTTTGAATCACGTAGTAATGTGGTAACACACTGAAGCAGTCTATTAAACCTGGTTTCGATCAATATTTTAGAGGATAACACCGGTTAGGTCTGGGTTAGGTCTGGGATTTGCGCGCATCTGGCTTATACTTTCGCCATTTTCGCAAACATGTTGGCCAGATCCTGGGTATTTTCCGTGTTTGAATCACGTAGTAATGTGGTAACACACTGAAGCAGTCAATTAAACCTGGTTTCGATCAATATTTCTGAGGATAACACCGGTTAGGTCTGGGTTAGGTCTGGGTTATGCCCGCATCAGGCTCATGATTTTGCCTTCTTCGCATACTTGTTGGCCAGACCCTGGGTTTTTTTCGTGTTTGAATCATGTAGTAATGTGGTAACACTCTGAAGCAGTCAATTAAACCTGGTTTCGATCAATATTTCAGAGGATAACACCGGTTAGGTCTGGGTTAGGTCTGGGTTATGCCCGCATCTGGCTCATGATTTCGCCTTCTTCGCATACTTGTTGGACAGATCCTGGGTTTTTTTCGTGTTTGAATCACGTAGTAATGTGGTAATACACTGAAGCAGTCAATTAAACCTGGTTTCGATCAATATTTTAGAGGATAACACCGGTTAGGTCTGGGATAGGTCCGGGATATGCCCGCATCTGGCTTATACTTTCGCCTTTTTCGCAAACTTGTTGGCCAGATCCTGGGTTTTTTTCCGGTTTGAATAACGCAGTAATGTGGTACCACACTGAAGCAGTCAATTAAACCTGGTTTCGATCAATATTTCAGACGATAACACCGGTTAGGTCTGGGTTAGGTCTGGGAAATGCGCGCATCTGGCTTATACTTTCGCCTTTTTCGCAAACTTGTTGGCCAGATCCTGGGTTTTTTTCGTGTTTGAATCACGTAGTAATGTGGTAACACACTGAAGCAGTCAATTAAACCTGGTTTCGATCAATATTTCAGAGGATAACACCGGTTAGGTCTGGGTTAGGTCTGGGAAATGCGCGCATCTGGCTTATACTTTCGCCTTTTTCGCAAACTTGTTGGCCAGATCCTGGGTTTTTTTCGTGTTTGAATCACGTAGTAATGTGGTAACACACTGAAGCAGTCAATTAAACCTGGTTTCGATCAATATTTTAGAGGATAACACCGGTTAGGTCTGGGATAGGTCCGGGATATGCCCGCATCTGGCTTATACTTTCGCCTTTTTCGCAAACTTGTTGGCCAGATCCCGGGTATTTTCCGTGTTTGAATCACGTAGTAATGTGGTAACACACTGAAGCAGTCAATTAAACCTGGTTTCGATCAATATTTTAGAGGATAACACCGGTTAGGTCTGGGTTAGGTCCGGGATATGCCCGCATCTGGCTCATGATTTTGCCTCCTTCGCATACTTGTTGGCCAGATCCTGGGTTTTTTTCGTGGTTGAATCACGTAGTAATGTGGTAACACACTGAAGCAGTCAATTAAACCTGGTTTCGATCAATATTTTAGAGGATAACGCCGGTTAGGTCTGGGTTAGGTCTGGGAAATGCGCGCATCTGGCTTATACTTTCGCCTTCTTCGCATACTTGTTGGTCAGATTCTGGGTTTTTTTCGTGTTTGAATCACGTAGGAATGTGGTAACACACTGAAGCAGTCAATTAAACCTGGTTTCGATCAATATTTTAGAGGATAACACCGGTTAGGTCTGGGTTAGGTCCGGGATATGCCCGCATCTGGCTCATGATTTTGCCTTCTTCGCATACTTGTTGGCCAGATCCTGGGTTTTTTTCGTGTTTGAATCACGTAGTAATGTGGTAACACACTGAAGCTGTCAATTAAACCTGGTTTCGATCAATATTTTAGAGGATAACACCGGTTAGGTCTGGGTTAGGTCTGGGTTATGCCCGCATCTGGCTCATGATTTTGCCTTCCTCGCATACTTGTTGGCCAGATCCTGGGTATTTTCCGTGTTTGAATCACGTAGTAATGTGGTAACACACTGAAGCAGTCTATTAAACCTGGTTTCGATCAATATTTTAGTGGATAACACCGGTTAGGTCTGGGTTAGGTCTGGGATTTGCGCGCATCTGGCTTATACTTTCGCCATTTTCGCAAACATGTTGGCCAGATCCTGGGTATTTTCCGTGTTTGAATCACGTAGTAATGTGGTAACACACTGAAGCAGTCAATTAAACCTGGTTTCGATCAATATTTCAGAGGATAACACCGGTTAGGTCTGGGTTAGGTCTGGGTTATGCCCGCATCTGGCTCATGATTTTGCCTTCTTCGCATACTTGTTGGCCAGACCCTGGGTTTTTTTCGTGTTTGAATCATGTAGTAATGTGGTAACACTCTGAAGCAGTCAATTAAACCTGGTTTCGACCAATATTTCAGAGGATAACACCGGTTAGGTCTGGGTTAGGTCTGGGTTATGCCCGCATCTGGCTCATGATTTTGCCTTCTTCGCATACTTGTTGGCCAGATCCCGGGTATTTTCTGTGTTTGAATCACGTAGTAATGTGGTAACACACTGAAGCAGTCAATTAAACCTGGTTTCGATCAATATTTTAGAGGATAACACCGGTTAGGTCTGGGTTAGGTCTGGGTTATGCCCGCATCTGGCTCATGATTTTGCCTTCTTCGCATACTTGTTGGCCAGATCCTGGGTATTTTCCGTGTTTGAATCACGTAGTAATGTGGTAACACACTGAAGCAGTCAATTAAACCTGGTTTCGATCAATATTTTAGAGGATAACACCGGTTAGGTCTGGGTTAGGTCTGGGATTTGCGCGCATCTGGCTTATACTTTCGCCTTTATCGCAAACTTGTTGGCCAGATCCCGGGTATTTTCCGTGTTTGAATCACGTAGTAATGTGGTAACACACTGAAGCAGTCAATTAAACCTGGTTTCGATCAATATTTCAGAGGATAACACCGGTTAGGTCTGGGTTATGCCCGCATCTGGCTCATGATTTTGCCTTCTTCGCATACTTGTTGGCCAGATCCTGGGTTTTTTTCGTGTTTGAAACATGTAGTAATGTGGTAACACACTGAAGCAGTCAATTAAACCTGGTTTCGATCAATATTTCAGAGGATAACACCGGTTAGGTCTGGGTTTTGCCCGCATCTGGCTCATGATTTTGCCTTCTTCGCATACTTGTTGGCCAGATCCTGGGTTTTTTTCGTGGTTGAATCACGTAGTAATGTGGTAACACACTGAAGCAGTCAATTAAACCTGGTTTCGATCAATATTTTAGAGGATAACACCGGTTAGGTCTGGGTTATGCCCGCATCTGGCTCATGATTTTGCCTTCTTCGCATACTTGCTTGCCAGATCCTGGGTTTTTTTCGTGTTTGAATCACGTAGTAATGTGGTAACACACTGAAGCAGTCAATTAAACCTGGTTTCGATCAATATTTTAGAGGATAACACCGGTTAGGTCTGGGATAGGTTCGGGATATGCCCGCATCTGGCTTATACTTTCGCCTTTTTCGCAAACTTGTTGGCTAGATCCTGGGTTTTTTTCCGGTTTGAATAACGCAGTAATGTGGTACCACACTGAAGCAGTCAATTAAACCTGGTTTCGATCAATATTTCAGACGATAACACCGGTTAGGTCTGGGTTAGGTCTGGGAAATGCGCGCATCTGGCTTATACTTTCGCCTTTTTCGCAAACTTGTTGGCCAGATCCTGGGTTTTTTTCGTGTTTGAATCACGTAGTAATGTGGTAATACACTGAAGCAGTCAATAAAACCTGGTTTCGATTAATATTTTAGAGGATAACACCGGTTAGGTCTGGGTTAGGTGTGGGATTTGCGCGCATCTGGCTTATACTTTCGCCTTTTTCGCAAACTTGTTGGCCAGATCCCGGGTATTTTCTGTGTTTGAATCACGTAGTAATGTGGTAACACACTGAAGCAGTCAATTAAACCTGGTTTCGATCAATATTTTAGAGGATAACACCGGTTAGGTCTGGGTTAGGTCTGGGTTATGCCCGCATCTGGCTCATGATTTTGCCTTCTTCGCATACTTGTTGGCCAGATCCTGGGTATTTTCCGTGTTTGAATCACGTAGTAATGTGGTAACACACTGAAGCAGTCAATTAAACCTGGTTTCGATCAATATTTTAGAGGATAACACCGGTTAGGTCTGGGTTAGGTCTGGGATTTGCGCGCATCTGGCTTATACTTTCGCCTTTTTCGCAAACTTGTTGGCCAGATCCCGGGTATTTTCCGTGTTTGAATCACGTAGTAATGTGGTAACACACTGAAGCAGTCAATTAAACCTGGTTTCGATCAATATTTCAGAGGATAACACCGGTTAGGTCTGGGTTATGCCCGCATCTGGCTCATGATTTTGCCTTCTTCGCATACTTGTTGGCCAGATCCTGGGTTTTTTTCGTGTTTGAATCATGTAGTAATGTGGTAACACACTGAAGCAGTCAATTAAACCTGGTTTCGATCAATATTTCAGAGGATAACACCGGTTAGGTCTGGGTTTTGCCCGCATCTGGCTCATGATTTTGCCTTCTTCGCATACTTGTTGGCCAGATCCTGGGTTTTTTTCGTGGTTGAATCACGTAGTAATGTGGTAACACACTGAAGCAGTCAATTAAGCCTAGTTTCGATTAATATTTTAGAGGATAACACCGGTTAGGTCTGGGTTAGGTCTGGGATTTGCGCGCATCTGGCTTATACTTTCGCCTTTTTCGCAAACTTGTTGGCCAGATCCCGGGAATTTTCCGTGTTTGAATCACGTAGTAATGTGGTAACACACTGAAGCAGTCAATTAAACCTGGTTTCGATCAATATTTTAGAGGATAACACCGGTTAGGTCTGGGTTAGGTCTGGGTTATGCCCGCATCTGGCTCATGATTTTGCCTTTTTCGCAAACTTGTTGGCCAGATCCCGGGAATTTTCCGTGTTTGAATCACGTAGTAATGTGGTAACACACTGAAGCAGTCAATTAAACCTGGTTTCGATCAATATTTTAGAGGATAACACCGGTTAGGTCTGGGATAGGTCCGGGATATGCCCGCATCTGGCTTATACTTTCGCCTTTTTCGCAAACTTGTTGGCTAGATCCTGGGTTTTTTTCCGGTTTGAATAACGCAGTAATGTGGTACCACACTGAAGCAGTCAATTAAACCTGGTTTCGATGAATATTTCAGACGATAACACCGGTTAGGTCTGGGTTAGGTCTGGGAAATGCGCGCATCTGGCTTATACTTTCGCCTTTTTCGCAAACTTGTTGGCCAGATCCTGGGTTTTTTTCGTGGTTGAATCACGTAGTAATGTGGTAATACACTGAAGCAGTCAATAAAACCTGGTTTCGATTAATATTTTAGAGGATAACACCGGTTAGGTCTGGGTTAGGTGTGGGATTTGCGCGCATCTGGCTTATACTTTCGCCTTTTTCGCAAACTTGTTGGCCAGATCCCGGGTATTTTCTGTGTTTGAATCACGTAGTAATGTGGTAACACACTGAAGCAGTCAATTAAACCTGGTTTCGATCAATATTTTAGAGGATAACACCGGTTAGGTCTGGGTTAGGTCTGTGTTATGCCCGCATCTGGCTCATGATTTTGCCTTCTTCGCATACTTGTTGGCCAGATCCTGGGTATTTTCCGTGTTTGAATCACGTAGTAATGTGGTAACACACTGAAGCAGTCTTTTAAACCTGGTTTCGATCAATATTTTAGAGGATAACACCGGTTAGGTCTGGATTAGGTCTGGGATTTGCGCGCATCTGGCTTATACTTTCGCCTTTTTCGCAAACTTGTTGGCCAGATCCCGGGTATTTTCCGTGTTTGAATCACGTAGTAATGTGGTAACACACTGAAGCAGTCAATTAAACCTGGTTTCGATCAATATTTCAGAGGATAACACCGGTTAGGTCTGGGTTATGCCCGCATCTGGCTCATGATTTTGCCTTCTTCGCATACTTGTTGGCCAGATCCTGGGTTTTTTTCGTGTTTGAATCATGTAGTAATGTGGTAACACACTGAAGCAGTCAATTAAACCTGGTTTCGATCAATATTTCAGAGGATAACACCGGTTAGGTCTGGGTTTTGCCCGCATCTGGCTCATGATTTTGCCTTCTTCGCATACTTGTTGGCCAGATCCTGGGTTTTTTTCGTGGTTGAATCACGTAGTAATGTGGTAACACACTGAAGCAGTCAATTAAACCTAGTTTCGATTAATATTTTAGAGGATAACACCGGTTAGGTCTGGGTTTGGTCTGGGATTTGCGCGCATCTGGCTTATACTTTCGCCATTTTCGCAAACTTGTTGGCCAGATCCCGGGAATTTTCCGTGTTTGAATCACGTAGTAATGTGGTAACACACTGAAGCAGTCAATTAAACCTGGTTTCGATCAATATTTTAGAGGATAACACCGGTTAAGTCTGGGTTAGGTCTGGGTTATGCCCGCATCTGGCTCATGATTTTGCCTTCTTCGCATACTTGTTGGCCAGATCCTGGGTATTTTCCGTGTTTGAATCACGTAGTAATGTGGTAACACACTGAAGCAGTCAATTAAACCTGGTTTCGATCAATATTTTAGAGGATAACACCGTTTAGGTCTGGGTTAGGTCTGGGATTTGCGCGCATCTGGCTTATACTTTCGCCTCTTTCGCAAACTTGTTGGCCAGATCCCGGGTATTTTCCGTGTTTGAATCACGTAGTAATGTGGTAACACACTGAAGCAGTCAATTAAACCTGGTTTCGATCAATATTTTAGAGGATAACACCGGTTAGGTCTGGGTTAGGTCTGGGTTATGCCCGCATCTGGCTCATGATTTTGCCTTCTTCGCATACTTGTTGGCCAGATCCTGGGTACTTTCCGTGTTTGAATCACGTAGTAATGTGGTAACACACTGAAGCAGTCAATTAACCTGGTTTCGATCAATATTTTAGAGGATAATACCGGTTAGGTCTGGGTTAGGTCTGGGATTTGCGCGCATCTGGCTTATACTTTCGCCTTTTTCACAAACTTGTTGGCCAGATCCCGGGTATTTTCCGTGTTTGAATCACGTAGTAATGTGGTAACACACTGAAGCAGTCAATTAAACCTGGTTTCGATCAATATTTCAGAGGATAACACCGGTTAGGTCTGGGTTAGGTCCGGGATATGCCCGCATCTGGCTCATGATTTTGCCTTCTTCGCATACTTGTTGGCCAGATCCTGGTTTTTTTTCGTGGTTGAATCACGTAGTAATGTGGTAACACACTGAAGCAGTCAATTAAACCTGGTTTCGGTCAATATTTTAGAGGATAACGCCGGTTAGGTCTGGGTTAGGACAGGGAAATGCGCGCATCTGGCTTATACTTTCGCCTTCTTCGCATACTTGTTGGTCAGATCCTGGGTTTTTTTCGTGTTTGAATCACGTAGGAATGTGGTAACACACTGAAGCAGTCAATTAAACCTGGTTTCGATCAATATTTTAGAGGATAACACCGGTTAGGTCTGGGTTAGGTCCGGGATATGCCCGCATCTGGCTCATGATTTTGCCTTCTTCGCATACTTGTTGGCCAGATCCTGGGTTTTTTTCGTGTTTGAATCACGTAGTAATGTGGTAACACACTGAAGCTGTCAATTAAACCTGGTTTCGATCAATATTTTAGAGGATAACACCGGTTAGGTCTGGGTTAGGTCTGGGTTATGCCCGCATCTGGCTCACGATTTTGCCTTCTTCGCATACTTGTTGGCCAGATCCTGGGTATTTTCCGCGTTTGAATCACGTAGTAATGTGGTAACACACTGAAGCAGTCTATTAAACCTGGTTTCGATCAATATTTCAGAGGATAACACCGGTTAGGTCTGGGTTAGGTCTGGGATTTGCGCGCATCTGGCTTATACTTTCGCCATTTTCGCAAACATTTTGGCCAGATCCTGGGTATTTTCCGTGTTTGAATCACGTAGTAATGTGGTAACACACTGAAGCAGTCAATTAAACCTGGTTTCGATCAATATTTCAGAGGATAACACCGGTTAGGTCTGGGTAAGGTCTGGGTTATGCCCGCATCTGGCTCATGATTTTGCCTTCTTCGCATACTTGTTGGCCAGACCCTGGGTTTTTTTCGTGTTTGAATCACGTAGTAATGTGGTAATACACTGAAGCAGTCAATTAAACCTGGTTTCGATCAATATTTCAGAGGATAACACCGGTTAGGTCTGGGTTAGGTCTGGGTTATGCCCGCATCCGGCTCATGATTTTGCCTTCTTCGCATACTTGCTGGCCAGATCCTGCGTTTTTTTCGTGTTTGAATCACGTAGTAATGTGGTAACACACTGAAGCAGTCAATTAAACCTGGTTTCGATCAATATTTTAGAGGATAACACCGGTTAGGTCTGGGATAGGTCCGGGATATGCCCGCATCTGGCTTATACTTTCGCCTTTTTCGCAAACTTGTTGGCTAGATCCTGGGTTTTTCTCCGGTTTGAATAACGCATTAATGTGGTACCACACTGAAGCAGTCAATTAAACCTGGTTTCGATCAATATCTCAGACGATAACACCGGTTAGGTCTGGGTTAGGTCTGGGAAATGCGCGCATCTGGCTTATACTTTCGCCTTTTTCGCAAACTTGTTGGCCAGATCCTGGGTTTTTTTCGTGTTTGAATCACGAAGTAATGTGGTAACACACTGAAGCAGTCAATTAAACCTGGTTTCGATCAATATTTCAGAGGATAACACCGGTTAGGTCTGGGTTAGGTCTGGGAAATGCGCGCATCTGGCTTATACTTTCGCCTTTTTCGCAAACTTGTTGGCCAGATCCTGGGTTTTTTTCGTGTTTGAATCACGTAGTAATGTGGTAACACACTGAAGCAGTCAATTAAACCTGGTTTCGATCAATATTTTAGAGGATAACACCGGTTAGGTCTGGGATAGGTCCGGGATATGCCCGCACCTGGCTCATGATTTTGCCTTCTTCGCATACTTGTTGGCCAGATCCTGGGTTTTTTTCGTGGTTGAATCACGTAGTAATGTGGTAACACACTGGGGCAGTCAATTAAACCTGGTTTCGATCAATATTTTAGAGGATAACACCGGTTAGGTCTGGGTTAGGTCTGGGTTATGCCCGCATCTGGCCCATGATTTTGCCTTCTTCGCATACTTGTTGGCCAGATCCTGGGTTTTTTTCGTGTTTGAATCACGTAGTAATGTGGTAACACACTGAAGCAGTCAATTAAACCTGGTTTCGATCAATATTTTAGAGGATAACACCGGTTAGGTCTGGGATAGGTCCGGGATATGCCCGCATCTGGCTTATACTTTCGCCTTTTTCGCAAACTTGTTGGCTAGATCCTGGGTTTTTTTCCGGTTTGAATAACGCAGTAATGTGGTACCACACTGAAGCAGTCAATTAAACCTGGTTTCGATCAATATTTTAGAGGATAACACCGGTTAGGTCTGGGTTAGGTCTGGGATTTGCGCGCATCTGGTTTATACCTTCGCCTTCTTCGCATACTTGTTGGCCAGATCCTGGGTTTTTTCCGTGTTTGAATCACGTAGTAATGTGATAACACACTGAAGCAGTCAATTAAACCTGGTTTCGATCAATATTTTAGAGGATAACACCGGTTAGGTCTGGATTAGGTCTGGGATTTGCGCGCATCTGGCTTATACTTTCGCCTTTTTCGCAAACTTGTTGGCCAGATCCCGGGTATTTTCCGTGTTTGAATCACGTAGTAATGTGGTAACACACTGAAGCAGTCAATTAAACCTGGTTTCGATCAATATTTCAGAGGATAACACCGGTTAGGTCTGGGTTATGCCCGCATCTGGCTCATGATTTTGCCTTCTTCGCATACTTGTTGGCCAGATCCTGGGTTTTTTTCGTGTTTGAATCATGTAGTAATGTGGTAACACACTGAAGCAGTCAATTAAACCTGGTTTCGATCAATATTTCAGAGGATAACACCGGTTAGGTCTGGGTTTTGCCCGCATCTGGCTCATGATTTTGCCTTCTTCGCATACTTGTTGGCCAGATCCTGGGTTTTTTTCGTGGTTGAATCACGTAGTAATGTGGTAACACACTGAAGCAGTCAATTAAACCTAGTTTCGATTAATATTTTAGAGGATAACACCGGTTAGGTCTGGGTTTGGTCTGGGATTTGCGCGCATCTGGCTTATACTTTCGCCATTTTCGCAAACTTGTTGGCCAGATCCCGGGAATTTTCCGTGTTTGAATCACGTAGTAATGTGGTAACACACTGAAGCAGTCAATTAAACCTGGTTTCGATCAATATTTTAGAGGATAACACCGGTTAAGTCTGGGTTAGGTCTGGGTTATGCCCGCATCTGGCTCATGATTTTGCCTTCTTCGCATACTTGTTGGCCAGATCCTGGGTATTTTCCGTGTTTGAATCACGTAGTAATGTGGTAACACACTGAAGCAGTCAATTAAACCTGGTTTCGATCAATATTTTAGAGGATAACACCGTTTAGGTCTGGGTTAGGTCTGGGATTTGCGCGCATCTGGCTTATACTTTCGCCTCTTTCGCAAACTTGTTGGCCAGATCCCGGGTATTTTCCGTGTTTGAATCACGTAGTAATGTGGTAACACACTGAAGCAGTCAATTAAACCTGGTTTCGATCAATATTTTAGAGGATAACACCGGTTAGGTCTGGGTTAGGTCTGGGTTATGCCCGCATCTGGCTCATGATTTTGCCTTCTTCGCATACTTGTTGGCCAGATCCTGGGTACTTTCCGTGTTTGAATCACGTAGTAATGTGGTAACACACTGAAGCAGTCAATTAACCTGGTTTCGATCAATATTTTAGAGGATAATACCGGTTAGGTCTGGGTTAGGTCTGGGATTTGCGCGCATCTGGCTTATACTTTCGCCTTTTTCACAAACTTGTTGGCCAGATCCCGGGTATTTTCCGTGTTTGAATCACGTAGTAATGTGGTAACACACTGAAGCAGTCAATTAAACCTGGTTTCGATCAATATTTCAGAGGATAACACCGGTTAGGTCTGGGTTAGGTCCGGGATATGCCCGCATCTGGCTCATGATTTTGCCTTCTTCGCATACTTGTTGGCCAGATCCTGGTTTTTTTTCGTGGTTGAATCACGTAGTAATGTGGTAACACACTGAAGCAGTCAATTAAACCTGGTTTCGGTCAATATTTTAGAGGATAACGCCGGTTAGGTCTGGGTTAGGACAGGGAAATGCGCGCATCTGGCTTATACTTTCGCCTTCTTCGCATACTTGTTGGTCAGATCCTGGGTTTTTTTCGTGTTTGAATCACGTAGGAATGTGGTAACACACTGAAGCAGTCAATTAAACCTGGTTTCGATCAATATTTTAGAGGATAACACCGGTTAGGTCTGGGTTAGGTCCGGGATATGCCCGCATCTGGCTCATGATTTTGCCTTCTTCGCATACTTGTTGGCCAGATCCTGGGTTTTTTTCGTGTTTGAATCACGTAGTAATGTGGTAACACACTGAAGCTGTCAATTAAACCTGGTTTCGATCAATATTTTAGAGGATAACACCGGTTAGGTCTGGGTTAGGTCTGGGTTATGCCCGCATCTGGCTCACGATTTTGCCTTCTTCGCATACTTGTTGGCCAGATCCTGGGTATTTTCCGCGTTTGAATCACGTAGTAATGTGGTAACACACTGAAGCAGTCTATTAAACCTGGTTTCGATCAATATTTCAGAGGATAACACCGGTTAGGTCTGGGTTAGGTCTGGGATTTGCGCGCATCTGGCTTATACTTTCGCCATTTTCGCAAACATTTTGGCCAGATCCTGGGTATTTTCCGTGTTTGAATCACGTAGTAATGTGGTAACACACTGAAGCAGTCAATTAAACCTGGTTTCGATCAATATTTCAGAGGATAACACCGGTTAGGTCTGGGTAAGGTCTGGGTTATGCCCGCATCTGGCTCATGATTTTGCCTTCTTCGCATACTTGTTGGCCAGACCCTGGGTTTTTTTCGTGTTTGAATCACGTAGTAATGTGGTAATACACTGAAGCAGTCAATTAAACCTGGTTTCGATCAATATTTTAGAGGATAACACCGGTTAGGTCTGGGTTAGGTCTGGGTTATGCCCGCATCCGGCTCATGATTTTGCCTTCTTCGCATACTTGCTGGCCAGATCCTGCGTTTTTTTCGTGTTTGAATCACGTAGTAATGTGGTAACACACTGAAGCAGTCAATTAAACCTGGTTTCGATCAATATTTTAGAGGATAACACCGGTTAGGTCTGGGATAGGTCCGGGATATGCCCGCATCTGGCTTATACTTTCGCCTTTTTCGCAAACTTGTTGGCTAGATCCTGGGTTTTTCTCCGGTTTGAATAACGCATTAATGTGGTACCACACTGAAGCAGTCAATTAAACCTGGTTTCGATCAATATCTCAGACGATAACACCGGTTAGGTCTGGGTTAGGTCTGGGAAATGCGCGCATCTGGCTTATACTTTCGCCTTTTTCGCAAACTTGTTGGCCAGATCCTGGGTTTTTTTCGTGTTTGAATCACGAAGTAATGTGGTAACACACTGAAGCAGTCAATTAAACCTGGTTTCGATCAATATTTCAGAGGATAACACCGGTTAGGTCTGGGTTAGGTCTGGGAAATGCGCGCATCTGGCTTATACTTTCGCCTTTTTCGCAAACTTGTTGGCCAGATCCTGGGTTTTTTTCGTGTTTGAATCACGTAGTAATGTGGTAACACACTGAAGCAGTCAATTAAACCTGGTTTCGATCAATATTTTAGAGGATAACACCGGTTAGGTCTGGGATAGGTCCGGGATATGCCCGCATCTGGCTCATGATTTTGCCTTCTTCGCATACGTGTTGGCCAGATCCTGGGTTTTTTTCGTGGTTGAATCACGTAGTAATGTGGTAACACACTGGGGCAGTCAATTAAACCTGGTTTCGATCAATATTTTAGAGGATAACACCGGTTAGGTCTGGGTTAGGTCTGGGTTATGCCCGCATCTGGCCCATGATTTTGCCTTCTTCGCATACTTGTTGGCCAGATCCTGGGTTTTTTTCGTGTTTGAATCACGTAGTAATGTGGTAACACACTGAAGCAGTCAATTAAACCTGGTTTCGATCAATATTTTAGAGGATAACACCGGTTAGGTCTGGGATAGGTCCGGGATATGCCCGCATCTGGCTTATACTTTCGCCTTTTTCGCAAACTTGTTGGCTAGATCCTGGGTTTTTTTCCGGTTTGAATAACGCAGTAATGTGGTACCACACTGAAGCAGTCAATTAAACCTGGTTTCGATCAATATTTTAGAGGATAACACCGGTTAGGTCTGGGTTAGGTCTGGGATTTGCGCGCATCTGGCTTATACCTTCGCCTTCTTCGCATACTTGTTGGCCAGATCCTGGGTTTTTTCCGTGTTTGAATCACGTAGTAATGTGATAACACACTGAAGCAGTCAATTAAACCTGGTTTCGATCAATATTTTAGAGGATAAGACCGGTTAGGTATGGGATAGGTCCAGGATATACCCGCATCTGGCTCATGATTTTGCCTTCTTCGCATACTTGTTGGCCAGATCCTGGGTTTTTTTCGTGGTTGAATCACGTAGTAATGTGGTAACACACTGGAGCAGTCAATTAAACCTGGTTTCGATCAATATTTTAGAGGATAACACCGGTTAGGTCTGGGTTAGGTCTGGGTTATGCCCGCATCTGGCTCATGATTTTGCCTTCTTCGCATACTTGTTGGCCAGATCCTGGGTTTTCTTCGTGGTTGAATCACGTAGTAATGTGGTAACACACTGGAGCAGTCAATTAAACCTGGTTTCGATCAATATTTTAGAGGATAACACCGGTTAGGTCTGGGTTAGGTCTGGGTTATGCCCGCATCTGGCTCATGATTTTGCCTTCTTCGCATACTTGTTGGCCAGATCCTGGGTTTTTTTCGTGTTTGAATCACGTAGTAATGTGGTAACACACTGAAGCAGTCAATTAAACCTGGTTTCGATCAATATTTTAGAGGATAACGCCGGTTAGGTCTGGGTTAGGTCTGGGAAATGCGCGCATCTGGCTTATACTTTCGCCTTCTTCGCATACTTGTTGGCCAGATCCTGGGTTTTTTTCGTGTTTGAATCACGTAGTAATGTGGTAACACACTGAAGCAGTCAATTAAACCTGGTTTCGATCAATATTTTAGAGGATAACACCGGTTAGGTCTGGGATAGGTCCGGGATATGCCCGCATCTGGCTAATACTCTCGCCTTTTTCGCAAACTTGTTGGCTAGATCCTGGGTTTTTTTCCGGTTTGAATAACGCAGTAATGTGGTACCACACTGAAGCAGTCAATTAAACCTGGTTTCTATCAATATTTCAGAGGATAACACCGGTTAGGTCTGGGTTAGGTCCGGGATATGCCCGCATCTGGCTCATGATTTCGCCTTTTTCGCAAACTTGTTGGCCAGATCCTGGGTATTTTCCGTGTTTGAATCACGTAGTAATGTGGTAACACACTGAAGCAGTCAATTAAACCTGGTTTCGATCAATATTTCAGACGATAACACCGGTTAGGTCTGGGTTAGGTCTGGGAAATGCGCGCATCTGGCTCATGATTTTGCCTTCTTCGCATACTTGTTGGCCAGATCCTGGGTTTTTTTCGTGTTTGAATCATGTAGTAATGTGGTAACACACTGAAGCAGTCAATTAAACCTGGTTTCGATAAATATTTCAGAGGATAACACCGGTTAGGTCTGGGTTAGGTCTGGGTTTTGCCCGCATCTGGCTCATGATTTTGCCTTCATCGCATACTTGTTGGCCAGATCCTGGGTATTTTCGTGGTTGAATCACGTAGTAATGTGGTAACACACTGAAGCAGTCAATTAAACCTGGTTTCGATCAATATTTTAGAGGATAACACCGGTTAGGTCTGGGTTAGGTCTGGGTTATGCCCGCATCTGGCTCATGATTTTACCTTCTTCGCATACTTGTTGGCCAGATCCTGGGTATTTCCCGTGTTTGAATCACGTAGTAATGTGGTAACACACTGAAGCAGTCAATTAAACCTGGTTTCGATCAATATTTTAGAGGATAACACCGGTGAGGTCTGGGTTAGGTCTGGGTTATGCCCGCATCTAGCTCATGATTATGCATTCTTCGCATACTTGTTGGCCAGATCCTGGGGTTTTTTCGTGTTTGAATCACGTAGTAATGTGGTAACACACTGAAGCAGTCAATTAAACCTGGTTTCGATCAATATTTTAGAGGATAAGACCGGTTAGGTCTGGGATAGGTCCGGGATATGCCCGCATCTGGCTCATGATTTTGCCTTCTTCGCATACTTGTTGGCCAGATCCTGGGTTTTTTTCGTGGTTGAATCACGTAGTAATGTGGTAACACACTGGAGCAGTCATTTAAACCTGGTTTCGATCAATATTTTGGAGGACAACACCGTTTAGGTCTGGGTTAGGTCTGGGTTATGCCCGCATCTGGCTCATGATTTTGCCTTCTTCGCATACTTGTTGGCCAGATCCTGGGTTTTTTTCGTGTTTGAATCACGTAGTAATGTGGTAATACACTGAAGCAGTCAATAAAACCTGGTTTCGATCAATATTTTAGAGGATAACACCGGTTAGGTCTGGGTTAGGTCTGGGTTATGCCCGCATCTGGCTCATGATTTTGCCTTCTTCGCATACTTGTTGGCCAGATCCTGGGTTTTTTTCGTGTTTGAATCACGTAGTAATGTGGTAATACACTGAAGCAGTCAATAAAACCTGGTTTCGATCAATATTTTAGAGGATAACACCGGTTAGGTCTGGGTTAGGTCTGGGTTATGCCCGCATCTAGCTCATGATTTTGCCTTCTTCGCATACTTGTTGGCCAGATCCTGGGTTTTTTTCGTGGTTGAATCACGTAGTAATGTGGTAATACACTGAAGCAGTCAATAAAACCTGGTTTCGATCAATAATTTAGAGGATAACACCGGTTAGGTCTGGGTTAGGTCTGGGTTATGCCCGCATCTGGCCCATGATTTTGCCTTCTTCGCATACTTATTGGCCAGATCCTGGGTTTTTTCCGTGTCTGAATCACGTAGTAATGTGGTAATACACTGAAGCAGTCAATAAAACCTGGTTTCGATCAATACTTTAGAGGATAACACCGGTGAGGTCTGGGTTAGGTCTGGGTTATGCCCGCATCTAGCTCATGATTATGCATTCTTCGCATACTTGTTGGCCAGATCCTGGGGTTTTTTCGTGTTTGAATCACGTAGTAATGTGGTAACACACTGAAGCAGTCAATTAAACCTGGTTTCGATCAATATTTTAGAGGATAAGACCGGTTAGGTCTGGGATAGGTCCGGGATATGCCCGCATCTGGCTCATGATTTTGCCTTCTTCGCATACTTGTTGGCCAGATCCTGGGTTTTTTTCGTGGTTGAATCACGTAGTAATGTGGTAACACACTGGAGCAGTCATTTAAACCTGGTTTCGATCAATATTTTGGAGGACAACACCGTTTAGGTCTGGGTTAGGTCTGGGTTATGCCCGCATCTGGCTCATGATTTTGCCTTCTTCGCATACTTGTTGGCCAGATCCTGGGTTTTTTTCGTGTTTGAATCACGTAGTAATGTGGTAATACACTGAAGCAGTCAATAAAACCTGGTTTCGATCAATATTTTAGAGGATAACACCGGTTAGGTCTGGGTTAGGTCTGGGTTATGCCCGCATCTGGCTCATGATTTTGCCTTCTTCGCATACTTGTTGGCCAGATCCTGGGTTTTTTTCGTGTTTGAATCACGTAGTAATGTGGTAATACACTGAAGCAGTCAATAAAACCTGGTTTCGATCAATATTTTAGAGGATAACACCGGTTAGGTCTCGGTTAGGTCTGGGTTATGCCCGCATCTAGCTCATGATTTTGCCTTCTTCGCATACTTGTTGGCCAGATCCTGGGGTTTTTTCGTGTTTGAATCACGTAGTAATGTGGTAACACACTGAAGCAGTCAATTAAACCTGGTTTCGATCAATATTTTAGAGGATAACACCGGTTAGGTCTGGGATAGGTCCGGGATATGCCCGCATCTGGCTCATGATTTTGCCTTCTTCGCATACTTGTTGGCCAGATCCTGGGTTTTTTTCGTGGTTGAATCACGTAGTAATGTGGTAACACACTGAAGCAGTCAATTAAACCTGGTTTCGATCAATATTTTAGAGGATAACACCGGTGAGGTCTGGGTTAGGTCTGGGTTATGCCCGCATCTAGCTCATGATTTTGCATTCTTCGCATACTTGTTGGCCAGATCCTGGGGTTTTTTCGTGTTTGAATCACGTAGTAATGTGGTAACACACTGAAGCAGTCAATTAAACCTGGTTTCGATCAATATTTTAGAGGATAAGACCGGTTAGGTCTGGGATAGGTCCGGGATATGCCCGCATCTGGCTCATGACTTTGCCTTCTTCGCATACTTGTTGGCCAGATCCTGGGTTTTTTTCGTGGTTGAATCACGTAGTAATGTGGTAACACACTGGAGCATTCAATTAAACCTGGTTTCGATCAATATTTTAGAGGATAACACCGGTTAGGTCTGGGTTAGGACTGGGTTATGCCCGCATCTGGCTCATCATTCTGCCTTCTTCGCATACTTGTTGGCCAGATCCTGGGTTTTTTCCGTGTCTGAATCACGTAGTAATGTGGTAATACACTGAAGCAGTCAATAAAACCTGGTTTCGATCAATACTTTAGAGGATAACACCGGTGAGGTCTGGGTTAGGTCTGGGTTATGCCCGCGTCTAGCTCATGATTATGCATTCTTCGCATACTTGTTGGCCAGATCCTGGGGTTTTTTCGTGTTTGAATCACGTAGTAATGTGGTAACACACTGAAGCAGTCAATTAAACCTGGTTTCGATCAATATTTTAGAGGATAAGACCGGTTAGGTCTGGGATAGGTCCGGGATATGCCCGCATCTGGCTCATGATTTTGCCTTCTTCGCATACTTGTTGGCCAGATCCTGGGTTTTTTTCGTGGTTGAATCACGTAGTAATGTGGTAACACACTGGAGCAGTCAATTAAACCTGGTTTCGATCAATATTTTAGAGGATAACACCGGTTAGGTCTGGGTTAGGTCTGGGTTATGCCCGCATCTGGCTCATGATTTTGCCTTCTTCGCATACTTGTTGGCCAGATCCTGGGTTTTTTCCGTGTCTGAATCACGTAGTAATGTGGTAATACACTGAAGCAGTCAATAAAACCTGGTTTCGATCAATATTTTAGAGGATAACACCGGTGAGGTCTGGGTTAGGTCTGGGTTATGCCCGCATCTAGCTCATGATTATGCATTCTTCGCATACTTGTTGGCCAGATCCTGGGGTTTTTTCGTGTTTGAATCACGTAGTAATGTGGTAACACACTGAAGCAGTCAATTAAACCTGGTTTCGATCAATATTTTAGAGGATAAGACCGGTTAGGTCTGGGATAGGTCCGGGATATGCCCGCATCTGGCTCATGATTTTGCCTTCTTCGCATACTTGTTGGCCAGATCCTGGGTTTTTTTCGTGGTTGAATCACGTAGTAATGTGGTAACACACTGGAGCAGTCAATTAAACCTGGTTTCGATCAATATTTTAGAGGACAACACCGTTTAGGTCTGGGTTAGGTCTGGGTTATGCCCGCATCTGGCTCATGATTTTGCCTTCTTCGCATACTTGTTGACCAGATCCTGGGTTTTTTTCGTGTTTGAATCACGTAGTAATGTGGTAATACACTGAAGCAGTCAATAAAACCTGGTTTCGATCAATATTTTAGAGGATAACACCGGTTAGGTCTGGGTTAGGTCTGGGTTATGCCCGCATCTGGCTCAAGATTTTGCCTTCTTCGCATACTTGTTGGCCATATCATGGGTTTTTTTCGTGTTTGAATCACGTAGTAATGTGGTAATACACTGAAGCAGTCAATAAAACCTGTTTTCGATCAATATTTTAGAGGATAACACCGGTTAGGTCTGGGTTAGGTCTGGGTTATGCCCGCATCTAGCTCATGATTTTGCCTTCTTCGCATACTTGTTGGCCAGATCCTGGGGTTTTTTCGTGTTTGAATCACGTAGTAATGTGGTAACACACTGAAGCAGTCAATTAAACCTGGTTTCGATCAATATTTTAGAGGATAACACCGGTTAGGTCTGGGATAGGTCCGGGATATGCCCGCATCTGGCTCATGATTTTGCCTTCTTCGCATACTTGTTGGCCAGATCCTGGGTTTTTTTCGAGGTTGAATCACGTAACCATGTGGTAACACACTGAAGCAGTCAATTAAACCTGGTTTCGATCAATATTTTAGAGGATAACACCGGTGAGGTCTGGGTTAGGTCTGGGTTATGCCCGCATCTAGCTCATGATTATGCATTCTTCGCATACTTGTTGGCCAGATCCTGGGTTTTTTTCGAGATTGAATCACGTAGTAATGTGGTAATACACTGAAGCAGTCAATTAAACCTGGTTTCGATCAATATTTTAGAGGATAACACCGGTTAGGTCTGGGATTTGCGCGCATCTGGCTTATACCTTCGCCGTTTTCGCAAACTTGTTGGCCAGATCCTGGGTTTTTTCCGTGTTTGAATCACGTAGTAATGTGGTAACACACTGAAGCAGTCAATAAAACCTGGTTTCGATCAATATTTTAGAGGATAACACCGGTTAGGTCTGGGTTAGGTCTGGGATTTGCGCGCATCTGGCTTATACTTTCGCCTTTTTCGCAAACTTCTTGGCCAGATCCTGGGTATTTTTCTTGTTTGAATCACGTAGTAATGTGGTAACACTCTGAAGCAGTCAATTAAACCTGGTTTCGATCAATATTTCAGAGGATAACGCCGGTTAGGTCTGGGTTAGGTCTGGGTTATGCCCGCATCTGGCTCATGATTTTGCCTCCTTCGCATACTTGTTGGCCAGATCCTGGGTTTTTTCCGTGTTTGAATCACGTAGTAATGTGGTAATACACTGAAGCAGTCAATAAAACCTGGTTTCGATCAATATTTTAGAGGATAACACCGGTGAGGTCTGGGTTAGGTCTGGGTTATGCCCGCATCTAGCTCATGATTTTGCATTCTTCGCACACTTGTTGGCCAGATCCTGGGGTTTTTTCGTGTTTGAATCACGTAGTAATGTGATAACACACTGAAGCAGTCAATTAAACCTGGTTTCGATCAATATTTCAGAGGATAACACCGGTTAGGTCTGGGTTAGGTTTGGGAAATGCGCGCATCTGGCTTATACTTTCGCCTTTTTCGCAAACTTGTTGGCCAGATCCTGGGTTTTTTTCGAGGTTGAATCACGTAGTAATGTGGTAACACACTGGGGCAGTCAATTAAACCTGGTTTCGATCAATATTTTAGAGGATAACACCGGTTAGGTCTGGGTTAGGTCTGGGTTATGCCCGCATCTGGCTCATGATTTTGCCTTCTTCGCATACTTGTTGGCCAGATCCTGGGTTTTTTTCGTGTTTGAATCACGTAGTAATGTGGTAACACACTGAAGCAGTCAATTAAACCTGGTTTCGATCAATATTTTAGAGGATAACACCGGTTAGGTCTGGGATAGGTCCGGGATATGCCCGCATCTGGCTTATACTTTCGCCTTTTTCGCAAACTTGTTGGCTAGATCCTGGGTTTTTTTCCGGTTTGAATAACGCAGTAATGTGGTACCACACTGAAGCAGTCAATTAAACCTGGTTTCGATCAATATTTTAGAGGATAAGACCGGTTAGGTCTGGGATAGGTCCGGGATATACCCGCATCTGGCTCATGATTTTGCCTTCTTCGCATACTTGTTGGCCAGATCTTGGGTTTTTTTCGTGGTTGAATCACGTAGTAATGTGGTAACACACTGGAGCAGTCAATTAAACCTGGTTTCGATCAATATTTTAGAGGATAACACCGGTTAGGTCTGGGTTAGGTCTGGGTTATGCCCGCATCTGGCTCATGATTTTGCCTTCTTCGCATACTTGTTGGCCAGATCCTGGGTTTTTTTCGTGTTTGAATCACGTAGTAATGTGGTAACACACTGAAGCAGTCAATTAAACCTGGTTTCGATCAATATTTTAGAGGATAACACCGGTTAGGTCTGGGATAGGTCCGGGATATGCCCGCATCTGGCTTATACTTTCGCCTTTTTCGCAAACTTGTTGGCTAGATCCTGGGTTTTTTCCCGGTTTGAATAACGCAGTAATGTGGTACCACACTGAAGCAGTCAATTAAACCTGGTTTCTATCAATATTTCAGAGGATAACACCGGTTAGGTCTGGGTTAGGTCCGGGATATGCCCGCATCTGGCTCATGATTTCGCCTTTTTCGCAAACTTGTTGGCCAGATCCTGGGTATTTCCCGTGTTTGAATCACGTAGTAATGTGGTAACACACTGAAGCAGTCAATTAAACCTGGTTTCGATCAATATTTCAGAGGATAACACCGGTTAGGTCTGGGTTAGGTCTGGGTTATGCTCGCATCTGGCTCATGATTTTGCCTTCTTCGCATACTTGTTGGCCAGATCCTGGGTTTTTTTCGTGTTTGAATCACGTAGTAATGTGGTAATACACTGAAGCAGTCAATTAAACCTGGTTTCGATCAATATTTTAGAGGATAAGACCGGTTAGGTCTGGGTTAGGTCTGGGATTTGCGCGCATCTGGCTTATACCTTCGCCTTTTTCGCAAACTTGTTGGCCAGATCCTGGGTTTTTTCCGTGTTTGAATCACGTAGTAATGTGGTAACACACTGAAGCAGTCAATAAAACCTGGTTTCGATCAATATTTTAGAGGATAACACCGGTTAGGTCTGGGTTAGGTCTGGGATTTGCGCGCATCTGGCTTATACTTTCGCCTTTTTCGCAAACTTCTTGGCCAGATCCTGGGTATTTTTCGTGTTTGAATCACGTAGTAATGTGGTAACACTCTGAAGCAGTCAATTAAACCTGGTTTCGATCAATATTTCAGAGGATAATGCCGGTTAGGTCTGGGTTAGGTCTGGGTTATGCCCGCATATAGCTCATGATTTTGCATTCTTAGCATACTTGTTGGCCAGATCCTGGGGTTTTTTCGTGTTCGAATCACGTAGTAAAGTGGTAACACTCTGAAGCAGTCAATTAATCCTGGTTTCGATCAATATTTCAGAGGATAACGCCGGTTAGGTCTGGGATAGGTCTGGGTTATGCCCGCATCTGGCTCATGATTTTGCCTTCTTCGCAAACTTGTTGGCCAGATCCTGGGTTTTTTCCGTGTTTGAATCACGTAGTAATGTGGTAATACACTGAAGCAGTCAATAAAACCTGGTTTCGATCAATATTTTAGAGGATAACACCGGTGAGGTCTGGGTTAGGTCTGGGTTATGCCCGCATCTAGCTCATGATTTTGCATTCTTCGCATACTTGTTGGCCAGATCCTGGGGTTTTTTCGTGTTTGAATCACGTAGTAATGTGGTAACACACTGAAGCAGTCAAATAAACCTGGTTTCGATCAATATTTTAGAGGATAAGACCGGTTAGGTCTGGGATAGGTCCGGGATACGCCCGCATCTGGCTCATGATTTTGCCTTCTTCGCATACTTGTTGGCCAGATCCTGGGTTTTTTTCGTGGTTGAATCACGTAGTAATGTGGTAACACACTGGAGCAGTCAATTAAACCTGGTTTCGATCAATATTTTAGAGGATAACACCGGTTAGGTCTGGGTTAGGTCTGGGTTATGCCCGCATCTGGCTCATGATTTTGCCTTCTTCGCATACTTGTTGGCCAGATCCTGGGTTTTTTCCGTGTCTGAATCACGTAGTAATGTGGTAATACACTGAAGCAGTCAATAAAACCTGGTTTCGATCAATACTTTAGAGGATAACACCGGTGAGGTCTGGGTTAGGTCTGGGTTATGCCCGCATCTAGCTCATGATTATGCATTCTTCGCATACTTGTTGGCCACATCCTGGGGTTTTTTCGTGTTTGAATCACGTAGTAATGTGGTAACACACTGAAGCAGTCAATTAAACCTGGTTTCGATCAATATTTTAGAGGATAAGACCGGTTAGGTCTGGGATAGGTTCGGGATATGCCCGCATCTGGCTCATGATTTTGCCTTCTTCGCATACTTGTTGGCCAGATCCTGGGTTTTTTCCGTGGTTGAATCACGTAGTAATGTGGTAACACACTGGAGCAGTCAATTAAACCTGGTTTCGATCAATATTTTAGAGGATAACACCGGTTAGGTCTGGGTTAGGTCTGGGTTGTGCCCGCATCTGGCTCATGATTTTGCCTTCTTCGCATACTTGTTGGCCAGATCCTGGGTTTTTTCCGTGTCTGAATCACGTAGTAATGTGGTAATACACTGAAGCAGTCAATAAAACCTGGTTTCGATCAATATTTTAGAGGATAACACCGGTGAGGTCTGGGTTAGGTCTGGGTTATGCCCGCATCTAGCTCATGATTATGCATTCTTCGCATACTTGTTGGCCAGATCCTGGGGTTTTTTCGTGTTTGAATCACGTAGTAATGTGGTAACACACTGAAGCAGTCAATTAAACCTGGTTTCGATCAATATTTTAGAGGATAAGACCGGTTAGGTCTGGGATAGGTCCGGGATATGCCCGCATCTGGCTCATGATTTTGCCTTCTTCGCATACTTGTTGGCCAGATCCTGGGTTTTTTTCGTCGTTGAATCACGTAGTAATGTGGTAACACACTGGAGCAGTCAATTAAACCTGGTTTCGATCAATATTTTAGAGGACAACACCGTTTAGGTCTGGGTTAGGTCTGGGTTATGCCCGCATCTGGCTCATGATTTTGCCTTCTTCGCATACTTGTTGGCCAGATCCTGGGTTTTTTTCGTGTTTGAATCACGTAGTAATGTGGTAATACACTGAAGCAGTCAATAAAACCTGGTTTCGATCAATATTTTAGAGGATAACACCGGTTAGGTCTGGGTTAGGTCTGGGTTATGCCCGCATCTGGCTCATGATTTTGCCTTCTTCGCATACTTGTTGGCCAGATCCTGGGGTTTTTTCGTGTTTGAATCACGTAGTAATGTGGTAACACACTGAAGCAGTCAATTAAACCTGGTTTCGATCAATATTTTAGAGGATAACACCGGTTAGGTCTGGGATAGGTCCGGGATATGCCCGCATCTGGCTCATGATTTTGCCTTCTTCGCATACTTGTTGGCCAGATCCTGGGTTTTTTTCGTGGTTGAATCACGTAGTAATGTGGTAACACACTGAAGCAGTCAATTAAACCTGGTTTCGATCAATATTTTAGAGGATAACGCCGGTTAGGTCTGGGTTAGGTCTGGGAAATGCGCGCATCTGGCTTATACTTTCGCCTTCTTCGCATACTTGTTGGTCAGATCCTGGGTTTTTTTCGTGTCTGAATCACGTAGGAATGTGGTAACACACTGAAGCAGTCAATTAAACCTGGTTTCGATCAATATTTTAGAGGATAACACCGGTTAGGTCTGGGTTAGGTCTGGGATTTGCGCGCATCTGGCTTATACTTTCGCCATTTTCACAAACATGTTGGCCAGATCCTGGGTATTTTCCGTGTTTGAATCACGTAGTAATGTGGTAACACACTGAAGCAGTCAATTAAACCTGGTTTCGATCAATATTTCAGAGGATAACACCGGTTAGGTCTGGGTTAGGTCTGGGTTATGCCCGCATCTGGCTCATGATTTTGCCTTCTTCGCATACTTGTTGGCCAGACCCTGGGTTTTTTTCGTGTTTGAATCATGTAGTAATGTGGTAACACACTGAAGCAGTCAATTAAACCTGGTTTCGATCAATATTTCAGAGGATAACACCGGTTAGGTCTGGGTTAGGTCTGGGTTATGCCCGCATCTGGCTCATGATTTTGCCTTCTTCGCATACTTGTTGGCCAGATCCTGGGTTTTTTTCGTGTTTGAATCACGTAGTAATGTGGTAATACACTGAAGCAGTCAATTAAACCTGGTTTCGATCAATATTTTAGAGGATAACACCGGTTAGGTCTGGGTTAGGTCTGGGTTATGCCCGCATCTGGCTCATGATTTTGCCTTCTTCGCATACTTGTTGTCCAGATCCTGGGTTTTTTTCGTGGTTGAATCACGTAGTAATGTAGTAACACACTGAAGCAGTCAATTAAACCAGGTTTCGATCAATATTTTAGAGGATAACACCGGTTAGGTCTGGGTTAGGTCTGGGAAATGCGCGCATCTGGCTTATACTTTCGCCTTTTTCGCATACTTGTTGGCCAGACCCTGGGTTTTTTTCGTGTTTGAATCATGTAGTAATGTGGTAACACACTGAAGCAGTCAATTAAACCTGGTTTCGATCAATATTTCAGAGGATAACACCGTTTAGGTCTGGGTTAGGTCTGGGTTATGCCCGCATCTGGCTCATGATTTTGCCTTCTTCGCATACTTGTTGGCCAGATCCTGGGTTTTTTTCGTGTTTGAATCACGTAGTAATGTGGTAATACACTGAAGCAGTCAATAAAACCTGGTTTCGATCAATATTTTAGAGGATAACACCGGTTAGGTCTGGGTTAGGTCTGGGTTATGCCCGCATCTGGCTCATGATTTTGCCTTCTTCGCATACTTGTTGGCCAGATCCTGGGTTTTTTTCGTGTTTGGATCACGTAGTAATGTGGTAATACACTGAAGCAGTCAATAAAACCTGGTTTCGATCAATATTTTAGAGGATAACACCGGTTAGGTCTGGGTTAGGTCTGGGTTATGCCCGCATCTAGCTCATGATTTTGCCTTCTTCGCATACTTGTTGGCCAGATCCTGGGGTTTTTTCGTGTTTGAATCACGTAGTAATGTGGTAACACACTGAAGCAGTCAATTAAACCTGGTTTCGATCAATATTTTAGAGGATAACACCGGTTAGGTCTGGGATAGGTCCGGGATATGCCCGCATCTGGCTCATGATTTTGCCTTCTTCGCATACTTGTTGGCCAGATCCTGGGTTTTTTTCGTGGTTGAATCACGTAGTAATGTGGTAACACACTGAAGCAGTCAATTAAACCTGGTTTCGATCAATATTTTAGAGGATAACACCGGTTAGGTCTGGGTTAGGTCTGGGATTTGCGCGCATCTGGCTTATACTTTCGCCATTTTCGCAAACATGTTGGCCAGATCCTGGGTATTTTCCGTGTTTGAATCACGTAGTAATGTGGTAACACACTGAAGCAGTCAATAAACCTGGTTTCGATCAATATTTCAGAGGATAACACCGGTTATGTCTGGGTTAGGTCTGGGTTATGCCCGCATCTGGCTCATGATTTTGCCTTCTTCGCATACTTGTTGGCCAGACCCTGGGTTTTTTTCGTGTTTGAATCATGTAGTAATGTGGTAACACACTGAAGCAGTCAATTAAACCTGGTTTCGATCAATATTTCAGAGGATAACACCGGTTAGGTCTGGGTTCGGTCTGGGTTATGCCCGCATCTGGCTCATGATTTTGCCTTCTTCGCATACTTGTTGGCCAGATCCTGGGTTTTTTTCGTGTTTGAATCACGTAGTAATGTGGTAATACACTGAAGCAGTCAATTAAACCTGGTTTCGATCAATATTTTAGAGGATAACACCGGTTAGGTCTGGGTTAGGTCTGGGTTATGCCCGCATCTGGCTCATGATTTTGCCTTCTTCGCATACTTGTTGTCCAGATCCTGGGTTTTTTTCGTGGTTGAATCACGTAGTAATGTAGTAACACACTGAAGCAGTCAATTAAACCTGGTTTCGATCAATATTTTAGAGGATAACACCGGTTAGGTCTGGGTTAGGTCTGGGAAATGCGCGCATCTGGCTTATACTTTCGCCTTTTTCGCAAACTTGTTGGCCAGATCCTGGGTATTTTCCGTGTTTGAATCACGTAGTAATGTGGTAACACACTGAAGCAGTCAATTAAACCTGGTTTCGATCAATATTTTAGAGGATAAGACCGGTTAGGTCTGGGATAGGTCCGGGATATGCCCGCATCTGGCTCATGATTTTGCCTTCTTCGCATACTTGTTGGCCAGATCCTGGGTTTTTTTCGTGGTTGAATCACGTAGTAATGTGGTAACACACTGGAGCAGTCAATTAAACCTGGTTTCGATCAATATTTTAGTGGATAACACCGGTTAGGTCTGGGTTAGGTCTGGGATTTGCGCGCATCTGGCTTATACTTTCGCCTTTTTCGCAAACTTGTTGGCCAGATCCCGGGTATTTTCCGTGTTTGAATCACGTAGTAATGTGGTAACACACTGAAGCAGTCAATTAAACCTGGTTTCGATCAATATTTCAGAGGATAACACCGGTTAGGTCTGGGTTAGGTCTGGGTTATGCCCGCATCTGGCTCATGATTTTGCCTTCTTCGCATACTTGTTGGCCAGATCCAGGGTTTTTTTCGTGTTTGAATCATGTAGTAATGTGGTAACACACTGAAGCAGTCAATTAAACCTGGTTTCGATCAATATTTCAGAGGATAACACCGGTTAGGTCTGGGTTAGGTCTGGGGTTTGCCCGCATCTGGATCATGATTTTGCCTTCTTCGCATACTTGTTGGCCAGATCCTGGGTTTTTTTCGTGGTTGAATCACGTAGTAATGTAGTAACACACTGAAGCAGTCAATTAAACCTGGTTTCGATCAATATTTTAGAGGATAACACCGGTTAGGTCTGGGTTAGGTCCGGGTTATGCCCGCATCTGGCTCATGATTTTGCCTTCTTCGCATACTTGTTGGCCAGATCCTGGGTATTTCCCGTGTTTGAATCATGTAGTAATGTGGTAACACACTGAAGCAGTCAATTAAACCTGGTTTCGATCAATATTTTAGAGGACAACACCGGTTAGGTCTGGGATAGGTCCGGGATATGCCCGCATCTGGCTTATACTTTCGCCTTTTTCGCAAACTTGTAGGCTAGATCCTGGGTTTTTTTCCGGTTTGAATAACGCAGTAATGTGGTGCCACACTGAAGCAGTCAATTAAACCTGGTTTCGATCAATATTTCAGACGATAACACCGGTTAGGCCTGGGTTAGGTCTGGGAAATGCGCGCATCTGGCTTATACTTTCGCCTTTTTCGCAAACTTGTTGGCCAGATCCTGGGTTTTTTTCGTGTTTGAATCACGTAGTAATGTGGTAATACACTGAAGCAGTCAATAAAACCTGGTTTCGATTAATATTTTAGAGGATAACACCGGTTAGGTCTGGGTTAGGTCTGGGATTTGCGCGCATCTGGCTTATACTTTCGCCTTTTTCGCAAACTTATTGGCCAGATCCCGGGTATTTTCCGTGTTCGAATCACGTAGTAATGTGGTAACACACTGAAGCAGTCAATTAAACCTGGTTTCGATCAATATTTCAGAGGATAACACCGGTTAGGTCTGGGTTAGGTCTGGGTTATGCCCGCATCTGGCTCATGATTTTGCCTTCTTCGCATACTTGTTGGCCAGATCCTGGGTTTTTTTCGTGTTTGAATCATGTAGTAATGTGGTAACACAATGAAGCAGTCAATTAAACCTGGTTTCGATCAATATTTCAGAGGACAACACCGGTTAGGTCTGGGTTAGGTCTGGGGTTTGCCCGCATCTGGCTCATGATTTTGCCTTCTTCGCATACTTGTTGGCCAGATCCTGGGTTTTTTTCGTGGTTGAATCACGTAGTAATGTGGTAACACACTGAAGCAGTCATTTATACCTGGTTTCGATCAATATTTTAGAGGATAACACCGGTTAGGTCTGGGTTAGGTCTGGGATTTGCGCGCATCTGGCTTATACTTTCGCCTTTTTCGCAAACTTGTTGGCCAGATCCCGGGTATTTTCCGTGTTTGAATCACGTAGTAATGTGGTAACACACTGAAGCAGTCAATTAAACCTGGTTTCGATCAATATTTCAGAGGATAACACCGGTTAGGTCTGGGTTAGGTCTGGGTTATGCCCGCATCTGGCTCATGATTTTGCCTTCTTCGCATACTTGTTGGCCAGATCCTGGGTTTCTTTCGTGTTTGAATCATGTAGTAATGTGGTAACACACTGAAGCAGTCAATTAAACCTGGTTTCGATCAATATTTCAGAGGATAACACCGGTTAGGTCTGAGTTAGGTCTGGGGTTTGCCCGCATCTGGCTCATGATTTTGCCTTCTTCGCATACTTGTTGGCCAGATCCTGGGTTTTTTTCGTGGTTGAATCACGTAGTAATGTAGTAACACACTGAAGCAGTCAATTAAACCTGGTTTCGATCAATATTTTAGAGGATATCACCGGTTAGGTCTGGGTTAGGTCTGGGTTATGCCCGCATCTGGCTCATGATTTTGCCTTCTTCGCATACTTGTTGGCCAGATCCTGGGTATTTCCCGTGTTTGAATCACGTAGTAATGTGGTAACACACTGAAGCAGTCAATTAAACCTGGTTTCGATCAATATTTTAGAGGATAACACCGGTTAGGTCTGGGTTAGGTCTGGGATTTGCGCGCATCTGGCTTATACCTTCGCCTTTTTCGCAAACTTGTTGGCCAGATCCTGGGTTTTTTCCGTGTTTGAATCACGTAGTAATGTGGTAACACACTGAAGCAGTCAATAAAACCTGGTTTCGATCAATATTTTAGAGGATAACACCGGTTAGGTCTGGGTTAGGTCTGGGATTTGCGCGCATCTGGCTTATACTTTCGCCTTTTTCGCAAACTTCTTGGCCAGATCCTGGGTATTTTTCGTGTTTGAATCACGTAGTAATGTGGTAATACACTGAAGCAGTCAATAAAACCCGGTTTCGATCAATATTTTAGAGGATAACACCGGTGAGGTCTGGGTTAGGTCTGGGTTATGCCCGCATCTGGCTCATGAGTTTGCCTTCTTCGCATACTTGTTGGCCAGATCCTGGGTATTTTCCGTGTTTGAATTACGTAGTAATGTGGTAACACACTGAAGCAGTCTATTAAACCTGGTTTCGATCAATATTTTAGAGGATAACACCGGTTAGGTCTGGGTTAGGTCTGGGATTTGCGCGCATCTGGCTTATACTTTTGCCATTTTCGCAAACATGTTGGCCAGATCCTGGGTATTTTCCGCGTTTGAATCACGTAGTAATGTGGTAACACACTGAAGCAGTCAATTAAACCTGGTTTCGATCAATATTTCAGAGGATAACACCGGTTAGGTCTGGGTTATGCCCGCATCTGGCTCATGATATTGCCTTCTTCGCATACTTGTTGGCCAGATCCTGGGTTTTTTTCGTGTTTGAATCATGTAGTAATGTGGTAACACACTGAAGCAGACAATTAAACCTGGTTTCGATCAATATTTTAGTGGATAACACCGGTTAGGTCTGGGTTAGGTCTGGGTTATGCCCGCATCTGGCTCATGATTTTGCCTTCCTCGCATACTTGTTGGCCTGATCCTGGGTTTTTTTCGTGTTTGAATCACGTAGTAATGTGGTAATACACTGAAGCAGTCAATAAAACCTGGTTTCGATCAATATTTTAGAGGATAACACTGGTTAGGTCTGGGTTAGGTCTGGGTTATGCCCGCATCTGGCTCATGATTTTGCCTTCTTCGCATACTTGTTGGCCAGATCCTGGGTTTTTTTCGTGTTTGAATCACGTAGTAATGTGGTAACACACTGAAGCTGTCAATTAAACCTGGTTTCGATCAATATTTTTGGGGAAAACACCGGTTAGGTCTGGGTTAGGTCTGGGTTATGCCCGCATCTGGCTCATGATTTTGCCTTCTTCGCATACTTGTTGGCCAGATCCTGGGTTTTTTTCATGTTTGAATCACGTAGTAATGTGGTAACACACTGAAGCAGTCAATTAAACCTGGTTTCGATCAATATTTTAGAGGATAACACCGGTTAGGTCTGGGATTCGTCTGGGATATGCCCGCATCTGGCTCATGATTTTGCCTTCTTCGCATACTTGTTGGCCAGATCCTGGGTATTTTCCGTGTTTGAATCACGTAGTAATGTGGTAACACACTGAAGCAGTCAATTAAACCAGGTTTCGATCAATATTTCAGAGGATAACACCGGTTAGGTCTGGGTTAGGTCTGGGTTATGCCCGCATCTGGCTCATGAGTTTGCCTTCTTCGCATACTTGTTGGCCAGATCCTGGGGTTTTTTCGTGTTTGACACACGTAGTAATGTGGTAACACACTGAAGCTGTCAATAAAACCTGGTTTCGAGCAACATTTTAGAGGATAACACCGGTTAGGTCTGGGTTAGGTCTGGGAAATGCGCGCATCTGGCTTATACTTTCGCCTTTTTCGCAAACTTGTTGGCCAGATCCTGGGTTTTTTTCGTGTTTGAATCACGTAGTAAAGTGGTAACACACTGAAGCAGTCAATTAAACCTGGTTTCGATCTATATTTTAGAGGATAACACCGGTTAGGTCTGGGTTAGGTCTGGGATTTGCGCGCATCTGGCTTATACATTCGCCTTTTTTGCAAAGTTGTTGGCCAGATCCTGGGTATTTTCCGTGTTTGAATCTTGTAGTAATGTGGTAACACACTGAAGCAGTCAATTAAACCTGGTTTCGATCAATATTTCAGAGGATAACACCGGTTAGGTCTGGGTTAGGTCTGGGTTATGCCCGCATCTGGCTCATGATTTTGCCTTCTTCGCATACTTGTTGGCCAGACCCTGGGTTTTTTTCGTGTTTGAATCATGTAGTAATGTGGTAACACACTGAAGCAGACAATTAAACCTGGTTTCGATCAATATTTTAGAGGATAACACCGGTTAGGTCTGGGTTAGGTCTGGGTTATGCCCGCATCTGGCTCATGATTTTGCCTTCCTCGCATACTTGTTGGCCAGATCCTGGGTTTTTTTCATGTTTGAATCACGTAGTAATGTGGTAACACACTGAAGCAGTCAATTAAACCTGGTTTCGATCAATATTTTAGAGGATAACACCGGTTAGGTCTGGGATTCGTCTGGGATATGCCCGCATCTGGCTCATGATTTTGCCTTCTTCGCATACTTGTTGGCCAGATCCTGGGTTTTTTTCGTGTTTGAATCACGTAGTAATGTGGTAACACACTGAAGCAGTCAATTAAACCTGGTTTCGATCAATATTTTAGAGGATAACACCGGTTAGGTCTGGGTTAGGTCTGGGATTTGCGCGCATCTGGCTTATACTTTCGCCTTGTTCGCAAACTTGTTGGCCAGATCCTGGGTATTTTCCGTGTTTGAATCACGTAGTAATGTGGTAACACACTGAAGCAGTCAATTAAACCAGGTTTCGATCAATATTTCAGAGGATAACACCGGTTAGGTCTGGGTTAGGTCTGGGTTATGCCTGCATCTGGCTCATGATTTTGCCTTCTTCGCATACTTATTGGCCAGATCCTGGGGTTTTTTCGTGTTTGAATCACGTAGTAATGTGGTAACACACTGAAGCTGTCAATAAAACCTGGTTTCGAGCAACATTTTAGAGGATAACACCGGTTAGGTCTGGGTTAGGTCTGGGAAATGCGCGCATCTGGCTTATACTTTCGCCTTTTTCGCAATCTTGTTAGCCAGATCCCGGGTTTTTTTCGTGTTTGAATCACGTAGTAATGTGGTAACACACTGAAGCAGTCAATTAAACCTGGTTTCGATCAATATTTTAGAGGATAACACCGGTTAGGTCTGGGTTAGGTCTGGGATTTGCGCGCATCTGGCTTATACTTTCGCCTTTTTTGCAAACGTGTTGGCCAGATCCTGGGTATTTTCCGTGTTTGAATCACGTAGTAATGTGGTAACACACTGAAGCAGTCAATTAAACCTGGTTTCGATCAATATTTTAGAGGATAACACCGGTTAGGTCTGGGTTAGGTCTGGGTTATGCCCGCATCTGGCTCATGATTTTGCCTTCTTCGCATACTTGTTGGCCAGATCCTGGGTTTTTTCCGTGTTTGAATCACGTAGTAATGTGGTATCACACTGAAGCAGTCAATTAAACCTGGTTTCGATCAATATTTTAGAGGATAACACCGGTTAGGTCTGGGTTTCGTCTGGGATATGCCCGCATCTGCCTCATGATTTTGCCTTCATCGCATACTTGTTGGCCAGATCCTGGGTTTTTTCCGTGTTTGAATCACGTCGTAATGTGGTAATACACTGAAGCAGTCAATTAAACCTGGTTTCGATCAATATTTCAGAGGATAACACCGGTTAGGTCTGGGTTAGGTCTGGGATATGCCCGCATCTGGCTCATGATTTTGCCTTCTTCGCAAACTTGTTGGCCAGATCCTGGGTGTTTTCCGTGTTTGAAACACGTAGTAATGTGGTAACACACTGAAGCAGTCAAATAAACCTGGTTTCGATCAATATTTCTGAGTATAACACCGGTTAGGTCTGGGTTAGGTCTGTGATATGCGCGCATCTGGCTTATACTTTCGCCTTTTTCGCAAACTTGTTGGCCAGATCCTGGGTATTTTCCGTGTTTGAAATACGTAGTAATGTGGTAACACACTGAAGCTGTCAATTAAACCTGGTTTCGATCAATATTTTAGAGGATAACACCGGTTAGGTCTGGGTTAGGTCTGGGTTATGCCCGCATCTGGCTCGTGATTTTGCCTTCTTCGCATACTTGTTGGCCAGATCCTGGGCTTTTTCCGTGTTTGAATCACGCAGTAATGTGGTAACACACTGAAGCAGTCAACTAACCTGGTTTCGATCAATATTTCAGAGGATAACACCGGTTAGGTCTGGGTAAGGTCTGGGTTATGCCCGCATCTGGCTCATGATTTTGCCTTCTTCGCATACTTGTTGGCCAGATCCTGGGTTTTTTCGTGTTTGAATCACGTAGTAATGTGGTAATACACTGAAGCAGTCAATTAAACCTGGTTTCGATCAATATTTTAGAGGATAACACCGGTTAGGTCTGGGTTAGGTCTGGGAAATGCGCGCATCTGGCTTATACTTTCGCCTTTTTCGCAAACTTGTTGGCCAGATCCTGCGTTTTTTTCGTGTTTGAATCACGTAGTAATGTGGTAACACACTGAAGCAGTCAATTAAACCTGGTTTCGATCAATATTTTAGAGGATAACACCGGTTAGGTCCGGGTTAGGTCTGGGTTATGCCCGCATCTGGCACATGATTTTGCCTTCTTCGCATACTTGTTGGCCAGATCCTGGGTTTTTTTCGTGTTTGAATCACGTAGTAATGTGGTAATACACTGAAGCAGTCAATTAAACCTGGTTTCGATCAATATTTCAGAGGATAACACCGGTTAGGTCTGGGTTAGGTCCGGGATATGCCCGCATCTGGCTCGTGATTTTGCCTTCTTCGCATACTTGTTGGCCAGATCCTGGGTTTTTTTCGTGTTTGAATCACGTAGTAATGTGGTAACACACTGAAGCTGTCAATTAAACCTGGTTTCGATCAATATTTCAGAGGATAACACCGGTCAGGTCTGGGTTAGGTCTGGGTTATGCCCGCATCTGGCTCATGATTTTGCCTTCTTCGCATACTTGTTGGCCAGATCCTGGGTTTTTTTCGTGTTTGAATCACGTAGTAATGTGGTAATACACTGAAGCAGTCAATTAAACCTGGTTTCGATCAATATTTTAGAGGATAACACCGGTTAGGTCAGGGTTAGGTCTGGGAAATGCGCGCATCTGGCTTATACTTTCGCCTTTTTCGCAAACTTGTTGGCCAGATCCTGCGTTTTTTTCGTGTTTGAATCACGTAGTAATGTGGTAACACACTGAAGCAGTCAACTAACCTGGTTTCGATCAATATTTCAGAGGATAACACCGGTTAGGTCTGGGTAAGGTCTGGGTTATGCCCGCATCTGGCTCATGATTTTGCCTTCTTCGCATACTTGTTGGCCAGATCCTGGGTTTTTTCGTGTTTGAATCACGTAGTAATGTGGTAATACACTGAAGCAGTCAATTAAACCTGGTTTCGATCAATATTTTAGAGGATAACACCGGTTAGGTCTGGGTTAGGTCTGGGAAATGCGCGCATCTGGCTTATACTTTCGCCTTTTTCGCAAACTTGTTGGCCAGATCCTGCGTTTTTTTCGTGTTTGAATCACGTAGTAATGTGGTAACACACTGAAGCAGTCAATTAAACCTGGTTTCGATCAATATTTTAGAGGATAACACCGGTTAGGTCTGGGTTAGGTCTGGGTTATGCCCGCATCTGGCTCATGATTTTGCCTTCTTCGCATACTTGTTGGCCAGATCCTGGGTTTTTTTCGTGTTTGAATCACGTAGTAATGTGGTAATACACTGAAGCAGTCAATTAAACCTGGTTTCGATCAATATTTTAGAGGATAACACCGGTTAGGTCAGGGTTAGGTCTGGGATATGCGCGCATCTGGCTTATACTTTCGCCTTTTTCGCAAACTTGTTGGCCAGATCCTGGATTTTTTCCGTGTTTGAATCACGTAGTAATGTTGTACCACACTGAGGCAGTCAATTAAACCTGGATTCGGACATTATTTTAGAGGATAACACCGGTTAGGTCTGGGTTAGGTCTGGGTTATGCCCGCATCTGGCTCATGATTTTGCCTTCTTCGCATACTTGTTGGCCAGATCCTGGGTTTTTTTCGTGTTTGAATCATGTAGTAATGTGGTAACACACAGAAGCAGTCAATTAAACCTGGTTTCGATCAATATTTTAGAGGATAACACCGGTTAGGTCTGGGTTAGGTCTGGGTTATGCCCGCATCTGGCTCATGATTTTGCCTTCTTCGCATACTTGTTGGCCAGATCCTGGGTTTTTTTCGTGTTTGAATCACGTAGTAATGTGGTAATACACTGAAGCAGACAATTAAACCTGGTTTCGATCAATATTTTAGAGGATAACACTGGTTAGGTCTGGGTTAGGTCTGGGTTATGCCCGCATCTGGCTCATGATTTTGCCTTCTTCGCATACTTGTTGGCCAGATCCTGGGTTTTTTTCGTGTTTGAATCACGTAGTAATGTGGTAACACACTGAAGCAGTCAATTAATCCTGGTTTCGATCAATATTTTAGAGGATAACACCGGTTAGGTCAGGGTTAGGTCCGGGATATGCCCGCATCTGGCTCATGATTTTGCCTTCTTCGCATACTTGTTGGCCAGATCCTGGGTTTTTTTCGTGTTTGAATGACGTCGTAATGTGGTAACACACTGAGGCTATCAATTAAACCTGGTTTCGATCAATATTTTAGAGGATAACACCGGTTAGGTCTGGGTTAGGTCTGGGTTATGCCCGCATCTGGCTCATGATTTTGCCTTCTTCGCATACTTGTTGGCCAGATCCTGGGTATTTCCCGTGTTTGAATCACGTAGTAATGTGGTAACACACTGAAGCAGTCAATTAAACCTGGTTTCGACCAATATTTTAGAGGATAACACCGGTTAGGTCTGTGTTAGGTCTGGGATTTGCGCGCATCTGGCTTATACCTTCGCCTTTTTCGCAAACTTGTTGGCCAGATCCTGGGTATTTTCCGTGTTTGAATCACGTAGTAATGTGGTAACACACTGAAGCAGTCAATTAAACCTGGTTTCGATCAATATTTTAGAGGATAACACCGGTTAGCTCTGGGTTAGGTCCGGGATATGCGCGCATCTGGCTTATACTTTCGCCTTTTTCGCAAACTTGTTGGCCAGATCCTGGATTTTTTCCGCGTTTGAATCACGTAGTAATGTTGTACCACACTGAGGCAGTCAATTAAACCTGGATTCGGACATTATTTTAGAGGATAACACCGGTTAGGTCTGGGTTAGGTCTGGGTTATGCCCGCATCTGGCTCATGATTTTGCCTTCTTCGCATACTTGTTGGCCAGATCCTGGGTTTTTTTCGTGTTTGAATCATGTAGTAATGTGGTAACACACTGAAGCAGACAATTAAACCTGGTTTCGATCAATATTTTAGAGGATAACACCGGTTAGGTCTGGGTTAGGTCTGGGTTATGCCCGCATCTGGCTCATGATTTTGCCTTCTTCGCATACTTGTTGGCCAGATCCTGGGTTTTTTTCGTGTTTGAATCACGCAGTAATGTGGTAATACACTGAAGCAGTCAATTAAACCTGGTTTCGATCAATATTTCAGAGGATAACACCGGTTAGGTCTGGGTTAGGTCCGGGATATGCCCGCATCTGGCTCATGATTTTGCCTTCTTCGCATACTTGTTGGCCAGATCCTGGGTTTTTTTCGTGTTTGAATCACGTAGTAATGTGGTAACACACTGAAGCTGACAATTAAACCTGGTTTCGATCAATATTTTAGAGGATAACACCGGTTAGGTCTGGGTTAGGTCTGGGTTATGCCCGCATCTGGCTCATGATTTTGACTTCATCGCATACTTGTTGGCCAGATCCTGGGTTTTTTCCGTGTTTGAATCACGTAGTAATGTGGTACCACACAGAAGCAGTCAATTAAACCTGGTTTCGATCAATATTTTAGAGGATAACACCGGTTAGGTCTGGGTTTCGTCTGGGATATGCCCGCATCTGGCTCATGATTTTGCCTTCTTCGCAAACTTGTTGGCCAGATCCTGGGTGTTTTCCGTGTTTGAAACACGTAGTAATGTGGTAACACACTGAAGCAGTCAAATAAACCTGGTTTCGATCAATATTTCTGAGTATAACACCGGTTAGGTCTGGGTTAGGTCTGTGATATGCGCGCATCTGGCTTATACTTTCGCCTTTTTCGCAAACTTGTTGGCCAGATCCTGGGTATTTTCCGTGTTTGAAATACGTAGTAATGTGGTAACACACTGAAGCTGTCAATAAAACCTGGTTTCGATCAATATTTTAGAGGATAACACCGGTTAGGTCTGGGTTAGGTCTGGGTTATGCCCGCATCTGGCTCGTGATTTTGCCTTCTTCGCATACTTGTTGGCCAGATCCTGGGCTTTTTCCGTGTTTGAATCACGCAGTAATGTGGTAACACACTGAAGCAGTCAACTAACCTGGTTTCGATCAATATTTCAGAGGATAACACCGGTTAGGTCTGGGTAAGGTCTGGGTTATGCCCGCATCTGGCTCATGATTTTGCCTTCTTCGCATACTTGTTGGCCAGATCCTGGGTTTTTTCGTGTTTGAATCACGTAGTAATGTGGTAATACACTGAAGCAGTCAATTAAACCTGGTTTCGATCAATATTTTAGAGGATAACACCGGTTAGGTCTGGGTTAGGTCTGGGAAATGCGCGCATCTGGCTTATACTTTCGCCTTTTTCGCAAACTTGTTGGCCAGATCCTGCGTTTTTTTCGTGTTTGAATCACGTAGTAATGTGGTAACACACTGAAGCAGTCAATTAAACCTGGTTTCGATCAATATTTTAGAGGATAACACCGGTTAGGTCCGGGTTAGGTCTGGGTTATGCCCGCATCTGGCACATGATTTTGCCTTCTTCGCATACTTGTTGGCCAGATCCTGGGTTTTTTTCGTGTTTGAATCACGTAGTAATGTGGTAATACACTGAAGCAGTCAATTAAACCTGGTTTCGATCAATATTTCAGAGGATAACACCGGTTAGGTCTGGGTTAGGTCCGGGATATGCCCGCATCTGGCTCATGATTTTGCCTTCTTCGCATACTTGTTGGCCAGATCCTGGGTTTTTTTCGTGTTTGAATCACGTAGTAATGTGGTAACACACTGAAGCTGTCAATTAAACCTGGTTTCGATCAATATTTCAGAGGATAACACCGGTCAGGTCTGGGTTAGGTCTGGGTTATGCCCGCATCTGGCTCATGATTTTGCCTTCTTCGCATACTTGTTGGCCAGATCCTGGGTTTTTTTCGTGTTTGAATCACGTAGTAATGTGGTAATACACTGAAGCAGTCAATTAAACCTGGTTTCGATCAATATTTTAGAGGATAACACCGGTTAGGTCAGGGTTAGGTCTGGGAAATGCGCGCATCTGGCTTATACTTTCGCCTTTTTCGCAAACTTGTTGGCCAGATCCTGCGTTTTTTTCGTGTTTGAATCACGTAGTAATGTGGTAACACACTGAAGCAGTCAACTAACCTGGTTTCGATCAATATTTCAGAGGATAACACCGGTTAGGTCTGGGTAAGGTCTGGGTTATGCCCGCATCTGGCTCATGATTTTGCCTTCTTCGCATACTTGTTGGCCAGATCCTGGGTTTTTTCGTGTTTGAATCACGTAGTAATGTGGTAATACACTGAAGCAGTCAATTAAACCTGGTTTCGATCAATATTTTAGAGGATAACACCGGTTAGGTCTGGGTTAGGTCTGGGAAATGCGCGCATCTGGCTTATACTTTCGCCTTTTTCGCAAACTTGTTGGCCAGATCCTGCGTTTTTTTCGTGTTTGAATCACGTAGTAATGTGGTAACACACTGAAGCAGTCAATTAAACCTGGTTTCGATCAATATTTTAGAGGATAACACCGGTTAGGTCTGGGTTAGGTCTGGGTTATGCCCGCATCTGGCTCATGATTTTGCCTTCTTCGCATACTTGTTGGCCAGATCCTGGGTTTTTTTCGTGTTTGAATCATGTAGTAATGTGGTAACACACAGAAGCAGTCAATTAAACCTGGTTTCGATCAATATTTTAGAGGATAACACCGGTTAGGTCAGGGTTAGGTCTGGGATATGCGCGCATCTGGCTTATACTTTCGCCTTTTTCGCAAACTTGTTGGCCAGATCCTGGATTTTTTCCGTGTTTGAATCACGTAGTAATGTTGTACCACACTGAGGCAGTCAATTAAACCTGGATTCGGACATTATTTTAGAGGATAACACCGGTTAGGTCTGGGTTAGGTCTGGGTTATGCCCGCATCTGGCTCATGATTTTGCCTTCTTCGCATACTTGTTGGCCAGATCCTGGGTTTTTTTCGTGTTTGAATCATGTAGTAATGTGGTAACACACAGAAGCAGTCAATTAAACCTGGTTTCGATCAATATTTTAGAGGATAACACCGGTTAGGTCTGGGTTAGGTCTGGGTTATGCCCGCATCTGGCTCATGATTTTGCCTTCTTCGCATACTTGTTGGCCAGATCCTGGGTTTTTTTCGTGTTTGAATCACGTAGTAATGTGGTAATACACTGAAGCAGACAACTAAACCTGGTTTCGATCAATATTTTAGAGGATAACACCGGTTAGGTCTGGGTTAGGTCTGGGTTATGCCCGCATCTGGCTCATGATTTTGCCTTCTTCGCATACTTGTTGGCCAGATCCTGGGTTTTTTTCGTGTTTGAATCACGTAGTAATGTGGTAACACACTGAAGCAGTCAATTAATCCTGGTTTCGATCAATATTTTAGAGGATAACACCGGTTAGGTCAGGGTTAGGTCCGGGATATGCCCGCATCTGGCTCATGATTTTGCCTTCTTCGCATACTTGTTGGCCAGATCCTGGGTTTTTTTCGTGTTTGAATGACGTCGTAATGTGGTAACACACTGAGGCTATCAATTAAACCTGGTTTCGATCAATATTTTAGAGGATAACACCGGTTAGGTCTGGGTTAGGTCTGGGTTATGCCCGCATCTGGCTCATGATTTTGCCTTCTTCGCATACTTGTTGGCCAGATCCTGGGTATTTCCCGTGTTTGAATCACGTAGTAATGTGGTAACACACTGAAGCAGTCAATTAAACCTGGTTTCGACCAATATTTTAGAGGATAACACCGGTTAGGTCTGTGTTAGGTCTGGGATTTGCGCGCATCTGGCTTATACCTTCGCCTTTTTCGCAAACTTGTTGGCCAGATCCTGGGTATTTTCCGTGTTTGAATCACGTAGTAATGTGGTAACACACTGAAGCAGTCAATTAAACCTTGTTTCGATCAATATTTTAGAGGATAACACCGGTTAGCTCTGGGTTAGGTCCGGGATATGCGCGCATCTGGCTTATACTTTCGCCTTTTTCGCAAACTTGTTGGCCAGATCCTGGATTTTTTCCGCGTTTGAATCACGTAGTAATGTTGTACCACACTGAGGCAGTCAATTAAACCTGGATTCGGACATTATTTTAGAGGATAACACCGGTTAGGTCTGGGTTAGGTCTGGGTTATGCCCGCATCTGGCTCATGATTTTGCCTTCTTCGCATACTTGTTGGCCAGATCCTGGGTTTTTTTCGTGTTTGAATCATGTAGTAATGTGGTAACACACTGAAGCAGACAATTAAACCTGGTTTCGATCAATATTTTAGAGGATAACACCGGTTAGGTCTGGGTTAGGTCCGGGTTATGCCCGCATCTGGCTCATGATTTTGCCTTCTTCGCATACTTGTTGGCCAGATCCTGGGTTTTTTTCGTGTTTGAATCACGCAGTAATGTGGTAATACACTGAAGCAGTCAATTAAACCTGGTTTCGATCAATATTTCAGAGGATAACACCGGTTAGGTCTGGGTTAGGTCCGGGATATGCCCGCATCTGGCTCATGATTTTGCCTTCTTCGCATACTTGTTGGCCAGATCCTGGGTTTTTTTCGTGTTTGAATCACGTAGTAATGTGGTAACACACTGAAGCTGACAATTAAACCTGGTTTCGATCAATATTTTAGAGGATAACACCGGTTAGGTCTGGGTTAGGTCTGGGTTATGCCCGCATCTGGCTCATGATTTTGACTTCATCGCATACTTGTTGGCCAGATCCTGGGTTTTTTCCGTGTTTGAATCACGTAGTAATGTGGTACCACACAGAAGCAGTCAATTAAACCTGGTTTCGATCAATATTTTAGAGGATAACACCGGTTAGGTCTGGGTTTCGTCTGGGATATGCCCGCATCTGGCTCATGATTTTGCCTTCTTCGCAAACTTGTTGGCCAGATCCTGGGTGTTTTCCGTGTTTGAAACACGTAGTAATGTGGTAACACACTGAAGCAGTCAAATAAACCTGGTTTCGATCAATATTTCTGAGTATAACACCGGTTAGGTCTGGGTTAGGTCTGGGATATGCGCGCATCTGGCTTATACTTTCGCCTTTTTCGCAAACTTGTTGGCCAGATCCTGGGTATTTTCCGTGTTTGAAATACGTAGTAATGTGGTAACACACTGAAGCTGTCAATTAAACCTGGTTTCGATCAATATTTTAGAGGATAACACCGGTTAGGTCTGGGTTAGGTCTGGGTTATGCCCGCATCTGGCTCATGATTTTGCCTTCTTCGCATACTTGTTGGCCAGATCCTGGGCTTTTTCCGTGTTTGAATCACGTAGTAATGCGGTAATACACTGAAGCAGTCAATAAAACCTGGTTTCGATCAATATTTTAGAGGAAAACACCGGTTAGGTCGGGGTTAGGTCTGGGTTATGCCCGCATCTGGCTCATGATTTTGCCTTCTTCGCATACTTGTTGGCCAGATCCTGGGTTTTTTTCATGTTTGAATCACGTAGTAATGTGGTAACACACTGAAGCAGTCAATTAAACCTGGTTTCGATCAATATTTTAGAGGATAACACCGGTTAGGTCTGGGATTCGTCTGGGATATGCCCGCATCTGGCTCATGATTTTGCCTTCTTCGCATACTTGTTGGCCAGATCCTGGGTTTTTTTCGTGTTTGAATCACGTAGTAATGTGGTAACACACTGAAGCAGTCAATTAAACCTGGTTTCGATCAATATTTTAGAGGATAACACCGGTTAGGTCTGGGTTAGGTCTGGGATTTGCGCGCATCTGGCTTATACTTTCGCCTTGTTCGCAAACTTGTTGGCCAGATCCTGGGTATTTTCCGTGTTTGAATCACGTAGTAATGTGGTAACACACTGAAGCAGTCAATTAAACCAGGTTTCGATCAATATTTCAGAGGATAATACCGGTTAGGTCTGGGTTAGGTCTGGGTTATGCCTGCATCTGGCTCATGATTTTGCCTTCTTCGCATACTTGTTGGCCAGATCCTGGGGTTTTTTCGTGTTTGAATCACGTAGTAATGTGGTAACACACTGAAGCTGTCAATAAAACCTGGTTTCGAGCAACATTTTAGAGGATAACACCGGTTAGGTCTGGGTTAGGTCTGGGAAATGCGCGCATCAGGCTTATACTTTCGCCTTTTTCGCAATCTTGTTGGCCAGATCCCGGGTTTTTTTCGTGTTTGAATCACGTAGTAATGTGGTAACACACTGAAGCAGTCAATTAAACCTGGTTTCGATCAATATTTTAGAGGATAACACCGGTGAGGTCTGGGTTAGGTTTGGGATTTGCGCGCATCTGGCTTATACTTTCGCCTTTTTTGCAAACTTGTTGGCCAGATCCTGGGTATTTTCCGTGTTTGAATCACGTAGTAATGTGGTAACACACTGAAGCAGTCAATTAAACCTGGTTTCGATCAATATTTTAGAGGATAACACCGGTTAGGTCTGGGTTAGGTCTGGGTTATGCCCGCATCTGGCACATGATTTTGCCTTCTTCGCATACTTGTTGGCCAGATCCTGGGTTTTTTCCGTGTCTGAATCACGTAGTAATGTGGTATCACACTGAAGCAGTCAATTAAACCTGGTTTCGATCAATATTTTAGAGGATAACACCGGTTAGGTCTGGGTTTCGTCTGGGATATGCCCGCATCTGCCTCATGATTTTGCCTTCATCGCATACTTGTTGGCCAGATCCTGGGTTTTTTCCGTGTTTGAATCACGTCGTAATGTGGTAATACACTGAAGCAGTCAATTAAACCTGGTTTCGATCAATATTTCAGAGGATAACACCGGTTAGGTCTGGGTTAGGTCTGGCTTATGCCCGCATCTGGCTCATGATTTTGCCTTCTTCGCATACTTGTTGGCCAGATCCTGGGTTTTTTTCGGGTTTGAATCACGTAGTAATGTGGTAATACACTGAAGCAGTCAATTAAACCTGGTTTCGATCAATATTTCAGAGGATAACACCGGTTAGGTCTGGGTTAGGTCCGGGATATGCCCGCATCTGGCTCATGATTTTGCCTTCTTCGCATACTTGTTGGCCAGATCCTGGGTTTTTTTCGTGTTTGCATCACGTAGTAATGTGGTAACACACTGAAGCTGACAATTAAACCTGGTTTCGATGAATATTTTAGAGGATAACACCGGTTAGGTCTGGGTTAGGTCTGGGTTATGCCCGCATCTGGCTCATGATTTTGCCTTCATCGCATACTTGTTGGCCAGATCCTGGGTTTTTTCCGTGTTTGAATCACGTAGTAATGTGGTACCACACAGAAGCAGTCAATTAAACCTGGTTTCGATCAATATTTTAGAGGATAACACCGGTTAGGTCTGGGTTTCGTCTGGGATATGCCCGCATCTGGCTCATGATTTTGCCTTCTTCGCAAACTTGTTGGCCAGATCCTGGGTGTTTTCCGTGTTTGAAACACGTAGTGATGTGGTAACACACTGAAGCAGTCAAATAAACCTGGTTTCGATCAATATTTCTGAGTATAACACCGGTTAGGTCTGGGTTAGGTCTGGGATATGCGCGCATCTGGCTTATACTTTCGCCTTTTTCGCAAACTTGTTGGCCAGATCCTGGGTATTTTCCGTGTTTGAAATACGTAGTAATGTGGTAACACACTGAAGCTGTCAATTAAACCTGGTTTCGATCAATATTTTAGAGGATAACACCGGTTAGGTCTGGGTTAGGTCTGGGTTATGCCCGCATCTGGCTCGTGATTTTGCCTTCTTCGCATACTTGTTGGCCAGATCCTGGGCTTTTTCCGTGTTTGAATCACGCAGTAATGTGGTAACACACTGAAGCAGTCAACTGACCTGGTTTCGATCAATATTTCAGAGGATAACACCGGTTAGGTCTGGGTAAGGTCTGGGTTATGCCCGCATCTGGCTCATGATTTTGCCTTCTTCGCATACTTGTTGGCCAGATCCTGGGTTTTTTCGTGTTTGAATCACGTAGTAATGTGGTAATACACTGAAGCAGTCAATTAAACCTGGTTTCGATCAATATTTTAGAGGATAACACCGGTTAGGTCTGGGTTAGGTCTGGGAAATGCGCGCATCTGGCTTATACTTTCGCCTTTTTCGCAAACTTGTTGGCCAGATCCAGCGTTTTTTTCGTGTTTGAATCACGTAGTAATGTGGTAACACACTGAAGCAGTCAATTAAACCTGGTTTCGATCAATATTTTAGAGGATAACACCGGTTAGGTCTGGGTTAGGTCTGGGTTATGCCCGCATCTGGCACATGATTTTGCCTTCTTCGCATACTTGTTGGCCAGATCCTGGGTTTTTTTCGTGTTTGAATCACGTAGTAATGTGGTAATACACTGAAGCAGTCAATTAAACCTGGTTTCGATCAATATTTCAGAGGATAACACCGGTTAGGTCTGGGTTAGGTCCGGGATATGCCCGCATCTGGCTCATGATTTTGCCTTCTTCGCATACTTGTTGGCCAGATCCTGGGTTTTTTTCGTGTTTGAATCACGTAGTAATGTGGTAACACACTGAAGCTGTCAATTAAACCTGGTTTCGATCAATATTTTAGAGGATAACACCGGTGAGGTCTGGGTTAGGTTTGGGATTTGCGCGCATCTGGCTTATACTTTCGCCTTTTTTGCAAACTTGTTGGCCAGATCCTGGGTATTTTCCGTGTTTGAATCACGTAGTAATGTGGTAACACACTGAAGCAGTCAATTAAACCTGGTTTCGATCAATATTTTAGAGGATAACACCGGTTAGGTCTGGGTTAGGTCTGGGTTATGCCCGCATCTGGCTCATGATTTTGCCTTCTTCGCATACTTGTTGGCCAGATCCTGGGTTTTTTCCGTGTTTGAATCACGTAGTAATGTGGTATCACACTGAAGCAGTCAATTAAACCTGGTTTCGATCAATATTTTAGAGTATAACACCGGTTAGGTCTGGGTTTCGTCTGGGATATGCCCGCATCTGCCTCATGATTTTGCCTTCATCGCATACTTGTTGGCCAGATCCTGGGTTTTTTCCGTGTTTGAATCACGTCGTAATGTGGTAATACACTGAAGCAGTCAATTAAACCTGGTTTCGATCAATATTTCAGAGGATAACACCGGTTAGGTCTGGGTTAGGTCTGGGTTGTGCCCGCATCTGGCTCATGATTTTGCCTTCTTCGCATACTTGTTGGCCAGATCCTGGGTTTTTTTCGGGTTTGAATCACGTAGTAATGTGGTAATACACTGAAGCAGTCAATTAAACCTGGTTTCGATCAATATTTCAGAGGATAACACCGGTTAGGTCTGGGTTAGGTCCGGGATATGCCCGCATCTGGCTCATGATTTTGCCTTCTTCGCATACTTGTTGGCCAGATCCTGGGTTTTTTTCGTGTTTGAATCACGTAGTAATGTGGTAACACACTGAAGCTGACAATTAAACCTGGTTTCGATGAATATTTTAGAGGATAACACCGGTTAGGTCTGGGTTAGGTCTGGGTTATGCCCGCATCTGGCTCATGATTTTGCCTTCATCGCATACTTGTTGGCCAGATCCTGGGTTTTTTCCGTGTTTGAATCACGTAGTAATGTGGTACCACACAGAAGCAGTCAATTAAACCTGGTTTCGATCAATATTTTAGAGGATAACACCGGTTAGGTCTGGGTTTCGTCTGGGATATGCCCGCATCTGGCTCATGATTTTGCCTTCTTCGCAAACTTGTTGGCCAGATCCTGGGTGTTTTCCGTGTTTGAAACACGTAGTGATGTGGTAACACACTGAAGCAGTCAAATAAACCTGGTTTCGATCAATATTTCTGAGTATAACACCGGTTAGGTCTGGGTTAGGTCTGGGATATGCGCGCATCTGGCTTATACTTTCGCCTTTTTCGCAAACTTGTTGGCCAGATCCTGGGTATTTTCCGTGTTTGAAATACGTAGTAATGTGGTAACACACTGAAGCTGTCAATTAAACCTGGTTTCGATCAATATTTTAGAGGATAACACCGGTTAGGTCTGGGTTAGGTCTGGGTTATGCCCGCATCTGGCTCGTGATTTTGCCTTCTTCGCATACTTGTTGGCCAGATCCTGGGTTTTTTCCGTGTTTGAATCACGTAGTAATGTGGTACCACACAGAAGCAGTCAATTAAACCTGGTTTCGATCAATATTTTAGAGGATAACACCGGTTAGGTCTGGGTTAGGTCTGGGTTATGCCCGCATCTGGCTCGTGATTTTGCCTTCTTCGCATACTTGTTGGCCAGATCCTGGGCTTTTTCCGTGTTTGAATCACGCAGTAATGTGGTAACACACTGAAGCAGTCAACTGACCTGGTTTCGATCAATATTTCAGAGGATAACACCGGTTAGGTCTGGGTAAGGTCTGGGTTATGCCCGCATCTGGCTCATGATTTTGCCTTCTTCGCATACTTGTTGGCCAGATCCTGGGTTTTTTCGTGTTTGAATCACGTAGTAATGTGGTAATACACTGAAGCAGTCAATTAAACCTGGTTTCGATCAATATTTTAGAGGATAACACCGGTTAGGTCTGGGTTAGGTCTGGGAAATGCGCGCATCTGGCTTATACTTTCGCCTTTTTCGCAAACTTGTTGGCCAGATCCTGCGTTTTTTTCGTGTTTGAATCACGTAGTAATGTGGTAACACACTGAAGCAGTCAATTAAACCTGGTTTCGATCAATATTTTAGAGGATAACACCGGTTAGGTCTGGGTTAGGTCTGGGTTATGCCCGCATCTGGCACATGATTTTGCCTTCTTCGCATACTTGTTGGCCAGATCCTGGGTTTTTTTCGTGTTTGAATCACGTAGTAATGTGGTAATACACTGAAGCAGTCAATTAAACCTGGTTTCGATCAATATTTCAGAGGATAACACCGGTTAGGTCTGGGTTAGGTCCGGGATATGCCCGCATCTGGCTCATGATTTTGCCTTCTTCGCATACTTGTTGGCCAGATCCTGGGTTTTTTTCGTGTTTGAATCACGTAGTAATGTGGTAACACACTGAAGCTGTCAATTAAACCTGGTTTCGATCAATATTTCAGAGGATAACACCGGTCAGGTCTGGGTTAGGTCTGGGTTATGCCCGCATCTGGCTCATGATTTTGCCTTCTTCGCATACTTGTTGGCCAGATCCTGGGTTTTTTTCGTGTTTGAATCACGTAGTAATGTGGTAATACACTGAAGCAGTCAATTAAACCTGGTTTCGATCAATATTTTAGAGGATAACACCGGTTAGGTCAGGGTTAGGTCTGGGAAATGCGCGCATCTGGCTTATACTTTCGCCTTTTTCGCAAACTTGTTGGCCAGATCCTGCGTTTTTTTCGTGTTTGAATCACGTAGTAATGTGGTAACACACTGAAGCAGTCAACTAACCTGGTTTCGATCAATATTTCAGAGGATAACACCGGTTAGGTCTGGGTAAGGTCTGGGTTATGCCCGCATCTGGCTCATGATTTTGCCTTCTTCGCATACTTGTTGGCCAGATCCTGGGTTTTTTCGTGTTTGAATCCCGTAGTAATGTGGTAATACACTGAAGCAGTCAATTAAACCTGGTTTCGATCAATATTTTAGAGGATAACACCGGTTAGGTCTGGGTTAGGTCTGGGAAATGCGCGCATCTGGCTTATACTTTCGCCTTTTTCGCAAACTTGTTGGCCAGATCCTGCGTTTTTTTCGTGTTTGAATCACGTAGTAATGTGGTAACACACTGAAGCAGTCAATTAAACCTGGTTTCGATCAATATTTTAGAGGATAACACCGGTTAGGTCTGGGTTAGGTCTGGGTTATGCCCGCATCTGGCTCATGATTTTGCCTTCTTCGCATACTTGTTGGCCAGATCCTGGGTTTTTTTCGTGTTTGAATCACGTAGTAATGTGGTAATACACTGAAGCAGTCAATTAAACCTGGTTTCGATCAATATTTTAGAGGATAACACCGGTTAGGTCAGGGTTAGGTCTGGGATATGCGCGCATCTGGCTTATACTTTCGCCTTCTTCGCATACTTGTTGGCCAGATCCTGGATTTTTTCCGTGTTTGAATCACGTAGTAATGTTGTACCACACTGAGGCAGTCAATTAAACCTGGATTCGGACATTATTTTAGAGGATAACACCGGTTAGGTCTGGGTTAGGTCTGGGTTATGCCCGCATCTGGCTCATGATTTTGCCTTCTTCGCATACTTGTTGGCCAGATCCTGGGTTTTTTTCGTGTTTGAATCATGTAGTAATGTGGTAACACACAGAAGCAGTCAATTAAACCTGGTTTCGATCAATATTTTAGAGGATAACACCGGTTAGGTCTGGGTTAGGTCTGGGTTATGCCCGCATCTGGCTCATGATTTTGCCTTCTTCGCATACTTGTTGGCCAGATCCTGGGTTTTTTTCGTGTTTGAATCACGTAGTAATGTGGTAACACACTGAAGCAGTCAATTAATCCTGGTTTCGATCAATATTTTAGAGGATAACACCGGTTAGGTCAGGGTTAGGTCCGGGATATGCCCGCATCTGGCTCATGATTTTGCCTTCTTCGCATACTTGTTGGCCAGATCCTGGGTTTTTTTCGTGTTTGAATCACGTAGTAATGTGGTAACACACTGAAGCTGTCAATTAAACCTGGTTTCGATCAATATTTTAGAGGATAACACCGGTTAGGTCTGGGTTAGGTCTGGGTTATGCCCGCATCTGGCTCATGATTTTGCCTTCTTCGCATACTTGTTGGCCAGATCCTGGGTATTTCCCGTGTTTGAATCACGTAGTAATGTGGTAACACACTGAAGCAGTCAATTAAACCTGGTTTCGACCAATATTTTAGAGGATAACACCGGTTAGGTCTGTGTTAGGTCTGGGATTTGCGCGCATCTGGCTTATACCTTCGCCTTTTTCGCAAACTTGTTGGCCAGATCCTGGGTATTTTCCGTGTTTGAATCACGTAGTAATGTGGTAACACACTGAAGCAGTCAATTAAACCTGGTTTCGATCAATATTTTAGAGGATAACACCGGTTAGCTCTGGGTTAGGTCCGGGATATGCCCGCATCTGGCTTATACTTTCGCCTTTTTCGCAAACTTGTTGGCCAGATCCTGGATTTTTTCCGCGTTTGAATCACGTAGTAATGTTGTACCACACTGAGGCAGTCAATTAAACCTGGATTCGGACATTATTTTAGAGGATAACACCGGTTAGGTCTGGGTTAGGTCTGGGTTATGCCCGCATCTGGCTCATGATTTTGCCTTCTTCGCATACTTGTTGGCCAGATCCTGGGTTTTTTTCGTGTTTGAATCATATAGTAATGTGGTAACACACTGAAGCAGACAATTAAACCTGGTTTCGATCAATATTTTAGAGGATAACACCGGTTAGGTCTGGGTTAGGTCTGGGTTATGCCCGCATCTGGCTCATGATTTTGCCTTCTTCGCATACTTGTTGGCCAGATCCTGGGTTTTTTTCGTGTTTGAATCACGTAGTAATGTGGTAATACACTGAAGCAGTCAATTAAACCTGGTTTCGATCAATATTTCAGAGGATAACACCGGTTAGGTCTGGGTTAGGTCTGGGTTATGCCCGCATCTGGCTCATGATTTTGCCTTCTTCGCATACTTGTTGGCCAGATCCTGGGCTTTTTCCGTGTTTGAATCACGTAGTAATGCGGTAATACACTGAAGCAGTCAATAAAACCTGGTTTCGATCAATATTTTAGAGGAAAACACCGGTTAGGTCTGGGTTAGGTCTGGGATTTGCGCGCATCTGGCTTATACTTTCGCCTTGTTCGCAAACTTGTTGGCCAGATCCTGCGTTTTTTTCGTGTTTGAATCACGTAGTAATGTGGTAACACACTGAAGCAGTCAATTAAACCTGGTTTCGATCAATATTTTAGAGGATAACACCGGTTAGGTCTGGGTTAGGTCTGGGTTATGCCCGCATCTGGCTCATGATTTTGCCTTCTTCGCATACTTGTTGGCCAGATCCTGGGCTTTTTCCGTGTTTGAATCACGTAGTAATGCGGTAATACACTGAAGCAGTCAATAAAACCTGGTTTCGATCAATATTTTAGAGGAAAACACCGGTTAGGTCGGGGTTAGGTCTGGGTTATGCCCGCATCTGGCTCATGATTTTGCCTTCTTCGCATACTTGTTGGCCAGATCCTGGGTTTTTTTCATGTTTGAATCACGTAGTAATGTGGTAACACACTGAAGCAGTCAATTAAACCTGGTTTCGATCAATATTTTAGAGGATAACACCGGTTAGGTCTGGGATTCGTCTGGGATATGCCCGCATCTGGCTCATGATTTTGCCTTCTTCGCATACTTGTTGGCCAGATCCTGGGTTTTTTTCGTGTTTGAATCACGTAGTAATGTGGTAACACACTGAAGCAGTCAATTAAACCTGGTTTCGATCAATATTTTAGAGGATAACACCGGTTAGGTCTGGGTTAGGTCTGGGATTTGCGCGCATCTGGCTTATACTTTCGCCTTGTTCGCAAACTTGTTGGCCAGATCCTGGGTATTTTCCGTGTTTGAATCACGTAGTAATGTGGTAACACACTGAAGCAGTCAATTAAACCAGGTTTCGATCAATATTTCAGAGGATAATACCGGTTAGGTCTGGGTTAGGTCTGGGTTATGCCTGCATCTGGCTCATGATTTTGCCTTCTTCGCATACTTGTTGGCCAGATCCTGGGGTTTTTTCGTGTTTGAATCACGTAGTAATGTGGTAACACACTGAAGCTGTCAATAAAACCTGGTTTCGAGCAACATTTTAGAGGATAACACCGGTTAGGTCTGGGTTAGGTCTGGGAAATGCGCGCATCAGGCTTATACTTTCGCCTTTTTCGTAATCTTGTTGGCCAGATCCCGGGTTTTTTTCGTGTTTGAATCACGTAGTAATGTGGTAACACACTGAAGCAGTCAATTAAACCTGGTTTCGATCAATATTTTAGAGGATAACACCGGTGAGGTCTGGGTTAGGTTTGGGATTTGCGCGCATCTGGCTTATACTTTCGCCTTTTTTGCAAACTTGTTGGCCAGATCCTGGGTATTTTCCGTGTTTGAATCACGTAGTAATGTGGTAACACACTGAAGCAGTCAATTAAACCTGGTTTCGATCAATATTTTAGAGGATAACACCGGTTAGGTCTGGGTTAGGTCTGGGTTATGCCCGCATCTGGCTCATGATTTTGCCTTCTTCGCATACTTGTTGGCCAGATCCTGGGTTTTTTCCGTGTTTGAATCACGTAGTAATGTGGTATCACACTGAAGCAGTCAATTAAACCTGGTTTCGATCAATATTTTAGAGGATAACACCGGTTAGGTCTGGGTTTCGTCTGGGATATGCCCGCATCTGCCTCATGATTTTGCCTTCATCGCATACTTGTTGGCCAGATCCTGGGTTTTTTCCGTGTTTGAATCACGTCGTAATGTGGTAATACACTGAAGCAGTCAATTAAACCTGGTTTCGATCAATATTTCAGAGGATAACACCGGTTAGGTCTGGGTTAGGTCTGGCTTATGCCCGCATCTGGCTCATGATTTTGCCTTCTTCGCATACTTGTTGGCCAGATCCTGGGTTTTTTTCGGGTTTGAATCACGTAGTAATGTGGTAATACACTGAAGCAGTCAATTAAACCTGGTTTCGATCAATATTTCAGAGGATAACACCGGTTAGGTCTGGGTTAGGTCCGGGATATGCCCGCATCTGGCTCATGATTTTGCCTTCTTCGCATACTTGTTGGCCAGATCCTGGGTTTTTTTCGTGTTTGAATCACGTAGTAATGTGGTAACACACTGAAGCTGACAATTAAACCTGGTTTCGATGAATATTTTAGAGGATAACACCGGTTAGGTCTGGGTTAGGTCTGGGTTATGCCCGCATCTGGCTCATGATTTTGCCTTCATCGCATACTTGTTGGCCAGATCCTGGGTTTTTTCCGTGTTTGAATCACGTAGTAATGTGGTACCACACAGAAGCAGTCAATTAAACCTGGTTTCGATCAATATTTTAGAGGATAACACCGGTTAGGTCTGGGTTTCGTCTGGGATATGCCCGCATCTGGCTCATGATTTTGCCTTCTTCGCAAACTTGTTGGCCAGATCCCGGGTGTTTTCCGTGTTTGAAACACGCAGTGATGTGGTAACACACTGAAGCAGTCAAATAAACCTGGTTTCGATCAATATTTCTGAGTATAACACCGGTTAGGTCTGGGTTAGGTCTGGGATATGCGCGCATCTGGCTTATACTTTCGCCTTTTTCGCAAACTTGTTGGCCAGATCCTGGGTATTTTCCGTGTTTGAAATACGTAGTAATGTGGTAACACACTGAAGCTGTCAATTAAACCTGGTTTCGATCAATATTTTAGAGGATAACACCGGTTAGGTCTGGGTTAGGTCTGGGTTATGCCCGCATCTGGCTCGTGATTTTGCCTTCTTCGCATACTTGTTGGCCAGATCCTGGGCTTTTTCCGTGTTTGAATCACGCAGTAATGTGGTAACACACTGAAGCAGTCAACTGACCTGGTTTCGATCAATATTTCAGAGGATAACACCGGTTAGGTCTGGGTAAGGTCTGGGTTATGCCCGCATCTGGCTCATGATTTTGCCTTCTTCGCATACTTGTTGGCCAGATCCTGGGTTTTTTCGTGTTTGAATCACGTAGTAATGTGGTAATACACTGAAGCAGTCAATTAAACCTGGTTTCGATCAATATTTTAGAGGATAACACCGGTTAGGTCTGGGTTAGGTCTGGGAAATGCGCGCATCTGGCTTATACTTTCGCCTTTTTCGCAAACTTGTTGGCCAGATCCTGCGTTTTTTTCGTGTTTGAATCACGTAGTAATGTGGTAACACACTGAAGCAGTCAATTAAACCTGGTTTCGATCAATATTTTAGAGGATAACACCGGTTAGGTCTGGGTTAGGTCTGGGTTATGCCCGCATCTGGCACATGATTTTGCCTTCTTCGCATACTTGTTGGCCAGATCCTGGGTTTTTTTCGTGTTTGAATCACGTAGTAATGTGGTAATACACTGAAGCAGTCAATTAAACCTGGTTTCGATCAATATTTCAGAGGATAACACCGGTTAGGTCTGGGTTAGGTCCGGGATATGCCCGCATCAGGCTCATGATTTTGCCTTCTTCGCATACTTGTTGGCCAGATCCTGGGTTTTTTTCGTGTTTGAATCACGTAGTAATGTGGTAACACACTGAAGCTGTCAATTAAACCTGGTTTCGATCAATATTTTAGAGGATAACACCGGTGAGGTCTGGGTTAGGTTTGGGATTTGCGCGCATCTGGCTTATACTTTCGCCTTTTTTGCAAACTTGTTGGCCAGATCCTGGGTATTTTCCGTGTTTGAATCACGTAGTAATGTGGTAACACACTGAAGCAGTCAATTAAACCTGGTTTCGATCAATATTTTAGAGGATAACACCGGTTAGGTCTGGGTTAGGTCTGGGTTATGCCCGCATCTGGCTCATGATTTTGCCTTCTTCGCATACTTGTTGGCCAGATCCTGGGTTTTTTCCGTGTTTGAATCACGTAGTAATGTGGTATCACACTGAAGCAGTCAATTAAACCTGGTTTCGATCAATATTTTAGAGTATAACACCGGTTAGGTCTGGGTTTCGTCTGGGATATGCCCGCATCTGCCTCATGATTTTGCCTTCATCGCATACTTGTTGGCCAGATCCTGGGTTTTTTCCGTGTTTGAATCACGTCGTAATGTGGTAATACACTGAAGCAGTCAATTAAACCTGGTTTCGATCAATATTTCAGAGGATAACACCGGTTAGGTCTGGGTTAGGTCTGGGTTATGCCCGCATCTGGCTCATGATTTTGCCTTCATCGCATACTTGTTGGCCAGATCCTGGGTTTTTTCCGTGTTTGAATCACGTCGTAATGTGGTAATACACTGAAGCAGTCAATTAAACCTGGTTTCGATCAATATTTCAGAGGATAACACCGGTTAGGTCTGGGTTAGGTCTGGGTTATGCCCGCATCTGGCTCATGATTTTGCCTTCATCGCATACTTGTTGGCCAGATCCTGGGCTTTTTCCGTGTTTGAATCACGCAGTAATGTGGTAACACACTGAAGCAGTCAACTGACCTGGTTTCGATCAATATTTCAGAGGATAACACCGGTTAGGTCTGGGTAAGGTCTGGGTTATGCCCGCATCTGGCTCATGATTTTGCCTTCTTCGCATACTTGTTGGCCAGATCCTGGGTTTTTTTCGGGTTTGAATCACGTAGTAATGTGGTAATACACTGAAGCAGTCAATTAAACCTGGTTTCGATCAATATTTCAGAGGATAACACCGGTTAGGTCTGGGTTAGGTCCGGGATATGCCCGCATCTGGCTCATGATTTTGCCTTCTTCGCATACTTGTTGGCCAGATCCTGGGTTTTTTTCGTGTTTGAATCACGTAGTAATGTGGTAACACACTGAAGCTGACAATTAAACCTGGTTTCGATGAATATTTTAGAGGATAACACCGGTTAGGTCTGGGTTAGGTCTGGGTTATGCCCGCATCTGGCTCATGATTTTGCCTTCATCGCATACTTGTTGGCCAGATCCTGGGTTTTTTCCGTGTTTGAATCACGTAGTAATGTGGTACCACACAGAAGCAGTCAATTAAACCTGGTTTCGATCAATATTTTAGAGGATAACACCGGTTAGGTCTGGGTTTCGTCTGGGATATGCCCGCATCTGGCTCATGATTTTGCCTTCTTCGCAAACTTGTTGGCCAGATCCTGGGTGTTTTCCGTGTTTGAAACACGTAGTGATGTGGTAACACACTGAAGCAGTCAAATAAACCTGGTTTCGATCAATATTTCTGAGTATAACACCGGTTAGGTCTGGGTTAGGTCTGGGATATGCGCGCATCTGGCTTATACTTTCGCCTTTTTCGCAAACTTGTTGGCCAGATCCTGGGTATTTTCCGTGTTTGAAATACGTAGTAATGTGGTAACACACTGAAGCTGTCAATTAAACCTGGTTTCGATCAATATTTTAGAGGATAACACCGGTTAGGTCTGGGTTAGGTCTGGGTTATGCCCGCATCTGGCTCGTGATTTTGCCTTCTTCGCATACTTGTTGGCCAGATCCTGGGCTTTTTCCGTGTTTGAATCACGCAGTAATGTGGTAACACACTGAAGCAGTCAACTGACCTGGTTTCGATCAATATTTCAGAGGATAACACCGGTTAGGTCTGGGTAAGGTCTGGGTTATGCCCGCATCTGGCTCATGATTTTGCCTTCTTCGCATACTTGTTGGCCAGATCCTGGGTTTTTTCGTGTTTGAAATACGTAGTAATGTGGTAACACACTGAAGCTGTCAATTAAACCTGGTTTCGATCAATATTTTAGAGGATAACACCGGTTAGGTCTGGGTTAGGTCTGGGTTATGCCCGCATCTGGCTCATGATTTTGCCTTCTTCGCATACTTGTTGGCCAGATCCTGGGCTTTTTCCGTGTTTGAATCACGTAGTAATGCGGTAATACACTGAAGCAGTCAATAAAACCTGGTTTCGATCAATATTTTAGAGGAAAACACCGGTTAGGTCGGGGTTAGGTCTGGGTTATGCCCGCATCTGGCTCATGATTTTGCCTTCTTCGCATACTTGTTGGCCAGATCCTGGGTTTTTTTCATGTTTGAATCACGTAGTAATGTGGTAACACACTGAAGCAGTCAATTAAACCTGGTTTCGATCAATATTTTAGAGGATAACACCGGTTAGGTCTGGGTTAGGTCCGGGATATGCCCGCATCTGGCTCATGATTTTGCCTTCTTCGCATACTTGTTGGCCAGATCCTGGGTTTTTTTCGTGTTTGAATCACGTAGTAATGTGGTAACACACTGAAGCTGACAATTAAACCTGGTTTCGATGAATATTTTAGAGGATAACACCGGTTAGGTCTGGGTTAGGTCTGGGTTATGCCCGCATCTGGCTCATGATTTTGCCTTCATCGCATACTTGTTGGCCAGATCCTGGGTTTTTTCCGTGTTTGAATCACGTAGTAATGTGGTACCACACAGAAGCAGTCAATTAAACCTGGTTTCGATCAATATTTTAGAGGATAACACCGGTTAGGTCTGGGTTTCGTCTGGGATATGCCCGCATCTGGCTCATGATTTTGCCTTCTTCGCAAACTTGTTGGCCAGATCCTGGGTGTTTTCCGTGTTTGAAACACGTAGTGATGTGGTAACACACTGAAGCAGTCAAATAAACCTGGTTTCGATCAATATTTCTGAGTATAACACCGGTTAGGTCTGGGTTAGGTCTGGGATATGCGCGCATCTGGCTTATACTTTCGCCTTTTTCGCAAACTTGTTGGCCAGATCCTGGGTATTTTCCGTGTTTGAAATACGTAGTAATGTGGTAACACACTGAAGCTGTCAATTAAACCTGGTTTCGATCAATATTTTAGAGGATAACACCGGTTAGGTCTGGGTTAGGTCTGGGTTATGCCCGCATCTGGCTCGTGATTTTGCCTTCTTCGCATACTTGTTGGCCAGATCCTGGGCTTTTTCCGTGTTTGAATCACGCAGTAATGTGGTAACACACTGAAGCAGTCAACTGACCTGGTTTCGATCAATATTTCAGAGGATAACACCGGTTAGGTCTGGGTAAGGTCTGGGTTATGCCCGCATCTGGCTCATGATTTTGCCTTCTTCGCATACTTGTTGGCCAGATCCTGGGTATTTTCCGTGTTTGAATCACGTAGTAATGTGGTAACACACTGAAGCAGTCAATTAAACCTGGTTTCGATCAATATTTTAGAGGATAACACCGGTTAGGTCTGGGTTAGGTCTGGGTTATGCCCGCATCTGGCTCATGATTTTGCCTTCTTCGCATACTTGTTGGCCAGATCCTGGGTTTTTTCCGTGTTTGAACCACGTAGTAATGTGGCATCACACTGAAGCAGTCAATTAAACCTGGTTTCGATCAATATTTTAGAGTATAACACCGGTTAGGTCTGGGTTTCGTCTGGGATATGCCCGCATCTGCCTCATGATTTTGCCTTCATCGCATACTTGTTGGCCAGATCCTGGGTTTTTTCCGTGTTTGAATCACGTCGTAATGTGGTAATACACTGAAGCAGTCAATTAAACCTGGTTTCGATCAATATTTCAGAGGATAACACCGGTTAGGTCTGGGTTAGGTCTGGGTTATGCCCGCATCTGGCTCATGATTTTGCCTTCTTCGCATACTTGTTGGCCAGATCCTGGGTTTTTTTCGGGTTTGAATCACGTAGTAATGTGGTAATACACTGAAGCAGTCAATTAAACCTGGTTTCGATCAATATTTCAGAGGATAACACCGGTTAGGTCTGGGTTAGGTCCGGGATATGCCCGCATCTGGCTCATGATTTTGCCTTCTTCGCATACTTGTTGGCCAGATCCTGGGTTTTTTTCGTGTTTGAATCACGTAGTAATGTGGTAACACACTGAAGCTGACAATTAAACCTGGTTTCGATGAATATTTTAGAGGATAACACCGGTTAGGTCTGGGTTAGGTCTGGGTTATGCCCGCATCTGGCTCATGATTTTGCCTTCATCGCATACTTGTTGGCCAGATCCTGGGTTTTTTCCGTGTTTGAATCACGTAGTAATGTGGTACCACACAGAAGCAGTCAATTAAACCTGGTTTCGATCAATATTTTAGAGGATAACACCGGTTAGGTCTGGGTTTCGTCTGGGATATGCCCGCATCTGGCTCATGATTTTGCCTTCTTCGCAAACTTGTTGGCCAGATCCTGGGTGTTTTCCGTGTTTGAAACACGTAGTGATGTGGTAACACACTGAAGCAGTCAAATAAACCTGGTTTCGATCAATATTTCTGAGTATAACACCGGTTAGGTCTGGGTTAGGTCTGGGATATGCGCGCATCTGGCTTATACTTTCGCCTTTTTCGCAAACTTGTTGGCCAGATCCTGGGTATTTTCCGTGTTTGAAATACGTAGTAATGTGGTAACACACTGAAGCTGTCAATTAAACCTGGTTTCGATCAATATTTTAGAGGATAACACCGGTTAGGTCTGGGTTAGGTCTGGGTTATGCCCGCATCTGGCTCGTGATTTTGCCTTCTTCGCATACTTGTTGGCCAGATCCTGGGCTTTTTCCGTGTTTGAATCACGCAGTAATGTGGTAACACACTGAAGCAGTCAACTGACCTGGTTTCGATCAATATTTCAGAGGATAACACCGGTTAGGTCTGGGTAAGGTCTGGGTTATGCCCGCATCTGGCTCATGATTTTGCCTTCTTCGCATACTTGTTGGCCAGATCCTGGGTTTTTTCGTGTTTGAAATACGTAGTAATGTGGTAACACACTGAAGCTGTCAATTAAACCTGGTTTCGATCAATATTTTAGAGGATAACACCGGTTAGGTCTGGGTTAGGTCTGGGTTATGCCCGCATCTGGCTCATGATTTTGCCTTCTTCGCATACTTGTTGGCCAGATCCTGGGCTTTTTCCGTGTTTGAATCACGTAGTAATGCGGTAATACACTGAAGCAGTCAATAAAACCTGGTTTCGATCAATATTTTAGAGGAAAACACCGGTTAGGTCGGGGTTAGGTCTGGGTTATGCCCGCATCTGGCTCATGATTTTGCCTTCTTCGCATACTTGTTGGCCAGATCCTGGGTTTTTTTCATGTTTGAATCACGTAGTAATGTGGTAACACACTGAAGCAGTCAATTAAACCTGGTTTCGATCAATATTTTAGAGGATAACACCGGTTAGGTCTGGGATTCGTCTGGGATATGCCCGCATCTGGCTCATGATTTTGCCTTCTTCGCATACTTGTTGGCCAGATCCTGGGTTTTTTTCGTGTTTGAATCACGTAGTAATGTGGTAACACACTGAAGCAGTCAATTAATCCTGGTTTCGATCAATATTTTAGAGGATAACACCGGTTAGGTCTGGGTTAGGTCTGGGATTTGCGCGCATCTGGCTTATACTTTCGCCTTGTTCGCAAACTTGTTGGCCAGATCCTGGGTATTTTCCGTGTTTGAATCACGTAGTAATGTGGTAACACACTGAAGCAGTCAATTAAACCAGGTTTCGATCAATATTTCAGAGGATAATACCGGTTAGGTCTGGGTTAGGTCTGGGTTATGCCTGCATCTGGCTCATGATTTTGCCTTCTTCGCATACTTGTTGGCCAGATCCTGGGGTTTTTTCGTGTTTGAATCACGTAGTAATGTGGTAACACACTGAAGCTGTCAATAAAACCTGGTTTCGAGCAACATTTTAGAGGATAACACCGGTTAGGTCTGGGTTAGGTCTGGGAAATGCGCGCATCAGGCTTATACTTTCGCCTTTTTCGCAATCTTGTTGGCCAGATCCCGGGTTTTTTTCGTGTTTGAATCACGTAGTAATGTGGTAACACACTGAAGCAGTCAATTAAACCTGGTTTCGATCAATATTTTAGAGGATAACACCGGTGAGGTCTGGGTTAGGTTTGGGATTTGCGCGCATCTGGCTTATACTTTCGCCTTTTTTGCAAACTTGTTGGCCAGATCCTGGGTATTTTCCGTGTTTGAATCACGTAGTAATGTGGTAACACACTGAAGCAGTCAATTAAACCTGGTTTCGATCAATATTTTAGAGGATAACACCGGTTAGGTCTGGGTTAGGTCTGGGTTATGCCCGCATCTGGCTCATGATTTTGCCTTCTTCGCATACTTGTTGGCCAGATCCTGGGTTTTTTCCGTGTTTGAATCACGTAGTAATGTGGTATCACACTGAAGCAGTCAATTAAACCTGGTTTCGATCAATATTTTAGAGGATAACACCGGTTAGGTCTGGGTTTCGTCTGGGATATGCCCGCATCTGGCTCATGATTTTGCCTTCTTCGCAAACTTGTTGGCCAGATCCTGGGTGTTTTCCGTGTTTGAAACACGTAGTGATGTGGTAACACACTGAAGCAGTCAAATAAACCTGGTTTCGATCAATATTTCTGAGTATAACACCGGTTAGGTCTGGGTTAGGTCTGGGATATGCGCGCATCTGGCTTATACTTTCGCCTTTTTCGCAAACTTGTTGGCCAGATCCTGGGTATTTTCCGTGTTTGAAATACGTAGTAATGTGGTAACACACTGAAGCTGTCAATTAAACCTGGTTTCGATCAATATTTTAGAGGATAACACCGGTTAGGTCTGGGTTAGGTCTGGGTTATGCCCGCATCTGGCTCGTGATTTTGCCTTCTTCGCATACTTGTTGGCCAGATCCTGGGCTTTTTCCGTGTTTGAATCACGCAGTAATGTGGTAACACACTGAAGCAGTCAACTGACCTGGTTTCGATCAATATTTCAGAGGATAACACCGGTTAGGTCTGGGTAAGGTCTGGGTTATGCCCGCATCTGGCTCATGATTTTGCCTTCTTCGCATACTTGTTGGCCAGATCCTGGGTTTTTTCGTGTTTGAATCACGTAGTAATGTGGTAATACACTGAAGCAGTCAATTAAACCTGGTTTCGATCAATATTTTAGAGGATAACACCGGTTAGGTCTGGGTTAGGTCTGGGAAATGCGCGCATCTGGCTTATACTTTCGCCTTTTTCGCAAACTTGTTGGCCAGATCCTGCGTTTTTTTCGTGTTTGAATCACGTAGTAATGTGGTAACACACTGAAGCAGTCAATTAAACCTGGTTTCGATCAATATTTTAGAGGATAACACCGGTTAGGTCTGGGTTAGGTCTGGGTTATGCCCGCATCTGGCACATGATTTTGCCTTCTTCGCATACTTGTTGGCCAGATCCTGGGTTTTTTTCGTGTTTGAATCACGTAGTAATGTGGTAATACACTGAAGCAGTCAATTAAACCTGGTTTCGATCAATATTTCAGAGGATAACACCGGTTAGGTCTGGGTTAGGTCCGGGATATGCCCGCATCTGGCTCATGATTTTGCCTTCTTCGCATACTTGTTGGCCAGATCCTGGGTTTTTTTCGTGTTTGAATCACGTAGTAATGTGGTAACACACTGAAGCTGTCAATTAAACCTGGTTTCGATCAATATTTTAGAGGATAACACCGGTGAGGTCTGGGTTAGGTTTGGGATTTGCGCGCATCTGGCTTATACTTTCGCCTTTTTTGCAAACTTGTTGGCCAGATCCTGGGTATTTTCCGTGTTTGAATCACGTAGTAATGTGGTAACACACTGAAGCAGTCAATTAAACCTGGTTTCGATCAATATTTTAGAGGATAACACCGGTTAGGTCTGGGTTAGGTCTGGGTTATGCCCGCATCTGGCTCATGATTTTGCCTTCTTCGCATACTTGTTGGCCAGATCCTGGGTTTTTTCCGTGTTTGAATCACGTAGTAATGTGGTATCACACTGAAGCAGTCAATTAAACCTGGTTTCGATCAATATTTTAGAGTATAACACCGGTTAGGTCTGGGTTTCGTCTGGGATATGCCCGCATCTGCCTCATGATTTTGCCTTCATCGCATACTTGTTGGCCAGATCCTGGGTTTTTTCCGTGTTTGAATCACGTCGTAATGTGGTAATACACTGAAGCAGTCAATTAAACCTGGTTTCGATCAATATTTCAGAGGATAACACCGGTTAGGTCTGGGTTAGGTCTGGGTTGTGCCCGCATCTGGCTCATGATTTTGCCTTCTTCGCATACTTGTTGGCCAGATCCTGGGTTTTTTTCGGGTTTGAATCACGTAGTAATGTGGTAATACACTGAAGCAGTCAATTAAACCTGGTTTCGATCAATATTTCAGAGGATAACACCGGTTAGGTCTGGGTTAGGTCCGGGATATGCCCGCATCTGGCTCATGATTTTGCCTTCTTCGCATACTTGTTGGCCAGATCCTGGGTTTTTTTCGTGTTTGAATCACGTAGTAATGTGGTAACACACTGAAGCTGACAATTAAACCTGGTTTCGATGAATATTTTAGAGGATAACACCGGTTAGGTCTGGGTAAGGTCTGGGTTATGCCCGCATCTGGCTCATGATTTTGCCTTCTTCGCATACTTGTTGGCCAGATCCTGGGTTTTTTCGTGTTTGAATCACGTAGTAATGTGGTAATACACTGAAGCAGTCAATTAAACCTGGTTTCGATCAATATTTTAGAGGATAACACCGGTTAGGTCTGGGTTAGGTCTGGGAAATGCGCGCATCTGGCTTATACTTTCGCCTTTTTCGCAAACTTGTTGGCCAGATCCTGCGTTTTTTTCGTGTTTGAATCACGTAGTAATGTGGTAACACACTGAAGCAGTCAATTAAACCTGGTTTCGATCAATATTTTAGAGGATAACACCGGTTAGGTCTGGGTTAGGTCTGGGTTATGCCCGCATCTGGCACATGATTTTGCCTTCTTCGCATACTTGTTGGCCAGATCCTGGGTTTTTTTCGTGTTTGAATCACGTAGTAATGTGGTAATACACTGAAGCAGTCAATTAAACCTGGTTTCGATCAATATTTCAGAGGATAACACCGGTTAGGTCTGGGTTAGGTCCGGGATATGCCCGCATCTGGCTCATGATTTTGCCTTCTTCGCATACTTGTTGGCCAGATCCTGGGTTTTTTTCGTGTTTGAATCACGTAGTAATGTGGTGACACACTGAAGCTGTCAATTAAACCTGGTTTCGATCAATATTTCAGAGGATAACACCGGTCAGGTCTGGGTTAGGTCTGGGTTATGCCCGCATCTGGCTCATGATTTTGCCTTCTTCGCATACTTGTTGGCCAGATCCTGGGTTTTTTTCGTGTTTGAATCACGTAGTAATGTGGTAATACACTGAAGCAGTCAATTAAACCTGGTTTCGATCAATATTTTAGAGGATAACACCGGTTAGGTCAGGGTTAGGTCTGGGAAATGCGCGCATCTGGCTTATACTTTCGCCTTTTTCGCAAACTTGTTGGCCAGATCCTGCGTTTTTTTCGTGTTTGAATCACGTAGTAATGTGGTAACACACTGAAGCAGTCAACTAACCTGGTTTCGATCAATATTTCAGAGGATAACACCGGTTAGGTCTGGGTAAGGTCTGGGTTATGCCCGCATCTGGCTCATGATTTTGCCTTCTTCGCATACTTGTTGGCCAGATCCTGGGTTTTTTCGTGTTTGAATCCCGTAGTAATGTGGTAATACACTGAAGCAGTCAATTAAACCTGGTTTCGATCAATATTTTAGAGGATAACACCGGTTAGGTCTGGGTTAGGTCTGGGAAATGCGCGCATCTGGCTTATACTTTCGCCTTTTTCGCAAACTTGTTGGCCAGATCCTGCGTTTTTTTCGTGTTTGAATCACGTAGTAATGTGGTAACACACTGAAGCAGTCAATTAAACCTGGTTTCGATCAATATTTTAGAGGATAACACCGGTTAGGTCTGGGTTAGGTCTGGGTTATGCCCGCATCTGGCTCATGATTTTGCCTTCTTCGCATACTTGTTGGCCAGATCCTGGGTTTTTTTCGTGTTTGAATCACGTAGTAATGTGGTAATACACTGAAGCAGTCAATTAAACCTGGTTTCGATCAATATTTTAGAGGATAACACCGGTTAGGTCAGGGTTAGGTCTGGGATATGCGCGCATCTGGCTTATACTTTCGCCTTTTTCGCAAACTTGTTGGCCAGATCCTGGATTTTTTCCGTGTTTGAATCACGTAGTAATGTTGTACCACACTGAGGCAGTCAATTAAACCTGGATTCGGACATTATTTTAGAGGATAACACCGGTTAGGTCTGGGTTAGGTCTGGGTTATGCCCGCATCTGGCTCATGATTTTGCCTTCTTCGCATACTTGTTGGCCAGATCCTGGGTTTTTTTCGTGTTTGAATCATGTAGTAATGTGGTAACACACAGAAGCAGTCAATTAAACCTGGTTTCGATCAATATTTTAGAGGATAACACCGGTTAGGTCTGGGTTAGGTCTGGGTTATGCCCGCATCTGGCTCATGATTTTGCCTTCTTCGCATACTTGTTGGCCAGATCCTGGGTTTTTTTCGTGTTTGAATCACGTAGTAATGTGGTAACACACTGAAGCAGTCAATTAATCCTGGTTTCGATCAATATTTTAGAGGATAACACCGGTTAGGTCAGGGTTAGGTCCGGGATATGCCCGCATCTGGCTCATGATTTTGCCTTCTTCGCATACTTGTTGGCCAGATCCTGGGTTTTTTTCGTGTTTGAATCACGTAGTAATGTGGTAACACACTGAAGCTGTCAATTAAACCTGGTTTCGATCAATATTTTAGAGGATAACACCGGTTAGGTCTGGGTTAGGTCTGGGTTATGCCCGCATCTGGCTCATGATTTTGCCTTCTTCGCATACTTGTTGGCCAGATCCTGGGTATTTCCCGTGTTTGAATCACGTAGTAATGTGGTAACACACTGAAGCAGTCAATTAAACCTGGTTTCGACCAATATTTTAGAGGATAACACCGGTTAGGTCTGTGTTAGGTCTGGGATTTGCGCGCATCTGGCTTATACCTTCGCCTTTTTCGCAAACTTGTTGGCCAGATCCTGGGTATTTTCCGTGTTTGAATCACGTAGTAATGTGGTAACACACTGAAGCAGTCAATTAAACCTGGTTTCGATCAATATTTTAGAGGATAACACCGGTTAGCTCTGGGTTAGGTCCGGGATATGCCCGCATCTGGCTTATACTTTCGCCTTTTTCGCAAACTTGTTGGCCAGATCCTGGATTTTTTCCGCGTTTGAATCACGTAGTAATGTTGTACCACACTGAGGCAGTCAATTAAACCTGGATTCGGACATTATTTTAGAGGATAACACCGGTTAGGTCTGGGTTAGGTCTGGGTTATGCCCGCATCTGGCTCATGATTTTGCCTTCTTCGCATACTTGTTGGCCAGATCCTGGGTTTTTTTCGTGTTTGAATCATATAGTAATGTGGTAACACACTGAAGCAGACAATTAAACCTGGTTTCGATCAATATTTTAGAGGATAACACCGGTTAGGTCTGGGTTAGGTCTGGGTTATGCCCTCATCTGGCTCATGATTTTGCCTTCTTCGCATACTTGTTGGCCAGATCCTGGGTTTTTTTCGTGTTTGAATCACGTAGTAATGTGGTAATACACTGAAGCAGTCAATTAAACCTGGTTTCGATCAATATTTCAGAGGATAACACCGGTTAGGTCTGGGTTAGGTCTGGGTTATGCCCGCATCTGGCTCATGATTTTGCCTTCTTCGCATACTTGTTGGCCAGATCCTGGGCTTTTTCCGTGTTTGAATCACGTAGTAATGCGGTAATACACTGAAGCAGTCAATAAAACCTGGTTTCGATCAATATTTTAGAGGAAAACACCGGTTAGGTCTGGGTTAGGTCTGGGATTTGCGCGCATCTGGCTTATACTTTCGCCTTGTTCGCAAACTTGTTGGCCAGATCCTGCGTTTTTTTCGTGTTTGAATCACGTAGTAATGTGGTAACACACTGAAGCAGTCAATTAAACCTGGTTTCGATCAATATTTTAGAGGATAACACCGGTTAGGTCTGGGTTAGGTCTGGGTTATGCCCGCATCTGGCTCATGATTTTGCCTTCTTCGCATACTTGTTGGCCAGATCCTGGGCTTTTTCCGTGTTTGAATCACGTAGTAATGCGGTAATACACTGAAGCAGTCAATAAAACCTGGTTTCGATCAATATTTTAGAGGAAAACACCGGTTAGGTCGGGGTTAGGTCTGGGTTATGCCCGCATCTGGCTCATGATTTTGCCTTCTTCGCATACTTGTTGGCCAGATCCTGGGTTTTTTTCATGTTTGAATCACGTAGTAATGTGGTAACACACTGAAGCAGTCAATTAAACCTGGTTTCGATCAATATTTTAGAGGATAACACCGGTTAGGTCTGGGATTCGTCTGGGATATGCCCGCATCTGGCTCATGATTTTGCCTTCTTCGCATACTTGTTGGCCAGATCCTGGGTTTTTTTCGTGTTTGAATCACGTAGTAATGTGGTAACACACTGAAGCAGTCAATTAAACCTGGTTTCGATCAATATTTTAGAGGATAACACCGGTTAGGTCTGGGTTAGGTCTGGGATTTGCGCGCATCTGGCTTATACTTTCGCCTTGTTCGCAAACTTGTTGGCCAGATCCTGGGTATTTTCCGTGTTTGAATCACGTAGTAATGTGGTAACACACTGAAGCAGTCAATTAAACCAGGTTTCGATCAATATTTCAGAGGATAATACCGGTTAGGTCTGGGTTAGGTCTGGGTTATGCCTGCATCTGGCTCATGATTTTGCCTTCTTCGCATACTTGTTGGCCAGATCCTGGGGTTTTTTCGTGTTTGAATCACGTAGTAATGTGGTAACACACTGAAGCTGTCAATAAAACCTGTTTTCGAGCAACATTTTAGAGGATAACACCGGTTAGGTCTGGGTTAGGTCTGGGAAATGCGCGCATCAGGCTTATACTTTCGCCTTTTTCGTAATCTTGTTGGCCAGATCCCGGGTTTTTTTCGTGTTTGAATCACGTAGTAATGTGGTAACACACTGAAGCAGTCAATTAAACCTGGTTTCGATCAATATTTTAGAGGATAACACCGGTGAGGTCTGGGTTAGGTTTGGGATTTGCGCGCATCTGGCTTATACTTTCGCCTTTTTTGCAAACTTGTTGGCCAGATCCTGGGTATTTTCCGTGTTTGAATCACGTAGTAATGTGGTAACACACTGAAGCAGTCAATTAAACCTGGTTTCGATCAATATTTTAGAGGATAACACCGGTTAGGTCTGGGTTAGGTCTGGGTTATGCCCGCATCTGGCTCATGATTTTGCCTTCTTCGCATACTTGTTGGCCAGATCCTGGGTTTTTTCCGTGTTTGAATCACGTAGTAATGTGGTATCACACTGAAGCAGTCAATTAAACCTGGTTTCGATCAATATTTTAGAGGATAACACCGGTTAGGTCTGGGTTTCGTCTGGGATATGCCCGCATCTGCCTCATGATTTTGCCTTCATCGCATACTTGTTGGCCAGATCCTGGGTTTTTTCCGTGTTTGAATCACGTCGTAATGTGGTAATACACTGAAGCAGTCAATTAAACCTGGTTTCGATCAATATTTCAGAGGATAACACCGGTTAGGTCTGGGTTAGGTCTGGCTTATGCCCGCATCTGGCTCATGATTTTGCCTTCTTCGCATACTTGTTGGCCAGATCCTGGGTTTTTTTCGGGTTTGAATCACGTAGTAATGTGGTAATACACTGAAGCAGTCAATTAAACCTGGTTTCGATCAATATTTCAGAGGATAACACCGGTTAGGTCTGGGTTAGGTCCGGGATATGCCCGCATCTGGCTCATGATTTTGCCTTCTTCGCATACTTGTTGGCCAGATCCTGGGTTTTTTTCGTGTTTGAATCACGTAGTAATGTGGTAACACACTGAAGCTGACAATTAAACCTGGTTTCGATGAATATTTTAGAGGATAACACCGGTTAGGTCTGGGTTAGGTCTGGGTTATGCCCGCATCTGGCTCATGATTTTGCCTTCATCGCATACTTGTTGGCCAGATCCTGGGTTTTTTCCGTGTTTGAATCACGTAGTAATGTGGTACCACACAGAAGCAGTCAATTAAACCTGGTTTCGATCAATATTTTAGAGGATAACACCGGTTAGGTCTGGGTTTCGTCTGGGATATGCCCGCATCTGGCTCATGATTTTGCCTTCTTCGCAAACTTGTTGGCCAGATCCTGGGTGTTTTCCGTGTTTGAAACACGCAGTGATGTGGTAACACACTGAAGCAGTCAAATAAACCTGGTTTCGATCAATATTTCTGAGTATAACACCGGTTAGGTCTGGGTTAGGTCTGGGATATGCGCGCATCTGGCTTATACTTTCGCCTTTTTCGCAAACTTGTTGGCCAGATCCTGGGTATTTTCCGTGTTTGAAATACGTAGTAATGTGGTAACACACTGAAGCTGTCAATTAAACCTGGTTTCGATCAATATTTTAGAGGATAACACCGGTTAGGTCTGGGTTAGGTCTGGGTTATGCCCGCATCTGGCTCGTGATTTTGCCTTCTTCGCATACTTGTTGGCCAGATCCTGGGCTTTTTCCGTGTTTGAATCACGCAGTAATGTGGTAACACACTGAAGCAGTCAACTGACCTGGTTTCGATCAATATTTCAGAGGATAACACCGGTTAGGTCTGGGTAAGGTCTGGGTTATGCCCGCATCTGGCTCATGATTTTGCCTTCTTCGCATACTTGTTGGCCAGATCCTGGGTTTTTTCGTGTTTGAATCACGTAGTAATGTGGTAATACACTGAAGCAGTCAATTAAACCTGGTTTCGATCAATATTTTAGAGGATAACACCGGTTAGGTCTGGGTTAGGTCTGGGAAATGCGCGCATCTGGCTTATACTTTCGCCTTTTTCGCAAACTTGTTGGCCAGATCCTGCGTTTTTTTCGTGTTTGAATCACGTAGTAATGTGGTAACACACTGAAGCAGTCAATTAAACCTGGTTTCGATCAATATTTTAGAGGATAACACCGGTTAGGTCTGGGTTAGGTCTGGGTTATGCCCGCATCTGGCACATGATTTTGCCTTCTTCGCATACTTGTTGGCCAGATCCTGGGTTTTTTTCGTGTTTGAATCACGTAGTAATGTGGTAATACACTGAAGCAGTCAATTAAACCTGGTTTCGATCAATATTTCAGAGGATAACACCGGTTAGGTCTGGGTTAGGTCCGGGATATGCCCGCATCTGGCTCATGATTTTGCCTTCTTCGCATACTTGTTGGCCAGAACCTGGGTTTTTTTCGTGTTTGAATCACGTAGTAATGTGGTAACACACTGAAGCTGTCAATTAAACCTGGTTTCGATCAATATTTTAGAGGATAACACCGGTGAGGTCTGGGTTAGGTTTGGGATTTGCGCGCATCTGGCTTATACTTTCGCCTTTTTTGCAAACTTGTTGGCCAGATCCTGGGTATTTTCCGTGTTTGAATCACGTAGTAATGTGGTAACACACTGAAGCAGTCAATTAAACCTGGTTTCGATCAATATTTTAGAGGATAACACCGGTTAGGTCTGGGTTAGGTCTGGGTTATGCCCGCATCTGGCTCATGATTTTGCCTTCTTCGCATACTTGTTGGCCAGATCCTGGGTTTTTTCCGTGTTTGAATCACGTAGTAATGTGGTATCACACTGAAGCAGTCAATTAAACCTGGTTTCGATCAATATTTTAGAGTATAACACCGGTTAGGTCTGGGTTTCGTCTGGGATATGCCCGCATCTGCCTCATGATTTTGCCTTCATCGCATACTTGTTGGCCAGATCCTGGGTTTTTTCCGTGTTTGAATCACGTCGTAATGTGGTAATACACTGAAGCAGTCAATTAAACCTGGTTTCGATCAATATTTTAGAGGATAACACCGGTTAGGTCTGGGTTTCGTCTGGGATATGCCCGCATCTGCCTCATGATTTTGCCCTCATCGCATACTTGTTGGCCAGATCCTGGGTTTTTTCCGTGTTTGAATCACGTCGTAATGTGGTAATACACTGAAGCAGTCAATTAAACCTGGTTTCGATCAATATTTCAGAGGATAACACCGGTTAGGTCTGGGTTAGGTCTGGCTTATGCCCGCATCTGGCTCATGATTTTGCCTTCTTCGCATACTTGTTGGCCAGATCCTGGGTTTTTTTCGGGTTTGAATCACGTAGTAATGTGGTAATACACTGAAGCAGTCAATTAAACCTGGTTTCGATCAATATTTCAGAGGATAACACCGGTTAGGTCTGGGTTAGGTCCGGGATATGCCCGCATCTGGCTCATGATTTTGCCTTCTTCGCATACTTGTTGGCCAGATCCTGGGTTTTTTTCGTGTTTGAATCACGTAGTAATGTGGTAACACACTGAAGCTGACAATTAAACCTGGTTTCGATGAATATTTTAGAGGATAACACCGGTTAGGTCTGGGTTAGGTCTGGGTTATGCCCGCATCTGGCTCATGATTTTGCCTTCATCGCATACTTGTTGGCCAGATCCTGGGTTTTTTCCGTGTTTGAATCACGTAGTAATGTGGTACCACACAGAAGCAGTCAATTAAACCTGGTTTCGATCAATATTTTAGAGGATAACACCGGTTAGGTCTGGGTTTCGTCTGGGATATGCCCGCATCTGGCTCATGATTTTGCCTTCTTCGCAAACTTGTTGGCCAGATCCTGGGTGTTTTCCGTGTTTGAAACACGCAGTGATGTGGTAACACACTGAAGCAGTCAAATAAACCTGGTTTCGATCAATATTTCTGAGTATAACACCGGTTAGGTCTGGGTTAGGTCTGGGATATGCGCGCATCTGGCTTATACTTTCGCCTTTTTCGCAAACTTGTTGGCCAGATCCTGGGTATTTTCCGTGTTTGAAATACGTAGTAATGTGGTAACACACTGAAGCTGTCAATTAAACCTGGTTTCGATCAATATTTTAGAGGATAACACCGGTTAGGTCTGGGTTAGGTCTGGGTTATGCCCGCATCTGGCTCGTGATTTTGCCTTCTTCGCATACTTGTTGGCCAGATCCTGGGCTTTTTCCGTGTTTGAATCACGCAGTAATGTGGTAACACACTGAAGCAGTCAACTGACCTGGTTTCGATCAATATTTCAGAGGATAACACCGGTTAGGTCTGGGTAAGGTCTGGGTTATGCCCGCATCTGGCTCATGATTTTGCCTTCTTCGCATACTTGTTGGCCAGATCCTGGGTTTTTTCGTGTTTGAATCACGTAGTAATGTGGTAATACACTGAAGCAGTCAATTAAACCTGGTTTCGATCAATATTTTAGAGGATAACACCGGTTAGGTCTGGGTTAGGTCTGGGAAATGCGCGCATCTGGCTTATACTTTCGCCTTTTTCGCAAACTTGTTGGCCAGATCCTGCGTTTTTTTCGTGTTTGAATCACGTAGTAATGTGGTAACACACTGAAGCAGTCAATTAAACCTGGTTTCGATCAATATTTTAGAGGATAACACCGGTTAGGTCTGGGTTAGGTCTGGGTTATGCCCGCATCTGGCACATGATTTTGCCTTCTTCGCATACTTGTTGGCCAGATCCTGGGTTTTTTTCGTGTTTGAATCACGTAGTAATGTGGTAATACACTGAAGCAGTCAATTAAACCTGGTTTCGATCAATATTTCAGAGGATAACACCGGTTAGGTCTGGGTTAGGTCCGGGATATGCCCGCATCTGGCTCATGATTTTGCCTTCTTCGCATACTTGTTGGCCAGATCCTGGGTTTTTTTCGTGTTTGAATCACGTAGTAATGTGGTAACACACTGAAGCTGTCAATTAAACCTGGTTTCGATCAATATTTTAGAGGATAACACCGGTGAGGTCTGGGTTAGGTTTGGGATTTGCGCGCATCTGGCTTATACTTTCGCCTTTTTTGCAAACTTGTTGGCCAGATCCTGGGTATTTTCCGTGTTTGAATCACGTAGTAATGTGGTAATACACTGAAGCAGTCAATTAAACCTGGTTTCGATCAATATTTTAGAGGATAACACCGGTTAGGTCAGGGTTAGGTCTGGGAAATGCGCGCATCTGGCTTATACTTTCGCCTTTTTCGCAAACTTGTTGGCCAGATCCTGCGTTTTTTTCGTGTTTGAATCACGTAGTAATGTGGTAACACACTGAAGCAGTCAACTAACCTGGTTTCGATCAATATTTCAGAGGATAACACCGGTTAGGTCTGGGTAAGGTCTGGGTTATGCCCGCATCTGGCTCATGATTTTGCCTTCTTCGCATACTTGTTGGCCAGATCCTGGGTTTTTTCGTGTTTGAATCCCGTAGTAATGTGGTAATACACTGAAGCAGTCAATTAAACCTGGTTTCGATCAATATTTCAGAGGATAACACCGGTTAGGTCTGGGTTAGGTCTGGGTTATGCCCGCATCTGGCTCATGATTTTGCCTTCTTCGCATACTTGTTGGCCAGATCCTGGGTTTTTTTCGGGTTTGAATCACGTAGTAATGTGGTAATACACTGAAGCAGTCAATTAAACCTGGTTTCGATCAATATTTCAGAGGATAACACCGGTTAGG